>NC_042959.1:27659817-27991317 GCF_901001165.1 Salmo trutta | reverse complement strand
CCCACCCTGTACCTACAGTATTGCACTGAACGACAGTCGGATCAAGCATTTAGTTTCTTCACATAGACGCAGAGGAACATCACATAGATTGTTGTCCTCTAGAGCATGGAGAGAAGTGGAGGTGACAGAAACACACCCACTCCCTTCTGTTGCCTCACTTGTCTCCTGTGAGATCCGAGAATGATGCAACCCTTGTGATTAGAGTGTGCATCCGCTTCAGCGGTGAGATATGTTAATCAGCTAGTGAATAATTACCTCCTTGGTGCCTTGATTAGACTGGAGTGACAAGGCTGGCAAAGTGTGTGCCTCAAAGAAATACGCCCCCCCCCACACACACCTGAAAAGTTATTATTTTTGAGTCACAGCCTAAAATGTCCCCACAGAAACGCAAATGATCTGACATTTGTTCCACAAGTCCCAGTCCCCTCCTAAGAGAAGAGCAGATCTGTGTCTTTGATATATGAAATGTGGCATGTCTCTGTGGAAGAGAGGGAAATTCCCTCAGTGGAGAACACCGTTCTTTCTAATAAAAAAGGAATCTTCCACCAGTAACTTCAGAGAACTACAATAAGTTGTTGTTTGATCACTTGTAGCATTAAATGGATTGGATAAGTACTCAATGACTTGGGGGGGTTGAATCCAGATATGAGTTACATCCTCGTAAATGTCCCCATTGACATCTGTGTATGATTTGCAGAGGCAGACGAGTACGTTCATACCTTAGAATGCGGTAAACCGATAGGCCTACTCCATTGATAGAATATTCCTCTGAAAGTCAGGTGTGGTTTATCCTCTTTTTTTTCCTCTTCAAAACTGCGTGGTCTAGTGTGGTGTCAGACAGGGGTTAGTGGTCTAGTGTGGTGTCAGACAGAGCTTAGTGGTCTAGTGTGGTGTCAGACAAGGGCTAGTGGTCTAGTGTGGTGTCAGACAGGGGTTAGTGGTCTAGTGTGGTGTCAGACAGAGCTTAGTGGTCTAGTGTGGTGTCAGACAGGGGTTAGTGGTCTAGTGTGGTGTCAGACAGGGCTTAGTGGTCTAGTGTGGTGTCAGACAGGGCTTAGTGGTCTAGTGTGGTGTCAGACAGGGGTTAGTGGTCTAGTGTGGTGTCAGACAAGGGCTAGTGGTCTAGTGTGGTGTCAGACAGGGGTTAGTGGTCTAGTGTGGTGTCAGACAAGGGCTGGTGGTCTAGTGTGGTGTCAGACAGGGGTTAGTGGTCTAGTGTGGTGTCAGACAAGGGCTAGTGTGGTGTCAGACAAGGGCTAGTGTGGTGTCAGACAAGGGTTACCAGTCTAGTGTGGTGTCAGACAGGTTAGTAGTCTAGTGTGTTGTCAAACAGAGGTTAGTGGTCTAGTGTGGTGTCAGACAGGGGTTAGTGGTCTAGTGTGGTGTCAGACAGGAGTTAGTGGTCTAGTGTGGTGCCAGACAGGGGTTAGTGGTCTAGTGTGATGTCAGACAGGGGTTAGTGGTCTAGAGTGGTGTCAGATAGGGGTTTGTGGTCTAGAGTGGTGTCAGACAGGGCTTAGTGGTCTAGTGTGGTGTCAGGTTGGGTTTAGTGGTCTAGTGTGGTGTCAGACAGAGGTTAGAGGTCTAGAATGGTGTCAGACAGTGGTTAGTGGTCTAGTGTGGTGTCAGATAGGGGTTTGTGGTCTAGTGTGGTGTCAGACAGGGGTTAGTGGTCTAGTGTAGTGTCAGACAGAGGTTAGTGGTCTAGTGTGGTGTCAGACAGGGGTTAGTGGTCTAGTGTAGTGTCAGACAGAGGTTAGTGGTCTAGTGTGGTGTCAGACAGGGGTTAGTGGTCTAGTGTAGTGTCAGACAGAGGTTAGTGGTCTAGTGTGGTGTCAGACAGGGGTTAGTGGTCTAGTGTAGTGTCAGACAGTGGTTAGTGGTCTAGTGTGGTGTCAGACAGAGGTTAGAGGTCTAGAATGGTGTCAGACAGTGGTTAGTGGTCTAGTGTGGTGTCAGATAGGGGTTTGTGGTCTAGTGTGGTGTCAGACAGGGGTTAGTGGTCTAGTGTAGTGTCAGACAGAGGTTAGTGGTCTAGTGTGGTGTCAGACAGGGCTTAGTGGTCTAGAGTGGTGTCAGACAGGGGCAACTAGAGGTCATAGGAGCCATAGAGAGTACATCAGTCTGGCTAAATGTTGCCATAAGACCAAAGTGTTTTAGTCTTAATTAAAAGTGTGTGTTTGGTGAGGGAACAGGCGGGAAGAGGCCCCTTCATCTTCCCTGGTGGCTCACCACTTTAAAGAGGCCAGTATGCCATGTCTGTCTGGGGCCCGTCTGTCTGTCTGTCAATCACAGTTTAAAGTTCATGAAATTTCTATGAGCATCGATCGCAAGGTGGGGGAGGTCGGAGTGTTGGAGTGGCGGGCCCGGGTGATTGATCAAGCCTTTTGCTTTGAATTTATTTTCTATTCTTTCACTGTGAAGGGTGTGTGTGTGTGTGTGTGTGTGTGTGTGTGTGTGTGTGTGTGTGTGTGTGTGTGGGGGGGGGGTTGGTGTGTACTGTAGGTCTATGTATTGAGTTTGTTGTACAGTATGTACAGTGCAGTGTAGATGCTGATGGATAAATGTTTGGGGATATCAACTGTTTATGCTGACACACAAAATACTGTATAGCAAGTCAGAGTGGATGTTTTGCATTGTATGTCTGCATGCATGTGTGTCGCGATTTCATCTTATTTTGAATGAGGGACAAATAAAAGAGAGCGAGAGAAAGGGATGAAAGGAGTAAATCAATAGCATAGTGCACGTGTGTAACAGGGGGCTTTAGATGCTTGTCAACAGGTCAGTGCTCCACAACCCCCAGCAGGCTCCACAACCCACAGCAGTCTACACAACCCACAGCAGGCTCCACAACCCCCAGCAGGCTACTCAACCCCCAGCAGGCTCCACAACCCCCAGCAGGCTCCACAACCCACAGCAGTCTACACAACCCCCAGCAGGCTACACAACCCACAGCAGTCTACACAACCCCCAGCAGGCTACACAACCCACAGCAGTCTACACAACCCCCAGCAGGCTACTCAACCCCCAGCAGGCTCCACAACCCCCAGCAGGCTACACAAACCCCAGCAGTCTACACAACCCCCAGCAGGCTACACAACCCCCAGCAGGCTCCACAACCCCCAGCAGGCTACACAAACCACAGCAGTCTACACAACGCCCAGCAGGCTACACAACCCCCAGCAGGCTCCACAACCCACAGCAGGCTACACAACCCCCAGCAGGCTACACAACCCACAGCAGGCTCCACAACCCCCAGCAGGCTCCACAACCCCCAGCAGGCTACACAACCCCCAGCAGGCTACACAATCCCCAGCAGGCTACACAACACCCAGCAGGCTACACAACCCCCAGCAGGCTACACAACCCCCAGCAGGCTACACAACCCCCAGCATGCTACACAACCCCCAGCATGCTACACAACCCCCAGCAAGCTCCACAACCCCCAGCAGGCTACACAACCCCCAGCAAGCTACACAACCCCCAGCAGGCTACACAACACCCAGCAGGCTACACAACCCCCAGCATGCTACACAACCCCCAGCAAGCTACACAACCCCCAGCAAGCTACACAACCCCCTGCAAGCTACACAACCCCCCGCAGGCTACACAACCCCCAGCTAGATACATAACCCCCAGCAAGCTCCACAACCCCCAGCAAGCTACACAACCCCAAGCAAACTACACAACCCCCAGCAAGCTACACAACCCCCATCAAGCTACACAACCCCCAGCAAGCTACACATAGCAGAGTCAGATCAATCCTTCTGCTTATGGCTCACACTGTTGTGCGTCTGACAATTTCTTCCCGCAGAAGGAAGGGAGGAATTGATCTGATACACACACCTGTAGACACAGCGATGACCTGTGTCAATCATAACATGAATAAAGATGAAGGCCATGCTGCTCTGGGATGCAAGCCGCTCCAAATCCCCCGTATCCCCTGTTCTGCCAGTTGAGCGTTGGACATAGGCTTGGGCCTTGATGGTATATTTCATATGGAATTTGAAATGATAAGTGCAGTGAAGGAAAATCCACGGAGAGCCTATGAGCTGAGTGTGGTGGAGGAGAATAGTGGAGATTTATGGGTTTCGGGATGATCCTCATCGGGGACATGACTGTGCAACATGAAGAAAAAAGATTCCCAAAGTGCATATTCCATCCATCAGCTATATCTGGTAAATATGTACAGAATCAGCTAGCAGCCAAGAAGAAAAGCAGAAGCCACTTAAGTGTTTGGAAGGGCAGCGGCGGTGAGGAAAAGTACATAGAAAATAGCTCAACATAAATAGATGTAAACACGTTGGAGAATGAGGATGTAAACATATGCTGAATTCATGTGTATATATATATTCTGCCAAGGCACCATTTGAGCATGCAAATGTTTTAAAGCTTGGGAGCCTTAGTCCCTAACACCCGTGAGACTGATTGTAAAAGAGCAGTGAGACTATGGCTACGTTCCAATAATATTAACTGACTTCCTATTCTAGACCACCAATCTGAAAGGACTTTATTAGTGAAAGTTCTGTAGTTGAACACCTATCCAATACCCCAGTAGCAACAAAGGAAAGGAAGGTATTTATGAATATTGTCCCAGCTTCACTCTACCATGTTTTCCATATTTGTTAGGTTCGGGGGGTTGTAGGTAAGCATCCCCTCTGATCACGTTGACCTTGTAGAGGTACACTGTTTTAACTCTGACTTAACCTCTTGCTCCAGCTAACTGAAGTCGTTTGTGTCCTTTGGAAAGCAGAGCTGTTTGAAATAAGACAGAGAGCAACATGGGAATTGATTTTGAGGGAGCTTTAGGTAGCCTCCTCCTAAACCTGTAGAAATAGGTTAGGATATCTGGCTCGACGCGTGGAGTTTTGTCACATGGATTGAAAGATGATATATTACACTTTTAAGATAAAATGGGAATTTCTTTTCACAAATCAAATCAAATCAAATGTTATTGGTCACATACACATGGTTAGCAGATGTTAATGCATGTGTAGCGAAATGCTTGTGCTTCTAGTTCCAACCGTGCAGTAATATCTAACAAGTAATCTAACAATTTCACAACAACTACCTTATACACACACAAGTGTAAAGGAATGATTAAGAATATGTACATATAAATATATAGATGAGCAATGGCCGAACGGCATAGGCAAGATTCAGTAGATGGTATAGAGTACAGTATATACATATGAGATGAGTAATGTAGGGTATGTAAACATTAAATAAAGTGGCATTGTTTAAAGTGACTACTGATACATTTATTACATCCAATTTTTTATTATTAAAGTGGCTAGAGATTTGAGTTAGTATGTTGGCAGCAGCCACTCAATGTTAGTGATGGCTGTTTAACAGTCCGATGGCCTTGAGATAGAAGCTGTTTTTCAGTCTCTCGGTCCCAGCTTTGATACACCTGTACTGACCTCGCCTTCTGGAAGATAGCGGGGTGAACAGGCAGAGGCTCGGGTGGTTGTTGTCCTTGATGATTTTTTTTGGCCTTCCTGTGACATCGGGTGGTGTAGGTGTCCTGGAGGGGAGGTAGTTTGCCCCCAGTGATGCATTGTGCAGACCTCACTACCCTCTGGAGAGCCTTAAGGTTGTGGGCGGAGCAGTTGTCGTACCAGGCGGTGATACAGCCCGACAGGATGCTCTCAATTGTGCATCTGTAAAAGTTTGTGAGTGTTTTTGGTGACAAGCCAAATTTCTTCAGTCTCCTGAGGTTGAAGAGGCGCTGCTGCGCCTTCTTCACCACGCTGTCTGTGTGGGTGGACCATTTCAGTTTGTCCGTGATGTGCATGCCGAGGAACTTAAAACTTTCCACCTTCTCCACTACTGTCCTACTGTCCTACTATATCCTATCCCAGGTATTCCTTAAAGAGGTGGGGTTTCAGGTGTCTATGGAAGGTGGTGATTGACTCCGCTGTCCTGGCGTCGTGAGGGAGCTTGTTCCACCATTGGGGTGCCAGGGCAGCGAACAGTTTTGACTGGGCTGAGCGGGAACTGTGCTTCCGCAGAGGTAGGGGGGCCAGCAGGCCAGAGGTGGATGAACGCAGTGCCCTTGTTTGGGTGTAGGGCCTGATCAGAACCTGAAGGTACGGAGGTGCCGTTCCCCTCACAGCTCCGTAGGCAAGCACCATGGTCTTGTAGCAGATGCGAGCTTCAACTGGAAGCCAGTGGAGTGTGCGGAGGAGCGGGGTGACGTGAGAGAACTTGGGAAGGTTGAACACCAGACGGGCTGCGGCGTTCTGGATGAGTTGTAGGGGTTTAATGGCACAGGCAGGGAGCCCCGCCAACAGGGAGTTGCAGTAATCCAGACGGGAGTTGACAAGTGCCTGGATTAGGACCTGCGCCGCTTCCTGTGTAAGGCAGGGTCGTACTCTGCGAAAGTTGTATAGCATGAACCTACAGGATTGGGTCACGACAGGGTGTTGTCCAGGGTCACGCCAAGGCTCTTAGCACTCTGGGAGGAGGACACAATGGAGTTGTCAACCGTGATGGCGAGATCATGGAACGGGCAGTCCTTCCCCGGGAGGAAGAGCAGCTCTGTCTTGCCGAGGTTCAGCTTGAGGTGGTGATCCGTCATCCACACTGATATGTCTGCCAGACATGCAGAGATGCGATTCGCCACAAAGCAGTTGTTAAGTTTGTCTGGGAGCAAGACATCGGTGTCCGCGACGGGGCTGGTTTTCTTTTTGTAATCCGTGATTGACTGTAGACCCTGCCAAATACCTCTCGTGTCTGAGCTGTTGAATTGCAAATCTACTTTGTCTCTATTCTGACGCTTAGCTTGTTTGATTGCCTTGCGGAGCGAATAGCTACACTGTTTGTATTCAAAATAAAGACTTTGCGACTTGCAACAATACTCCCAACCAACAAAAGTGTTTTGCATATAGTGACGTCAGAACACAGGAGGTTGATGGCAGCTTAATTGGGGAGAACAGGCTTGTGGTAATGACTGGAGCGGAATCAGTGAAATGGTATCACATACATCAAACACATGGTTTCCAGGTGTTTGATGCCATTCCATTTGCTCCCTTCAAGCCATTATTATGAGCTGTCCTCCATTCAGCAGCCTCCATTGAGTCACAACGATGTTAGAGGATGAAGGTGGAAGACATGACCATTAAGGTGATGATCAAATGAACATTATCATGCCTAATGCCAATTTATGAATATTTCAGATAGATGGTTTATCTGACCTTAAAGTAGAAATCAGCAGTAGAAACAACAACAACGCCGCATCCCCACCCTTGGTTTGGTTAAAAGCTGAGGGATGCGTCTAGAGAAATGTAATCACTCTGACAGAGCTATGGATGCAAGGACTGACCATCCATGATATCAAATGTAGAATTTGAACCATGTTATGAGGCTATATAGTGTTTGTTTACATTTACAAACATTGCCGTAAAACAAGGTTACATTTTAGTTCTGATGGGGTACGACAGTTGAACTAAGCTCATGAGGCATTTCTAAGTTATATTCTTCAATAATCAATGCTTACATGTCATTAATTTATAAATCCCAAAATGTATGTAGTATCTGCTGATTTAAAAGCCTCCAATTTGGACTAGATTATTCTCCTTAACCCAAAACCTTCTGTCTGACTTGTATAGTGTTCTGCTGTCACCAGCACTATCTGCCTAGTGCTATCTGCCTAGTGATATCTGCCTAGTGCTATCTACCTAGTGCTATCTGCCTAGTGCTATCTACCTAGCTCTATCAACCTAGTGCTATCTGCCTAGCGCTATCTGCCTAGCGCTATCTGCCTAGCACTATCTGCCTAGCGCTATCTGCCTAACGCTATGGACCTAGCGCTATCTGCCTAGTGCTATCTGCCTAGTGCTATCTACCTAGTGCTATCTGCCTAGCGCTATCTACCTAGCTCTATCTACCTAGCGCTATCTACCTAGCGCTATCTGCCTAGCGCTATCTACCTAGTGCTATCTGCCTAGTGCTATCTACCCAGTGCTATCTACCCAGTGCTATCTACCTAGTGCTATCTGCCTAGTGCTATCTACCTAGTGCTATCTGCCTAGTGCTATCTACCTAGTGCTATCTACCTAGTGCTATCTACCTAGTGCTATCTACTGTACCTAGTGATATCTGCCTAGTGCTATCTACCTAGTGCTATCTACATAGTGCTATCTACCTAGTGCTATCTGCCTAGTGCTATCTGCCTAGTGCTATCTGCCTAGTGCTATCTACCTAGTGCTATCTGCCTAGTGCTATCTGCCTAGTGCTATCTACCTAGTGCTATCTACCTAGCGCTATCTACCTAGCGCTATCTACCTAGTGCTATCTGCCTAGTGCTATCTACCTAGCGCTATCTACCTAGTGCTATCTACTGTACCTAGTGCTATCTACCTAGTGCTATCTACCTAGTGCTATCTACCTAGTGCTATCTACCTAGCGCTATCTACCTAGCGCTATCTGCCTAGCGCTATCTACCTAGCGCTATCTACCTAGCGCTATCTACCTAGCGCTATCTGCCTAGCGCTATCTGCCTAGCGCTATCTGCCTAGCGCTATCTGCCTAGCGCTATCTGCCTAGCACTATCTGCCTAGCGCTATCTACTGTACCTAGTGCTGTTGTGTGATCTGGGATCATGTTTCACTACCACTGCTCTCAGCCTTGGTTGTGTGTTAGTGGAAATCCCATTCACCCGCTCCCTCCCTTTTGTCCCAGTCGAGTGGTCACCTAATAACAACGCTCTGTTTAGTGAGACCCCAGTCGACTGTTTGATCACTTTCATGGAGAGAGGGAGAAATCGAGGGCAATAATTGGATGATTAAATAAATAAAAAATGATACCTCGCCGACCCCTCTCTCTCTCTTTCTCCCTCTCTCTCCCTCACTCATATTCTCGCCTCCTCTTCCCACCAAACTGCATTATCTTTCCCCTTTGAAAAAAATCCAAACGTCAGACACCGCAAAGAAACGAAGATGGCTGAGCCCCCGAAAAAAAAAATCAATACAAATTACGATGGAGAAAGTGGCACTGATGGCTGGAATTGCAGCATATGTTTACACTAAATCAGGCAATCTATCTTCATATGGGGTGTGTAATGCGTAGGGGGTCAGGGTTCGCGCAGCGCGTCGGCGCTCTCCAATTACTCTGGCTCTTTGCGAGGAGGCAGCCGTATCGATTGGCTGAGAGGACAGGGGCCTACAGGCAGCCAATGGGGCGCTGGGGTCAAAGTGCTAGGGGATTTTAATAAGGGGAAGTAATGGTCTTAATTTCTGGGGGGCAGTAGAGGGAGAGACGTCTGCTCCACTACACTCCAGTCTCCCCGGCGAGATGAGATTCTCTTTCTGCTTCTCTTTCTGCTTCTCTCTCTCTCTCTCTCTCTCTCTCTCTCTCTCTCTTCCTGTGTGTGTCCATCCCTTTTCTCTTTCTTTGCCTCTCCTTCACTTGTTCTCTCACTTGTCCTACTCTCTTGATAGATGGCTGTTTTTAGAATTCTCCCAGGATGTGTTGAAATTCCCTTTCCCAATACTGAGCCTTAACGCTCTGACAAGGCCTTAGGAATACCTTATTATCCAAAGACATCTGTTTGGTTTCAAAGTAGACTATCCCCTCTTCATCCCAACAAGGGAGAAATTGTCCATGAGAGAGTAATCCATTCCAGGCCTCTCAGGGGCCAGGGGCAGAGATTCAAAATGGAAGCCTGTGTGGAGAGGGAATGTGAAGGCTCCGTCACCCTTCAGATAACATCCCCACCCAGCTCCAGCCTGAAAGCCCTTTTCTCCTTCCCTTGGTGTGAAACGGGTCTCCAACAAATTTGATTTAGCAGCTCGCGGGTGCCCATTCCTGAGGAAAGAAAACAAATATTGTTATAATCGTAATAACATCTATTTGCCGCTCGCGACAAACAGCAGCGGGCCTTTGAAAAGACCCTGCGCTGCTGCTGCCACCTTATTCTTATTCATGAAAGCGCCGGTTATGCATATTAGTGCAAACTAGCTATTCTACTTACCGGCATTTGGTGTGTCAATCATCCTTACAGGGCAAGAAGGCTGACAAATTGTCCCCAAAGTCAAATTTGACAGTCTTTTATGATTAATGGGCTTGATTATGGAGAAATATCTCCCTAACTCATTTCCGGGTGTTTCTTTTTTCCCCTTCGTATCGAATCGGAGAGGAATGGAGATTGTGTTGTTTGCAAACGGGGGGGGGGGGGGATAAAAAGGGGGGTATGTGAGGGGCTTAGAGTGAGGGCGGTGCAATTGAATTAGTTAGGAATGCTCTGTGAAAGGGATAGCGACTGGGACAGGTTGAGTAGAAGATCTCACGCTTAATAAACAGCAGTAGGAGAAAGAGAGAGACATGCCGGTGGAGGAAGAGATGGGCTGACACAAGGCCATTGTAGAGCTCATGTATCAGGGCAGGACAGCCAGGCAGGGGAGATATGCTACTCTAGAATGTGATATAATGCCTTCATAAGGCCATCATAAGGCCTTCAGAAGGTCTACATAGGCATACAGATGTAAAAAAAAAAACACGATTCAAATGTGTCATTGGAAGCTATAGAAGAGCAATACATGTTTGAGCCGCTCCACTTTGTTTGTAGAGATATCACTCAGCAATATTCTAACCATGATAATTCTCTCTCTTTCCAGCCTTGAATGAGCCTACCATCGACTATGGCTTCCAGAGGCTACAGAAAGTCATCCCCAGACACCCAGGAGATCCCGAGAGGTTACCTAAGGTCAGTGATACGCCTCAGAGGACACCAAGGAGCACATCATCCCCTGTTGTTACTCCAAAGACCACCCCGACCGTATAGACTTCGGACTGCCAAATATCTGAGTTTATAGAGGGCAAACCAGATCTGTTAGATTGGATTAATTTGTTCCACTCAATATGGACCTGGCCTTGGAACATACTCCGATGCCAAGGGGCACATTGTTCTGATAACTTGTACAATTGGAAACAGGTGTTTATATGATGTTGTATTGGTGTTGTAGAGTTTGAGACAGTGTTTCTGGTCTTGTTATAATTTAGGTTTGAGGTAGTAACAAACATGCAGATGCAAAGTCACTGCTTATACAAATATATCTTCATTCCATGCACATGTGTAGACACATAAACTGAGTATACAAAACATGATATAGACTGACCAGGTGAATCCAGGTGAAAGCTATGATCCCTTATTGATGTAACCTGTTAAATCCTCTTCAATCAGTGTAGATGAATTGGAGGAGACAGGTTGAAGAAGGATTTTTAAGCCTTGAGACAATTGAGACATGGATTGTGTATGTGTGCCATTCAGAGGGTGAATGGGCAAGACAAAATATTGAATTACCTTTGAACGAGGTATGGTAGAAGGTGCCAGGCACACCGGTTTGAGTGTGTCAAGTACTGCAGAGCTGCTGGATTTTTCACTCTCAACAGTTTCCAGTGTGTATCAAGAACGGCCCACCACCCAAAGGACATCCAGCCAACTTGACACAAAAGTGGGAAGTATTGGAGTCAACATGGGCCAGCATCCTTGGGGAACGCTTTCGACACCTTGTAAAGTCCATGCACTGATGAATTGAGGCTGTTCTGAGGGCAAAAAGGGGTGCAACTCAATATTTGGAAGGTGTTCCTAATGTTTTGTACACTCAGTGTAGACGCACGCACACACGCATTAGGCAGTGCCAAGAACACAGGCAGCCGTCAGGTGCCCTGGGCGGTTTGCCGCCTGGTTAGTATGAAAAGATTATTTTCCCCCTAACAAGGTGCACCACTAAATGAGTGAGATTGTTTTGGGCAGGGAACTGCTGTAAAGAGGGATACGATCAGATGGAGCCTGACAGTCTAAAACAGCTGCCAAATTGAAACCATTTATCAAAATCTGACATCTGAGATCCAGTCACCAAAAAAGCAGTTTATTTGTAAATTGATACTATTAGTGAGCATATATTGTCTGGCCCCTTTGATGCCCTGATTTGTGGCGGAGGGAGAATGTCCCTATCAGCCGTTATATATTTATTTATTCAAAAGAAAACTCAATAAGCGTATAGATTTTCCTCCGTCTTCTCTTCAGCCGCTAGCTTTCTCGACATTTTAGACAGAAGGAAATAACAACAAGACTAACACGGAAAAGCTTGCTATTCGTGAAGTACCTCATTGCTCTCACCCAATGTGGCTTGTCAGGAAAGACTCACACGGTCACTCTGGAACAGTAACGCTGACATTTCATCCCTTTGTTATCCTCTCTCCTTTGCTTTTCTTGTAGGATGGAAAGGTTGGTCAGGACCGTTTGTAGAGTCTCTTAGGCAGGGAGCAAAGCTACCCCAAGCTACATTCAGAGGCAATAGGCACCAACACTTGCTATTGGAACCAATTGAAGTCAAATTGAAGTAATTTTTTAAGCAGGAAGCAACAGAGCAAGTCTAGAAGGGTGGGAATAAGTGGGATTCCATGTAAATAATGATAGGGGGAAACACTGGCTGTTTGTTTTTGATGTTTTCCTTTGTAGCTGAGAAACCCCATTTGAGTGATTAGATTAGGAGGTTGGCAGCCGCACTTCTCCAACGAGCCGGTCCCAGAGCTGGAACCCTAGCCCCAGTTATAGACAGACAGAGCAGACCGGGGCTAAAGCATGGCCAACTGGTCACTGATGACCTCGGAGGCTGGGGCTGGATCAGTTCGCCTCTAATTTCATTTCCAGTCTGCCTTGGCTGCAAGCGGACACTTCCCCGTCCAGATCTATGGAGGATATGTGGTTTAAGCTCTAGCCTCCCCTTATTGCTCAGCATGGGAGGCAGCAGCATATTTGCGAGGTCCACTCTGTTCCAGGATCTTTGCAGTAGAAGACCCATTCCCAGGTCACGGCAAGTTTAACGGCCTATGAATCCTCTTAAATAGACACCTGGATGGTGATGCGTTCCTTACATGTGGAGGGCCTATTTTCCTAAGATACAGCCATACGGGAGGCCTGTTTTGATACAGAGCAGACAAACAAATGGAGACTGAGCAAAAAAGCAAACCGAGGTGAAGAGTTTGCTGTCTTGTCAGCCAAAATGTGTTAACGGCTGAAAAAGCATGTTCTGGCCTTATATGACCTCTGAGGCTAGATGTGTTTACCACCTGTTTGGCCATTACATCTGAATCAACTGCCAGGGTTAATGGGGCAATTATATTCAATGCAATGTTAGTGCTGGTCTGTAACAAAAGCCTGCACTCCCTATATCTAGTCCAGGACCTGAGCTGTTAGTTTGTGCTCTAATCTATACTGAACAAAAATATAAACGCAACATGTAAAGTGTTGGTTTCATGAGTTGAAATAAAAAATCCCAGAAATGTTACATATGCACAAATAGCTCATTTATCTCAACATTTGTGCACAAATTTGTTTACATCCTTGTTAGTGAGCATTTCTCCTTTGCCAATATAATCCATCTACTTGACAGGTGTGGCATATCAAGAAGCTCATTAAACAGCATGATCATTACAGAGGTGCACCTTGTGCTGGGAACAATAAAAGGCCATTTTAAAATGTGCAGTTTTGTCACACAACACAATGCCACAGATTTCTCAAGTTTTGAGGGAGCGTGCAATTGGCATGCTGACTGCAGGAAAGTCCACCAGAGTTTTTGTCAGACAATTTAATTAATTCAATGAATTTCTCTACCATAAGCTGCCTCCAACGTTGTTTTATAGAATTTGGCAGTACATCCAACCGGCATCACAACCGCAGACCACATGTAACCACGCCAGCACTGGACATCCACATCCGGCTTCTTCACCTGTGGGATCGTCTGTGGGGGGGGGGGGGGGGGGGGCTAGAGATAGCTAGAGGTAGCGCTCCCTTTGTGTTGCAGCTAGGTGGCTGCGGGACGGCTGTGCAGAGCCCGGCAAGTGGTGATTTATCATTGTTAAGGGACCTGTCGGAAGGCTTCTTCTCCCGGGTCTGCTGATCCCTTCTCTCCGGGAACCTCTGGAACCAGGGAGCCATCCTCCCATAATTGAGCTCCTGGAAAGCAATGGAAGAAAATAGGTGGAATATGTCTGGAGGCAGACGCAAGGAGGACTGGGGCGTTGGGGGCCAGGGCCACGGGCTGGGGCTCAGGGGGGTTGGGTTAGGTGAGATGGGTAGAAGAGTTACGGGAGAGATTTTGCTCATGTTCAGTCCAATGTTTGAGAAGGAGGATGCAGTTACATGCAGTATGATAAAGGCACATTCCATAACATTTTCACATGAAAATAGCACTTATTAATGTATTTCTGTAATAGTAAAGACATACAATTCCTTGAGAGAAATACTATTTTGTATTGTCGCTAAAATGTTATATAGTACTGCACATTAAAAGTAGCACTGAGAGGAAGTGGCATAGGCTGGGTTTCCAGTTGATAGGTTATGAATTGTAATTCAATTTATAGATACAAAAGTTCAAGTTTATTTTTGAAATGTTTTATTTAACCTTTGTTTACCTAGGCAAGTCAGTTAAGAACAAATTCTTATTTACAATGACGGCCTAGGAACAATGGGTTAACTCCCTTGTTTAGGGGCAGAACGACGGAGTTTTAACTTGGCAACTCGTGGATTCGATCTAGCAACCTTTCGGTTACTGGCCCAACACTCTAACTATTAGGCTACCTGCTGCCCCAAGTCATGAATTGGAGAGAAAAAAGTCCTCATAGAAAATGACAGGCATTTTCAATCTCATGAGTCAAATTGGAATTAATTTCCTCAATCGACCTGACTTGAAGATGACCCCAGTCAGTTTAGGATATTCTATAATTCCTGCTCTTTCATATCGTTCTTCTTGTGAGTTATTCCACCTGGAGCTCTGAAGTACCCTAAAGAGACGTTCACTCTCTAGATGTGTGGTCTGTCGCTCCAGAATACTGTATGTGCCTTTCCCTCTTGGCCTGGATACAGATGAGAGCATGGAGCATGGTGGATGAAATGATTTCCACCTCTGTCTGAAGTCATAAAAGAGAGACATACACTAGCTAAAACCTGTTTTTTCCCCGGTGTAAGGTAGAAAGGGCTTTAAAGACATCAGTGTAGAGTCTTCCAGGATAGAGGCTGGGAACAGACTCTTCCTACTCACACATCGGGAGGGAGTCTCTTGTAGGGCCAACTTCTCATCCCTTCCTGGCAGTTGACCCACTGAGGATGGAGGAGAGAATTCTCCTTTCCTTCCCTCCTGTCCTCCGCCAAGTCCCCTCTCCTTCCCCCTTCATGGTGATGAGGTGCTCGCTCTCTCTACTAGAGTATGTAGTGAATCTTTCCACCCTTGCATATTCCATGTTTGATGTTTATTCATATTGCAAATGGGTAATTTCAAGAATGAAGATACTACCGTTATATTGAATTCAAGTGACAATCACACTTTTTTACTCGCACTAAACCAGCATTTTACACACCATGGAAACATCTGTAGTACCTTCATCTCCTCAATCTTTCAGATCATTGGCTGAGGTGATTATTGAATGAGCCGTCAAGCTGCTTCTATCCCACCATCCCTCCATCCCTCCATCCATCCATCCCCCCTCTATCCCACCATCCCTCCATCCATCCATCCCCCCTCTATCCCTCCATCCCTCCATCCTTCCATCCCTCCCTCCGTCCCCCCTCTCTCCCCTCTCCCCTCAGAGGTGTGGGCCAGTGATAAGAGATTATGATGATAACTGGGAGGCAGTGCATTACCGTATTGATTGGGGCTGAGCTTTCAGCGGCGTTAAAGCACCCGCGCTCTGATTGCCGGCACTTGCGCTGACAGGAATCCAATGGCGTTGTCTCTCCTCGTCGCTATAGGGAGGGGTGTGTGTGCATGTGTGGGTATATGGGTGTTGGGAGGGTGGGGTGTATGTGTGTGTAGGGGGGGGGTTATGAGTGTGGATGTGTGTGTGTGTGTGTGTGTGTGTGTGTGTGTGTGTGTGTGTGTGTGTGTGTGTGTGTGTGTGTGTGTGTGTGTGTGGTTCACAACAAGGCAGTGCAAGGCCCATCTCTCACCTCCACACACATGCCTCCCACCCCAACAGCTACAGGACCACAAGACCCAGGCATAGATAACCCTCACTGTTATGTCACAAATTCTGGGATGTATTTTCAATGGTCCAAGTTAAGTAACATGACATGAATGAGGTTCTCAGAACAGATGGTCTGTTCTTAATTGGTTATCTAAAGGTTCTCAGAACAGATGGCCTGTTCTTAATTGGTTATCTGAAGGTTCTCAGAACAGACGGCCTGTTCTTAATTGGTTATCTAAAGGTTCTCAGAACAGACGGCCTGTTCTTAATTGGTTATCTGAAGGTTCTCAGAACAGACGGCCTGTTCTTAGTTGGTTATCTGAAGGTTCTCAGAACAGACGGCCTGTTCTTAATTGGTTATCTAAACGTTCTCAGAACAGACGGCCTGTTTTTAGTTGGTTATCTAAAGGTTCTCAGAACAGAGGGCCTGTTCTTAATTGGTTATCTGAAGGTTCTCAGAACAGACGGCCTGTTCTTAATTGGTTATCTGAAGGTTCTCAGAACAGATGGCCTGTTCTTAGTTGGTTATCTCCAGACAATAACAACAATCTAATTGTTGTTATTGTCTGGAGATAATTAGCTAAATCCATGGTAGATTAGTGTGCTGAGGAATTTCTGTACATAACGAAGTGCTTCATTTATTCTGCGATAATACTCTGGAGAATGTCCTCCAAAGAGTCTTTTCTTTGCATTTGTTTTCAAGATTGGGGTTATTTAGTGGGTTGTTCTTAGCATCAGAAACTGGCCACACACTTCAAACAATTGAACGCACACACACACGCACACACACAAACACACAAAACACACGCAAACCGAAGCAGAGTAGCACCAACGAGCAGTAAGGCCTCGAAGGCGTCGTTACCTTGAGAAGGCTGTTGTGTCTGTCATTGCCTAATGAAAAAAGGAGAGACCGACTGTGGCAAACACACACACACCAGTGTGTAGAGGCAGGAATGTGTGTGTGTGTGTCCCTATGTGTGTGGGTTTGAGGCATCGGGCGGGAGCGGTTTGCCAAAGTTCCCTGTGGCAGGCAGGGTGTTGCAGCCGCCAAGCCTCAGAGACATTAACTAACTTCTGTTTTATAATGGAGATTAATGAAGCGAGCACATGCCAGGGGGGGAGAGGAGAGGAGAGACGATAAGAGGAGAGAGGATGAGAGGAGGGGAGGAGGGGTCCGAGATACACTCCTCATGGGGGTATAGCAGTTGGCAGTGCCAAGGTGTGACCAATTGTGCCCTCTCTCAGTGGATAGGGACAGGGGACAGGGTTCGGGTGTAGAGCTGGGGGTGGGGTGGAGATTGACAGGAGCTGGAACGAGAGCTCTATTGCTTTTTTGTGGTGGGAGTGGCGGTGTCTGTGTGACTGTGTGTCTGAGTGTCTGTGTGACTGTGTGTCTGTGTGTCTGTGTGGCTGTGTGACTGTGTGTCTGTGTGTCTGTGTGTCTGTGTGGCTGTGTGACTGTGTGGCTGTGTGTCTGTGTGGCTGTGTGACTGTGTGTCTGTGTGTCTGTGTGACTGTGTGCCTGCAGGATAGCTGTGGGGTCAGTAGGAGTGTTGGGGTGTCTGTGTGTCTGTGTGACTGTGTGCCTGCAGGATAGCTGTGGGGTCAGTAGGAGTGTTGGGGTGGGCAGGTGGGCACAGAGGAAGGGCAGACTGGCGTGGTGGATCTCACACACAGGTACACGTATGAACACACACACACACAAACACACACGCTCACGCATGCTCTTTATTTAAAACGTGTGCACATAGTAAAAATAAAATCAACCATCATATTAGTGAATCTAATTTCCATTGATGTATATATTCAGAAGAGAATCCATGAACTCACTCTGTAACTCAGGCCTGCCCATCTGGGCAGATGGTAATTCCTCAGACTGATTCAACTTTACTTGGATCCTTTTTCCTGAGGTCATATTTTGTCGTGGGAAATGGGGGACAGAAAGGGAGAAGAGCATCCTCATGCACTCTTTCCCTGTCAAACAGTGAACACAGGGCTAATGGTGAGACAATAGTTAAATGATTAAATGATAAGAAAAAAAGTTATTCCCGGACACATGTTCACCACAGCACTGCACATTTCCTTTGACAGCGTTTTGGTCAAGTTAAACTTTTTTTTTACACAAGGAAAAGGCTAGATGTGTTGTAGGAACCAATCAGGCTCCAGACAGGCAGACAGAGGCCCCTCCTCATTGTAATACCCCAGAGACCTCCAGCAGAGGCTCCCACAACACCAGCTCTCATCCCCAGAGCCCTGGAAACAACAACCAACCCAGCTCTCCCCACCTCACCCACCCCTCTTCTCTCCCCACCTCACCCACTCCACTTCTCTCCCCACCTGACCCACTCCTCTTCTCTCCCCACCTCACCCACTCCACTTCTCTCCCCACCTCACCCACTCCTCTTCTCTCCCCACCTGACCCACTCCTCTTCTCTCCCCACCTCACCCACTCCTCTTCTCTCCCCACCTCACCCACTCCACTTCTCTCCCCACCTCACCCACTCCACTTCTCTCCCCACCTCACCCACTCCACTTCTCTCCCCACCTCACCCACTCCACTTCTCTCCCCACCTCACCCACTCCTCTTCTCTCCCCACCTCACCCACTCCTCTTCTCTCCCCACCTCACCCACTCCACTTCTCTCCCCACCTCACCCACTCCTCTTCTCTCCCCACCTCACCCACCCCTCTTCTCTCCCCACCTCACCCACCCCTCTTCTCTCCCCACCTCACCCACTCCTCTTCTCTCCCCACCTCACCCACTCCTCTTCTCTCCCCACCTCACCCACTCCTCTTCTCTCCCCACCTCACCCACTCCACTTCTCTCCCCACCTCACCCACTCCTCTTCTCTCCCCACCTCACCCACTCCTCTTCTCTCCCCACCTCACCCACTCCTCTTCTCTCCCCACCTCACCCACTCCTCTTCTCTCCCCACCTCACCCACTCCTCTTCTCTCCCCACCTCACCCACTCCTCTTCTCTCCCCACCTGACCCACTCCTCTTCTCTCCCCACCTCACCCACTCCTCTTCTCTCCCCACCTCACCCACTCCTGTCCTCCTTACGTCACATCTCCTTTCCGCTCTCGTGTTGTGACGTCTCGTCCCTTTCTCCTCTCCTCTCCTCTCCTCTCCTCTCCTCTCCTCTCCTCTCCTCTCCTCTCATTCTTCCTGTGAAAGGATACTGGGCTGTGTGAATATGCCTGTGTGTGAGTGTTTGTCCCCCCATTTAGCCCCGGCGAGTGTCAGCGACTCCTCCTCCACCAGACAATATTTATTTATCAGGCCTGTTATTGTTATTAAGAGCCATCGCCACGGCGATCCACTGGGTTGCTGGGGAGAGATTGGACGCTTCCTCCTCTGAGTGGGAAACAGCCCAGGGACAATGGAGGAGGGGGGTGGATGAGAGAGAGAGAGAGCAGGAGGGAGGGGTGAATTAGGCAGGGGAAATTCAACAAATTTCATGCAATGTGGCTCTAATAAGCCTGGGTCTAAAGTGGCGGATCGGAAACACCGAAGGCAGTCTGAAAGTGTTAATAGGTTCCCACCACCTCAGGCTGCTCCCTCCCAGCTCCCCCTCTCCCTCCAGGGTGCACTGGCAGCCATTTTGATTAGAGGCTGGTGAAGATGCACTCTGATCATGACAATTTGCTATTGTGTAGTGCTGTAACAAAAAGGCCACCCCCTACAAGCAGAGACGTGAGCGCTCAAGAAGGGAGTTGTGGGGCTCAATACAAGACGTCTGACTGGGAGAATGTGTAAGTGTGTGTTAGTACACTATATGGCCAAAAGTATGTGGACGCCTGCTCGTCGAATATCTCATTCCAAAATCATGGGCATTAATATGGAGCTGGTTCCCACTTTGCTGCTATAACAGCCTCCACTCTTCTGGGAAGGCTTTCCACTAAATGTTGGAACATTGCTGCGGGGACTTACTTCCATTCAGCCAAAAGATTATTACTGAGGTCAGGCACTGATGTTGGACAATTAGGCCTGGCTCGCAGTCGGTGTTCCAATTTATCCCAAAGGTGTTTGATGGGGTTGAGGTTAAGGCTCTGTGCAGGTCTGTCAAGTTCTTCCACACCGATCTCGACAAACCATTTCTGTATGGACCTCGCTTTGTGCACTGGGGCATTGTCATGCTGAAACAGGAAAGGGCCTTCCCTAAACTGTTGCCCCAAAGTTGGAAGCACAGAATAATCTAGAATGTCATTGTATGCTGTAGTTTACTTGAACTAAGGGGCCTAGCCTGAACAATAAAAAACAGCCCCAGACCATTATTCCTCCTTCACCAAACATTACAGTTGGCACTATGAATTTTGGCAGGTAGCGTTCTCCTGGCATCCGCCAAACCCAGATTCGTCCGTCGGACTGCCAGATGAAGTGATGCGTGATTCATCAATGGCGGCGAGCTTTACAACACTCCAGCCGACGCTTGGCATTGCACATGGTGATCTTAGGCTTGTGTGTGGCTGCTTGGTCATGGAAAGCCATTTCATGACGCTCCCGATGAACAGTTCTTGTGCTGGCGTTGCTTCCAGAGGCAGTTTGGAACTCAGTAGTGAGTGTTGCATCCGAAGACAGGCGATTTTTTGCGCTTCAGCACTCGGCAGTCCCGTTCTGTGAGCTTGTGTGGCCTACCACTTCGCGGCTGAGCCGTTGTTGCTCCTAGACGTTTCCACTTCACAATAACAGCACTTACAGCTGACCGGGGCAGCTCAAGCAGGTCGACGAACTGACTTGTTGAAAAGGTAGCATCCTATGACGGAGCCACGTTGAAAGTCACTGAGCTCTTCAGTGAGGCCATTCTACTGCCAATGTTTGGCTTTGGAGATTGCATGGCTGTGTACTCGATTTTATACACCTGTCAGCAACGGGTGTGACTGAAATAGCCAAATCCACTCATTTGAAGGGGTGTCCACATACTCTTGTATATATAGTGTATGTGAGTATGTGTTCAGTGTGCGTGCGTGTGTGTGTGTGTTTGTGTGTGTGAGAGAGAAGGGGGGGGTGATGAAAATGAGATGCAGACAGCTGCTTACTTACGGTTGTTTATCACACGTAGGGTGTGCCATTAAAGCTCATCTCTGACTTGTACTCTGTCAAACAATGATTACATTTGAGTGTTTTTCCTCGTTTTATCACCCCAACTCCTATAACCTAGGTCCAACACTTGCAGAAAGCTATTTTGTAGTTTTCACAGTGATTTAAACCCTCAGAAAACATTGAATATTTGATTATCGCTCAGATCATGTTTTAGGTTTAGAGTTGTGGGTTTATAAAAGAAGTAAACATTCATTTTCTACAGTCTACTTTCCTAGATTTTACCATCAACCGTCAACAATTTAGAGGATCCAGAAGTTTTGATGAGTGTGGAATCTTTCATGTAACTGTGAAGCATATTACGTTTGAAATCTGATGAACTGAAGTAAACAGTGAAGATGCGATGTGATGTCATTTCAGGAAGTGCTGTTAAAGAGATCGGCAGACTTAGTAGAGGCCCTGTATGGAATGCCCCACAATAATCAGGTATGTCATCATATAGGCCATTTTTATTGCAAAAAAAATGAAATAAAAAAAGTGAACATTCAGATGTATTTTCTTATTTGATTGTTTTGGTAAAGAGGTAACACAGTTTCCCAGATTTGTTAAATTCTTTGATCATACACATATTAAATTAACATATTTCAAGAACAGCCAGGTTACAGAAACCTGGGAAGCCAGGGAAAAACAATCTGTACAGTATGTATATATCAGAGTTAGTAGTTTATCTTGAGTCTATCATCTGTGAAAACTCCAATATTCAACCATAATCTAATCTGAATGACCCACCAAAAATACATTACAAAACCTTTTTTTACGACCTAAACTCACAATCACCTATGGTACTCTCTCTCCACCTTCCCCCGCTCCCTCCCTCCCCTAGGAGATCATCCTGAAGCGGGCAGCGGACCTGACTGAGGCCCTGTACAGCGTCCCCCGCAGCCACAACCAGCTGCCCTCGCTCAGCGGCTCGGCCGCTCACTCCGGCATGATGGGAGTCAACTCCTTCAGCAGCCAGCTGGCCGTCAACATCTCTGAGGCCTCGCAGGGGGACCAGGGTGAGTGCTGCAACCCCCCACCATGGCCCGTCACCCCACGATCCTCACCCTCCACCCTCTGATCCTCTCACCCCTTCTCTGAGTATTGGTGTCCCCTGTGGATTAGTGTCTGTCAGCGGCTCTGATTTTAGTAGCCATATACACCAGGCCTGGCCCTTTGTGCATACATCCACTCAGTGAAACATTCCCTCAGATCCAAGCGTGTGTGTGTGTGTGTGTGTGTGTGTGTGTGGGTGTGTGGGTGTGTGAGTGTGTGTGTGTGTGTGGCAGACAGTGACACCAGCTCCCTGTCACTATTCATTGGGAGTGTATGAGAAGGGGAGGTGATAATGAGAGACGATGAGAAATGCAGACGATGTGGCATGAATAAGTTTAGATACTGAATACAGCCAGAGACAGTAGCTTGGTCAAGGTGTCAGGGAGCAGTGTGTGTTTGTGTGTCTCTTTTAACAGCTTTGACTGTGAAATCACTATTTACACACTTCCAAAAATGCATAAGCATGTTATGAAGCATATATTATAATGCAAAGCCCCCCACGCAGGCATGAGCACGCACACACACACACACACACACACACACACACACACACACACACACACACACACACACACACACACACACACACACACACACACACACACACACACACACACTATCCTAGAGAGGGCTGTTTCCTTTGACAAAGCAGCTCTGTGACTGATGCACAGGAAATATGTCTGAACGTGTGATGAACACATTGGCTCACGTCGGAGTCGAGGATATGGATAGAAAGAGGAAATGCGAGAGATATCTAGAGCTGTTTTCTCTCCCCTGACACCTCAGCATTCTAGTTCCCCTTTTTCTATCCCTCCCTCCCTCCACTCGTCTGCTTTTCACATTGACATACGAGAGAACACCTACAGGAATCTATGAGGTCATGGGAACAGGACTGCAGCAAATCGTGAAAATACATAATGCCATATTTTATGTCTGTGATCATTGGAACATTACATACCAGAATCAGACTATTTCCCCCTACTGTTGTACAGTTATAAAATAACTCTTTGTGCTCCTAGAAAGGACGTACTATGATTAAAACCTTAATATGCAGGGCAGATCATACGCCGAGCCTTATCAAACGCATGAGGAATGATCCAATCCACGCATGATCCAATTCCAGACCAGCGTTATGGATCAGCTTTACATCAACAGCAAAATGGATTATGTAATTTCTCCTCTGGCATTTGTCTTAAAACAGGTATCCACTCCACTTGTTTTACTTTATGCTGACAGTTTCCTCTGGAGCAAATAGGGAAACTACCTTGTGGCGCGTCTCGGTCTCATTGACCTCCAGAGGCTGACCTCGTCATTGCGTCAGTCAGCGATTTCTGGATAGGGTTAGTGACTGCTCCCCCTAGGCTAGGCCTGTCCTTCATGTCTCACCCCAATAGCGGAGTGGAGTTGCCTTAACGCTCTCCTCCCGATACCACTCATAGCCGTTAGTTGAATGGCCTTCATCTAGGATGTATTGAATAACCGTGCTCCCTTCGTTATAGCACTCTCCCCTTCACGAGCCTTCACGAGCCTTCACGAGCCTTCACGAGCCTTCACGAGCCTTCACGAGCCTTCACGAGCCTTCACGAGGCACTAGTACCAACTTGGGGGCTTAGTTGGAGGCCAGAGAGAAAGGCACAATATGCCAAGTAGCACAGTGTGTTCACACTTCCTCTCTCTCCTTCTCTCCTTCCCTCCCACACTCTTAGAAATAAAGGGGCCTGGAAGAACCTTTTGGGTTCATGGCAGAACCATTCCAGTTGGTGGAACCTTTCCAGTTGAAAAGGTTGAAACCCTCTGACAAGGGTCTTCAAGGAACCCACGTGTAAAGGTTCAAACCGGAACCTTCTGGTGATGGGAGTGGTTTAATTTTGAACCTATTTAATAATATATTATAGAGGTGGCAGCCTATCAGATTGGAGGCGTGGCTATCAGATATTTATTTTTGGTCACCCTTTGGCATAAATGTCATTCCTGTTCTTCATGTTAAGTCTGTACACTGCAAACTAAAATGTTTCTTGAATATTTATGCATAATATTAACATTGCTGATTACATACAGTAATAAAGTGGTAACTATTCCAATCTTGGGATTTGCATAGGCTCTTGAGGAACTCACACCTCTGTTAGCCTCATTGAAGTTACAAAATTGTTCAACCTTAACAACAAAATAGATATACAGGAATGACATTTACTCTAATGGGTGGCCAAAAAAAGCCCCTACTAAGCCAAGCCTCCACTCCAGGGTTCCTACAGGAACCCGTTGCTACATTGAACCTTTAAAGGTTCGTCCAAGAATCCCTTACCTAGCCAAAGGTGCAAATATGAACCATTGACTAGCAATGGTTCCTTGAGGAACTCCAGGGGTTCCTTGAGGATCTCCAGGGTTCCTCAAGTCACCAATAATTCTAAGAGTTCACTCTCCTTGTCCTCCCCACTCCCACTCTCTCTCCCTTTCCCACTTTTTGGTTTGAGCCAACGCAATTCCCAGCAGGAGAGCAATTGATGGAGCTCTGCCCTGGGATCAGGGAGAGTGCAGGCAATGGGAAACACATGTCAGAAACAACGCTGGAGGGAGTGGCAGCATGGACAATCCCTCGCAAAAGCCACACTTTGTCTGATTCAACTCTGCAATGCATTGGGGAAACATGGACATTTACAATACGGTTGCATTTTAGAAAGTCCCCCTCCTACCAAATCGAACATATGCTTTATTGCTTCTGACATAATATTTATTAACCCTTGTTCAGATTTGAAGTGCAAAGGGAAATGTGCTCATACAATGAGGGGAGAGGGGTGGTTTTAGTTCTGGAGGAGAGCAATGCAATTCTTAATACTTACTATATACAGCGGATCTTGTTCAAACTGCACGGTTTTGATGGCATTGGATTGACCATAGCATTTCCTCCTTTCGTCCAGGTTACTCCCGTAACTCCAACAGCGTATCGCCCCGTGGCTACGTCCCCAGCTCCACGCCCCAGCAGTCCAACTACAACACCATCACGTCCACCATGAACGGCTACGGAGCGGGCATGACCAACCTGGGGGTGCCAGGCTCACCCAGCTTCCTCAACGGCTCTGCCGCCAACTCCCCCTACGCAAGTAAGTACAGCCTTATTTGGTCTCAATGATCATCACTGTAACAAAACACTGGGGGATCATTTGGTTAGTTATATGTGGTGGGATAACAACACACGGTTTCATTTGGACAGTAGTACTCTGATTCAGTCCAGGAGGGATGCAGTGTGGGATGCAGTGTATGCTAGCGCTTCTCTTACTTTGCGTTTACACAGTGACTGATTTAGATCTGGGGCACCAAGTGTGTGGACTCACAGACTAAATAATTGACGTCAGTTTACTATTGGTCAATTTAGTGGAGGCATCCGCTGCCGTTCTAGAGGACCAATGTTGAGGACACCTGCTGTAGGATCTGCATTGGAATTCCTCACACACATCTCATAGATGACATCACTGGGATTCCTTCTCTCTCCCTCAGTGCTAGAACCCTCCAGGGTCTCTGTCCCTGATCTTTCCTTCACCACTCTGCAAATAACATGCTTAGCATCACGATTCTGCTCTGAGGTCACAGGTGTTTTAGAGAGAGTCTTG
The DNA here is from genome assembly GCF_901001165.1 of Salmo trutta. NCBI lineage: Eukaryota > Metazoa > Chordata > Actinopteri > Salmoniformes > Salmonidae > Salmo > Salmo trutta. The sequence continues at coordinate 27,965,608 of NC_042959.1, read as the reverse complement.
AACTCTAACTGTCAACCTCTGGGACTCATTGAATTGCTTATTGTTTAGGCTACAGCATCACAGAGCAAAGTATCCCAAAATAATAACAGTGTCCCAGTAGTTGTAAATTCTGGTTGCTAAACTGAAAGTGGATTTTTGTCTGACACTTGATGTGGAAGGTTATGCATTGTCTATTGAAGGGAAAGGTTGGGTTTGTCTGTCTGTACCACGCATTGTAAAAGTCTTCATCTGCTTTGCCTATACCTTGTTCCATCTCCTTCATTACTTAACACTACTAACATACTAACACCCTCATAGATTCATTCATGATGTGGGCCAAACCCATTCAGTTGGATCAGTAACAAAACATGTCAACTGTGACATTACACAGCAAGAATAAGTTAATAGTTCAAGGAAGGTGAAAACAAAACAACTATTTACATGTAGGGATACATACAATTTGCATTTTGTCATCAATTTTAGACTTCCATTTTGAATTTCTGTATTTGTGAGATATGAGGCTAAATGCTGCTTCAGGGTTTCATACTTTACTGGATTCATCTGTCTTGTGAATAAAGATGCAATAACTCATAGGTACAGAAATGAACCAAGCCAGTATGGGGAGAATGGGGTATCAAATGCATTGTGCTTTAAATTAAATTGCTTCATTATCACAGTCAGCGTTTCAGACATTAACATTCTACACACATGCATACACACGCACGCACACACACACATATTTGTTTGTGAACATGGATGGAGGTTGCTGCTATCCTCAAGAACAAGGTATTGTTTGTGTCAAAGTCTAAAATGGGCCTTCAAGTTATGGATCAACTTGCAGATATTGAGCACCTTTTACTCCGAGCATGTTACTCCAGACCTTGGCCCTTCTTCAGGCAGGCATCCATTCCTCAGCCCCCATGCATGCCCTCACTGTACAGCTCATCTCAGTCCACTCACTCACCAACCTCTGTCTGTCTGTCTTCTCCGTTAGGATCAACCACCTCCCCCTCCTCCTCCTACTCCTCCTCCTCCTCCATCCCTCTGTTCTCCGGTGGACCCATAGGCCCTTATTCATTCTCTCCTGTCCATATGATCTCTGCAGTCAAACAGAAGAGCGCCTTCGCCCCTGTCGTGCGGCCACAGACCTCCCCGCCCCCCACCTGCACCACCACCAATGGCAGCAGCCTACAGGGTGAGCATCCCGCCCCTCAGTCCCGCCCACTTCTGCCTGGGTCACTGTTAGAAAAGGGCATGTCATGGATACCCTGTTATGCTAGAACTCATACAACAAAATGATATGACCTGAGTTAGCAGTGGATTGAAGGTCAAAGTTGATCCATAACTTCTGGCTCTGAGTGACTTTTCAAAACATTCATCACAATCAAATCATTTGGCTGAGAATCTTTGTTCACATAGAGTGATTATAAGGGCTCGATCCAATATGCATGGCTGAAGCGTTACAGATTGTGCGGTCGAAATGTAAAGGTCATTTCTGTTTGAACCGACATATGTAGTGTTAACCGTGTATGCAGTCTCAGCTAACGCGGGAACATTGCCTTTACATTTCTATCACACTATAACTCTGAACTCCAGCGATACAGATTGAATCCAGGCCTTAGTTAATGTAACATGACTGGAAAAGTTATTATATTTGAAAAATATAATTTTGTCATTCTTAGGTTTTGCAGCAAATCCATATGCATATCATAATTACCTCAACACACGGCTTTTCATTTAAGAGGGTGTGTAATGATTTTCTATGGGATATGTATCCTTACAACATTATATTTCAATGTTATAGATGCAAAACATGTTATGGATACAAAACGTCTCGCCACATTTTTAGGTAACCAGCGTATCTGTTGTCTTTCAGCCATGGCAGGTCTCATAGTCCCACCTATGTGAAGAAGACCTTCTGCCAGACAGACCACATTTCCACTGGCTCACAGAATCTCTACAACAGAAGCTTAAAGCTCATCAATCTCCAAAACAGGACCATGAAGCCCCTTCACTCCTGGAAACAGAGCAAACAGCACAACAAAGAAAATTACAGTAACCGAAAACCCGTAAAATGTTACTAGAGTATGTTTGTGTTGGTTCAGTAGTTGAGTTCACCGTCACCTTTGCTTTGCATTTTGGGACTTTCCTTGCCCAATGGGTAGCATTCCCACATATATATGTGTGAAGGGTTAGCTCATCTGAAAATATAGCGAATAATAAACTGTGGATTTGAAAGGCAGGTAGTTACTCCTTGTGGTGTGAGTATTGTCTTGAGTCCTAAACAAGAAAAGTAATTTGACTGGATCTTCTAATGAACCGAGTTCATTTTCAGTCATATAACCACTGTGAGCAGGGAACGTGGAAAGGCCTACAGTTCAAAACTGTCAACTATGGAAAAAGTGCAGAATCCAAGAATATCAAACTCTCTGTCAATTGTCAGACTCAAAATAGGTGGGAGTTTCAATGAAAATTCCCCCCAATGTCTATAAAAACCCCGCTTCAAAAGACCATTGATATCTAATGTCAAAGTCTAATAGCATTTTTGTTTGTGTACCATAGCTTTTAATAATGTGTGTGTTTATCATATTTAAAGGGAAATGCAGTAATTTTCTAATCTAAAGAAAGGGTTGGCAAACATTCTGCCAAGGAGAGAAAAGCAAATGTTATACTAATATTTGCCCACTCCAAGAGTCATGCCAGGGCAGCCCAAGGTTGTGAGGTTCAAAGGTTTTGGATGTCTACCATTTTTGAAACACAGTACAATAGATATATTTCCGGGGTGTGTTGATTGATAGATTTGAACCAGAAATGCTTGCAGCAGTTTTAATCACATTTAGGTACCAGAGTTCTTGTTATTCTTCTGATTGTGCTTATTTTGTATGTATTTATAAAGTATGTTTTGGGATTCCTTTTGTGATTTTGGCCTGAATGATAGTCTCAAATATACATGTAAACACATTCGATGTCTTAATACCTTTTAGATATTGTAAAAAGATTGAAAAAGGAGATGAACAACCCTTTTGTAAAAACAAAAAAAGTTGAAACATGACATGGTCACCCTGTCTTTTAAAGCAGGATATATGCTCCACCACTTTTGTATAAAAATGCATTTCCGATACTATATTTAACTTTTTTTTTGTATACAGCATTTGTGTTTCCCCCTGTTCTTCTTGTCTTTTTCTGTGTTATTGTGAAATGTGTATTATCATGGTTATTTCTTAATGCACTATTTTAGTTGGGGCACTTACAAGAGCAATGCATCTTAGCAAGCAAGAAAAACTAAAAGCAAAAGACAAAAGCTAGTACAAATATTAACCAAGATGTTTTTTGGGGGATTCACATGTTTGTCATTGTGGCTGAAATGGAAGGGTCATTGTCATGTGAATTTCTCTATTTCAAAAAGTCTTCTATCATAAACCTCCGTTAGTTCATTGGTTAGAATTCAACTCCTTTCCCGTATTATTTGGACCCAAGCCTATTCCTTGTGTTTTGGTGAGAATGAATGTAATACACATGCCTGTACGGATCAGCTGCGAAGTTGAAACCCAAGTAAACCTTCAATAACTGTAGAAGGACCACTCAAGTGTAGGGTTCATCTATCTCAAGGAACCTTAATGTTAGTGTTGTTGGTGGTGGTGGTGTTATTGCCGTTGCACACAATCTATCATTTACTTATGCAATTTGTATTTACTGTAATGCAAGTTATCTCTCCACATTTCAGTGGAATGGTTTTGAAACATAAAAGAACACAAGACATAATTGATGCCTTACAATAGAACATGCTCAAACTTAATGCATTTTCATTATTTTGATACTCTAATTGAAGTGTGGTTCATTTGAGTTATGCGTTTGCAGATGTTTAAGAATTAGTTAAAGTTCTCATTAATTTGATACTTTTGATTAATTTAATAACACAGGCCCATCATTTGAGCTGCAGTGGATGTAGTTTAAACTGGGATATGTTGGAGGGTACTTCCTTCTCCAAATGTCCACATATCTTGTTTATTAGTGGACAATAGGTGACAAATCAATGATGGGCCTGATTAAATCTTTGATTGTATGCAAATTCTGTGCAGTGATTGCCATACATCGGCAATCATCGGGCGGCATCAACTTGTAGTCATAATGTGGGCTTGTGAAAAAAAGCGGGAAAATCTGTCACGCTTTTTTAAAAGTCATTTTTCAATTACGAGATTGAAGGCCAGCTCATAGAATGTCTTTTAGAGTGCACTTGTACACTTCACAAAACATCTGAATTCAATATCATGGAGTTCTAAACCCATTTTCAATGAAAACACAAGTTTTCTCTTCAAGTTAAATCTTGGCTGACTTTTCACAATCCTCCCCTTCACCCTCATTTCCTGTATCCATTCCATCCATATACTGAGTTTTTAAATAGCTTGATTTAAAAAATGTTTTGTCATAGTTGTAGAAAGCTTGCTTTTTGCTGCCCTGGTTTTCAGCAGAGGTTTTTTAAATTGTAAAGTGTACTTTCTCAATGTTTAATTCAATGTGAAAAGGGGAGAGGTACTGCATCTATGTGAAATATGAAATGTACCATCAAAGTGTATCAAAGCACAATGTTTAATTAATGTCTTCAGAATACAAATGAGGGGGATCTCTCCAGCTTCTCCTTTTCTGTCTTTGACCATGCTGTAAATAGATGCATGTTTCTTTCTGTGATCCAGTAGTTTTTGTACAGAAACAGACTAATAAAGAATACATTTGGCCTCGAAAAACTATGTTGTATTGTTGGTTCTACCTTCTGTATTGGAGTTCATTCTGCTTAGGGCGGCAGGTAGCGTTGGGCCAGACACTCTGGATAAGAGCGTTGACTAAATTAATAAAATGTGAATGTTATGAGGGGCTTAGCTACAAATCTATACTGAACAAAAATGTAAACGCAACATGCAAAAATTTCAGTTACAGTTCATATAAGGAAATCAGTCAATTTAAATAAATTTATTTCGCCCTAATCTATGGATTTCATATGACTAGGCAGGGGTGCAGCCATTCAGAATATATTTTTTCCCCCACAAAAGGGCAAATCCGCACATTTTAGAGTGGCCTAGAGTAGATTAACTTACCATTGATTGACTGCAAACAATATCAGTAATCTCATTGGTCATCTGTTAGTTTGGAACAAGTGGAGATTTAATGCATTCTGTCCTATATAAGGAACTAAAATGTTATCATTTAGTTGCACCTGTGTAATGATCATGCTGTTTAATCAGCTTCTTGATATGCCACATCTGTCAGGTGGATGGATTATCTTGGCATGCGTATGGAACATTTCTGGGATATTTCAGCTCATGAAACATGGGACCAACACTTTCCATGTTGCATTTATATTTTTGTTCAGTATACAATCATATATTCCCTCACATAGCAGGGGGCAGCAATAATCAAACCAAGTACTCCTAGCTTCATAAAAACTTTCCAGACAAGCACATCCTTCAAAAGCTTCAACCTTTTGGACGCTAGTTCAACTCTCCTCAGTCTATGGGAGATATTTTTGCAACAGCCTCCAAAGATCTCATTTTATGATGAAAATCTTGGCTCTCAAACTCTCAAACTGGGCCTCTCAGATTACATATTGACCAGTGCATATCTGAATCGATCATTCAAAGTCTGAGGAAGGGAAACAATTCCTCCCTCTGTGAATGGCAGCATATCATCGGGTAAAAACAATCTCCATGGTTGCAAGTTTAGACTTATGTTTTGAGTCAGAGACAGGTTTTCAAAATTGTACGAAGTGACTTCATCACCTCAGTGATTCGTCCTCATAAAGGCACTACATAGGGAACACACAAGGCAATTCGTTTGTGCATGCTAGTGTGCGTGTTTGCAAGAGTTCATGTGTTTTTGTGTGTGCTTCCTGAGATAGCTGCCCTTAACTCTACCCGGTTCTCTTTTTAATGCCATTAGAGTAGACCAGCAGATGTCTTTATCAAGTCAGCAGCCCCTCAATAGGAAGTCTACTTTACAACCTTCAAGCACGTAGGAGGAATTGTTTCCCTCCTACGTGCTATCTATGAGACTTAGCATCGGAGGCTGCAAAAGGCTACGTCGATTAGAAACCATTAGCTTTCTACACCACAGGTTGTGCGTAATTAACCCTACTTTGGTAGTCAGCAGTATCTTGATGAGTTTTGATGACTCTTTGTTGTCGGTACACAGTGCTCGTTAGTAAGGTTCTTCGCCCAAAGCCTTCTAGAGCACGCCCATAGAAAACCATCTCCCAGAACCAGAGTCCTTCCCCTGTAAGCCTCAGGTACCAAAGCCAATATACATCTGGGGTCTGCCAATGCAGGGCGGAAGCTAAGTAGCCCAGGCTATATAAAACTTGGCCACCATCCCATAATAAGTGGTTTGTCAAGTAGAGAGCCCATTAATGGGTTTGACATATTTGAGCGAGAGCGCTCCATAATACATGATCAGGGTTTCCTCTGTAAAGATTTCCTGGGAAAAAAGGTTTTCATTCAGCGCCTTGAAAGAGGATGTTGTAGTGTTTCTGGGTGTTTTGGCTGGTAACATACAAGCGCTAAGTTAGCATCTGTAGAGGAAGGAAGGAAGGAGGAGGAGAGGAAGCTTCCACTAAGGGCTCGATTCAATCCGTATCGCCGAAGTTCAGTGCTACTGTATAGTGCGCTTGAAATGTAAAGCCAGCATATGCAGCGTTTACCATGAATGCAGTCTCCGCAAACGCGGGAACATTTCCTTTATATTTAAATCACGCTAAAACGTGGAACTGCAGCGATACAAATTGAATCCAGCCCTCACAGGCCGAAAAGGTGACCCGTATTTATATGATGACCATATTCCACCTCAATACTTTCTAGAAGCCTCTTTTTCAATCATCTTATCACTTCAACCTTACTGATCTGAAAGGATTGGCCCGGCTGCAACGAGTGGGAACATTCCACCTCGGCCATTACATAGCCTACAAAAAGCACAAGAGAGGATACTTTATTTTTCATGCATCATTCGTAGTTTACATAGCTTTAATAAGTTCAAAAGAAGAGGTGGTATAGTTTTTGTGCAGGTGTGTTTTGCTTGGGGGTTTGGCCTGAGTGAATTAGGTGACATTGTCATTCCACTACACCATACATCTGCACTCTGAAATGTTGAAGAATTAGACCCTTTCCTGTGTGTTGATGATGTCATTGTGACATCGCAGGCCTGACTTTGGGCTGGGGAGGGTTCATAACAGTAAAACGGCACTCAGGACTGACGGGGGACTGTAAATCATCTCGCACAGGAAGTGCCCTGGGCCTCAGCCTGCGATGACATCGGAGACCTCCGCCAACTCTGCACAGTTAAGACGGTATGTAAATCACCCGTACAAAAGTTCAACCTAGCAGCCATGTTTCCTGGGAAGGACCGATGCTGGAGGAGCTTTGGAAATATGATGTTGGCCTATCAAAATCATGTGTTGCAAAACCGCTGCAAAAAAAGAGCACATATTTCAGTGTGAGGCTCACTGATTGCCTAGTCTTTTGGAGTAAGGTTAGAGAGTCTGGGTGTTTAATAGTTAGTGAGTCCCCCAAGCTATTGGTACTGTGACAACGTGACAAATCAAACTGTATTCACAGATGTGTCGTTATCTTCATAGCCTATGACATGACTGAACTGCAGACGACTCAAGGTCCGAGAGGTTCTGTAGTCTGGGGTTGGAACCTGCTTCTGTCCTCTCAGAGGATAGGGTTATGGTTAATGGTAGTAATGGGAAAATTGATCTATATTCACAGTGAATATCTATAAACCAATACAGGATTGGTGGATTAATTGATTAAATGTATTACAATGATAGTAACGTCTACAGTATATCAATATTATTACTAACCTCATAAACAATGTAATACTTTTCAGTGAATGGTATGTCCATATTAACTCACTGATGCCTTCCTCCTACTACCACACACACACACACACACACACACACACACACACACACACACACACACACACACACACACACACACACACACACACACACACACACACACACACACACAAACATGAACACACATACCTCTTCACAAGCATGACACATGTTACTTGTCATTCTCAGTGTGTGTCACATGTCGAACTGTGTTGGCCCCTGCCAATCAAAAAGCCTTCATTGTCTCTGTCAGATTTAACCTTTTATTGCCGTGGGCTTATTCAAAGTCACACAGAATGATTCTTGGTAGTCTTAAATCTACTTTGAAACAAAAGTATACACCTCATACACATGTTTATGGGCTTAAAAAAAGAAGACACCTGTACCATGTCAGATATAGAGTTGAAATGAGTTTTGAGTTTGCATCCCAATATTACACTTTATATACATCACAGAAGACTGAAATATAACACAGCTGTTTGGCATAGAAACACTGCATTATCGTCGAAAAAATAACACTTTATTAAAAATAATAATAACATTCCACCCATGAGGCTAAAGAGGGCGGTTTTGGTCATTGACTGCAGGAAACTATATGACTTGACATCATGATTGAGGCTATGTTCATTGGCCATTATTTGAATGTACAGTACTGCGTAAAAACTTTAAATATATATATATATATTTTTCCTTGTCTATCCCCTTCCTCCCCTCCCAAAAATTCTAACTACCATTTTGCCCCAATTTCTCCATTCCTTTCAGCATAACTCACCTAACATTTCTGTTAAATCAGTATCCCTCAAATCAGTAGCCCACCCCTCAAATCCCAAATGCATTTCTCTCCCACAACACTGCTTACTTAAACAAACAAACCACCGCCCTGTAATAGCTGCCACAACATGAAATGTCAGTTATTGAGAAACATTGGCACACTTAAGTGGAATTTAGAAACAACTGTTTGCCATTAATCTGTCATTATACATTATGCTAGGTGTTATGTAATGTGTTATGACAGTATTATGAGAGGACAGTTTAAAACCAAAGTGTTTTTGTTTTATCAATTAATTTCAAATGGGTATAAATGCAGTCAGCTGTGTGTGTGAGTTTGGGGCAGGGCAGGGTTCTTTATGGTTAGTGTCACTGTGTCACTCAATGGTCCCTCAGCATAGCTCAGGGCTGCTGCTACAGAGGACCTTGGTGAAACCCCTGGGTAGGAAACCCAACCTCATAAATATGGAGCAGAGCAGGGGAAGTGCTCCGTTTCTAGAGGTCCCCCCTGGAGATCCACAGTCACTGTCTCAACAGTTCCCAGGAACCATGTATGTGCAGCAGCGAGAGAGAGAGAGAGAGAGAGAGAGAGAGAGAGAGAGAGAGAGAGAGAGAGAGAGAGAGAGAGAAAAAAATGCCCCTTTGTTTTGATTGGACTTCCCCCCCTCCCTAGGACCTTGCAGAGATGTTTTCTCAAAGACAAGCAAAGCACAGAACACCTCCCCAAGAAAACAAAAAGAAACGTACAAGAGTAAACTTTACACCTGTTTCCCTTTTTCATCTGTCTTCATTTGTATGGGGGAGGCAGGATGTTTAGCTTGGCTGCGACCTGCCTCATGACTTAATCCCTGGGTGCTATTGTTAAATTTTCAGAAAAATAATGAAAACCAAATGTGGCGTGGGACCCTGTTTTGAGTTTCAGGGCCTGCGCTTTAACAATGTTACATTTCCAGCCATTGAGGCCAAATAATTCACTTAGGTTTCCCTTGTAATATTATGCCAAACATGAGATCTTTACTTTGTCAAATCTGGTAAGTATCAAACCAACTGTATCAATAGGAAAACAGTTTTAAAAAGCATTCCCAGAAGAGAGCCCGAAAAACACCTCTCACCTGGAAGCTGTTAAAGCCGACAGGAAATGGAGGCAGAGATCGAGTGCTTCCCAAAAATGTGTATCCCCTGGAGAGTGGAAATATGTAGATTCAATCGTAAAACATTTCTGAGAGGTTGAATTGTAACGGAAGATAAAAAATCATCACAGAGAGTTGGGCACCCACTGCCCTCCAGGATTATTATCACACAAACATCTGCAGACATAACTTTTTCATATTTTATCTGTGACTTCATATCATCACTTTCGATATCGATAATGTGAACTAACATTTTCCAGATTCACAGCCATTTTTCCAATCGGTTTGGCAATGTCTCGGTAATATTTGCCCTCTTCACTGATAGACTTGGACTGCCTACATTAAATTATAACTCCAGCTAAGGCATGCATGGCAAATGTTCTAGCAAAGCCGGTTCTTCCAGAGAGTTTCATGGTCTTATTTTGGACCTAATCTTGTCACCTGACTTCCCACTTTTGTGACAACGACTCCCATTGTTAGGGCAGAGACATGAGCATCTCATCATTATAGCTATACAGATCTCTGGTTCTTCTTTCCATTGAAATTCCTGAAGCACCATGATTGTCATCATGATGGTCTCACAGGCAGAAATCAGTGTTAATAAATCAATCCCCAGCTTGGGTGTGCTCTCCCCTGCTCCCTTAGCTGCTTGATAAACAAATGGATTCTGCATGCCTAATGAGAATGGGGGAGGTAGAGGTAAAGTAAGTAATACCTTTAATGATTTAATGATCTCAACAGACTAAAAAACACTGGCATCTGCCAAAAGCAAGAAACAAAGTCCAAGTCAGGAATTTATGGACAGCAATACCTCACTGATCACGGACCAGGATTTATTGTATCTTGGCAGATTTACAGTGGACCGTGAGACATTTCTTGGAAAGACAATGCATTTGAAGGGAGAGTTTGCATGTAACTGTGCATTGCAGATAAAGACAACATGCGGTCGTAAAAGTTTCAGCCGTCCCTGTAATCCAGGGTTTGTGCATGTCAGGCTTAGCCCGCTAATACAAGGTGATGACGTGCAGATGATGAGTAATCAGGAGCACATCTGCATAAGACATCACTCTTTTTTCGCCTGCCAGATGTGAAGGGTTACTGTAACCGTTCACTGTATAGAACAATCGTTCTCACTCTTAATGTGTTCTGCAGTTCGGTGTGATGTGAGTCCGAGTGGGCACTGACAATAAAGAGAAAAAGTACATTTAAACTCATCGCTTGAGGCCTCCCAACTGGCGCAGCGGGTCTAAGGCACTGCATTGCAGTGTTGCGGCGTCCCTACCGGCCGCGACCAGGAGTTGCGCAGCGCACAATTGGCCCAGCGTTGTCCGGGTTAGGGGTGGGTTTGGCTGGGGTGGCTTTACTTGACTCATCGTGCTCTAGCAACTCCTTTTGGCGGGCCGGGCGCCAGCAGGTTGACTTCGGTTGTCAGTTGAACGGTGTTTCCTCCAGCACAGTGGTGCAGCTGGCTTCCTGGTTAAGCGAGTGGGTGTTAAGAAGCTCGGTTTAGCAGGTCATGTTTCAGAGGACGCATATCTCGACCTTCGCCTCTCCCAAGCCCATTGGGGAGTTGCAGCAATGAGACAAGATCATAACCACGAAATTGTGGAGAAAAAGAGGTTAGAAATGACAAAAATAAAGAAATGAAAACTCTTGTGGGATAGATGTACCTACGATATCAGGTACTTGGCTTGATGGTCCTGGGAAGAACGGTCTGGAAACCCCAAAAAACGGAACAAAATTCATTACGTGGCAGAGCCCACAATTCATTGTTAATATCATTAAACAACAGGTTGATATTTTTTATGGATCCTTTATTTAAAACAAACGTTAATGATGTGGTGACATGCGATGAGACTGGCGTGTGATTGGGTAGGGGACCATTCATATTGCTTCAGTAACATAACTGAGACCATCAGAGCTTTCTAACGTATAGAATCCAACGGCAACAGTATAGTGGGCACAAATGATTCCGGTGCAACTGAGCAGTAGACAGATAGAACTGGCTGTTATCCACTACAATATTACCTTTCTAAAGAATTTGGCCTTGTCAAAAGTAGTTGATTAGATGATATCGCATTTGAGTGCATGTAAATAGTTAGGCCTATACCGCTATGATGTTGGCTAGCTTACATCTATTACTAAATACACTGTTTAGTATGTCACTAAGTAGACTGTCTATACCAGACATGTTTACTATGGCATTAAGAATAGTAAATATAGCATAATATGAAGCTTGGCGGGTTAATTACATTTTGGGGTTTTGCAATAAGAGACTATGAAATTCTAGTAGACACCTCTACTGTCAAATTATTTACCAATGCTATGCTTGAATTCCATCTGTCCACTATTGGTGCTGCCCTTAAAAAATCCCCTCTGGGAACTGTGAAGATGTACCAGAGTTCCAGCCTGGCCAAGACTCTTATTAAAACAACGAAGCTCATAATTATTGTGGAGTTCCAAAGTAGCGCTAACCATAATGAGGCCACACAGGAACAGCCTTATAAAGAATGAATGTAATAAATAAGCCATTAGATGGGCAGTAAAGATGCAGGAAATAAAAAAAACAACACTGGAACAGAGTCTGGACAGATCTCATTGGCTCTTGATGAGCACTTTGAGAAGTTGACATCTCTCGGATTTTCATTCCTAATTTTGCTGGCTGAAATGTTGAACCCCCTAAATTTTATATATATACTGGAACTGACTATGCCCCTTAATGATGTCATTGAAAATGTAGCGGCGAGATAATAGCTTTTGACAATGATGTAGTGTTTGTTTTGTCAATGTACCACTTGGTTTGCATTCATATTATTCCCAAGTAACACTACCCCAATGTGTTTCCCTTCAAAATAATTAAAACATTTCTTTTTTGTTGCCGATGAGAGTTTGTGATCCCTTCCTTAGCTATCAGTGTTTATTATTTATTATATACACATGGCCCCTAAAGAACTAATGAAATCAAGCCCAAATACCTTTCCCAATCAAATACTAGCAACATCTAATACTAGCAACAGACTCCCACAATGCCATCAAGGCTGAGGAAATTGTCTTTTTAATGGCTGCTTTGAAGTTAAAGGAATTATCATATCTCTGAAAGTATTAAACTTCTCCAGAAGGAACCCTACGGTTTTATTAGTTTTACTACTGCTGTCTTTTTACGGATTCGACCGCCATCCCAGAGCAAGCAACACCAAAGTTAACGGCTAACAAAAAGAAGTCAAAGGGATATAACTCCTGGAGATACTAATTACCAATGGCTGTAAAATAAGTCAAACGGGTCATTCTAATGAGCACACTAGAGACCTATTGCTAAACTCCATTAAAAATATATATTTTATATATATATATATATATTTCAACATCATCACTGTCATCCTATCAAATATAACAAAACAAATTCCTCTTTTAAGGTCATTACGGCGCAAAGTTCCAAAATGCATAATTCATGTAATTTTAAGCTTAAAATTAAAGCAGAACATGATGGGAAAGACGAGAGACTGGATGCTATTTCAAGAACATATTTTAATGGGGAAATATTCTCAAAACTTGACTTAATTACATGTTACATTTTTGACCTATATATTTGGATAAGAGCAGACACAACCATGGAGGGGTAGCAGAGTTTACTGCGTGTTTGTCTTACACTAGGAGACGCAGGTGTGAAGGCCAGTCTACCTCCTTGCCTGTCTCACCGACAGGAAAGAGAGTGCGTGTGCGGACAGTAGTTCCTAAACAAAGACACAGCGTAAACATTAGAATGGCAGGTTGGATTGAATTCCAACCTTTCGTGGATTGGATCCAGCGGAGCAACTCAAAACATTTGGCTGTAAGACAGGCAACACTTGAGGCAGTTAATGAGACGACAAGGGCTACTTCTTCGATAACAATCACTCGACATTGGTATCACCTCTTTCTATGCCGTCCATTGACTGTGCATCGAGGACTCAGGGGGCTGTTAAACCGTGCAGGGTGGGCAGAATCTAATAAAACCGAGTTGACGTTTTAATTGCGTTTTCCTCATCAAGGAGTAATCTGCAAGATGGTTGTGGCGTTTCTGTTGAGACCAATAAGAATTATATTATGATCACTAATTTATTTGATAAATATGCAGCTCCCGACTCCATTGTGGGAATAGCACGGTGCCCGGAGTTTGTTTCTTTTGTTGCTTTGTGTTGTTGCTTCCATTTGTTGTGACACGCTCGAGTGTAGAGTGTATTTATCACAGTATGGGGTTAAAATACCACTTAACTGACAACTACCTAAGTAAAGTACTGTTGTTACTTCTTCAGCTACGGTAAGCATCTCTTTATTCTGTTTCGGAATTAAAACATTTATATATCCATGGGGTAGCAACTGACAGCCTTACCCTGGCTCTTGTGTGGGAGAGTTGGGACTTCAGATACTTGACGTTTAATGGCCTCTCCCTCAATTGTCACACTATGATAATATGGCTCATAATGGGTTTCATTTAGCAGTTCCATAAACATTACACACTAAATTAGTTTCTTTCAATTCATTAAACTACTTGAAAATGTCATGCTAACTCTGAGCACAGCTGTGAGCCTGAGAGGCAAGGTAATGGCCATCAGCCATGCACTTTCCTGCATGATAAGCATCAGAGCTCAACCTGAACTGTACAGAACCAAGAGTTCTGGGGGTGCTGTTTCCCATCACACACACACACACACACAGACACACACAGACACACACACACACACACACACACACACACACACACACACACACACACACACACACACACACACACACACACACACACACACACACACACACACACACACACGCTTAAAATTCACAGTGCTTCCTCTAAGTGTGCTGCCGACGACCAACACCTCTACAGTAATCAACCTCCGTGATCTGTACGTTTTTGACTAACACTATTCTAACGCGAGTCCAAAAGGTCTTATTACTTATTTTAATCAATTTCCAAAATGTTTCATTGATTCAACTTTGCCTTTGACTCTGTTTCTTTCAAAGCAAACACATTCAACTGTCTGCTCTGGTTGAGGGGTTAAACGTATGAGCACTCGCAGTTGAGATCCCACAAGGCTTAAACACAGAGAAAGAGAAGTAATTGGAACTAGTCAGCGTAGCTACAAACAATTTTTTCCTTTCCGATGAGATTCAAATTTACAGTTTGAATGGCAGAAAAATCCAAGATCTTTCAATTACGGCTTTTCTTTTTTCCTCTGCATTTAAATTGGAAGTGATCTCAGAGGAAATAGTTATCATTTTAATGACAGTCTCCATTCATTATAACTCTCATTCTTTCCCCCTTCCCTCTCCTGGGGGGCCTCTGGATGAGGAGCAGATTCACAGAGCCTCTATTCAATTACCTCCGAGTTGCCCCCCCCTCCCCCCATGGGGCCCCTCTGTGTGGCCCTGGAATCTTGTCCTTGTCAGGCCCAGGTGCCTCGCAGAGAAAGCAGAAACCAAGCAGCATTTACTGTTGTCAGAGGACTAGCTTGTCATGGGGTGCATATGTTTGTAATGCAATGCAGACTTGGCATAAGCAACTGTGTATTCAAATGTAAAGTGGATGTGACAACAGAGATAAGAAGGGGGAATGCACACCGTCCAAAATGTCTGTGGATATGGTATGGAGAATGCCATTGGGCTATTATGCATTATTAGTGATTGGAGAGGCCATACGTGGTAGGCAACTAGCTGTTATGATAGGCCCATGACTACAATTATGATGAAATTAAGGCAATTGTTTTTTCACTTTGTGAGTCTCATTAACGCGAGCTAAGCAGGAGACATCAAAGAGAATACAGACTCACATATCAAACATGTCTCCATTAATTTGTTTCACTAAATCTCCTCCAAAACTGATGCACTAGTTGATTGCAGACACAGATTTTGTGATCCTCGTCATTTGCATGTTAGGAAAGTCTTGTAGGTTATACATTTGGAAATAAACCCAAGCAGCAGATTTTCTTCCTCTTACCTGAGGGGCAACAAAATAACATCTTTAAAAAAGGAAGAAAAAACATTTGATTAGGGACTAATCACAAATTTCACTGAACAACACTTTTAATATTTCAAGATCCTTAGTCGTATGCAAATAGGAACAGCATTAATTGTATCAAACATTAGGAAGTCAAAGCACATAACACTGTTTCAGGGATCGTCTTTTTTCATTGTGTAATTAGGGCCCAAATGTTAATGAATTATGCTAATTCACAACAATTAGCATATAATATTGAAGACAATCAACAATTAGCATATGCTGTGTTGAAGACAATCAAAAGCCCCCTGCAATCCCATATGAACTGCACACACACCTAATGTATAGGAAGAGGCTAGAGTGTGTGTGTGTGTGTGTGTGTGTGTGTGTGTGTGTGTGTGTGTGTGTGTGTGTGCGTGCGTGCGTGCGTGCGTGCGTGCGTGCGTGTGTGTGTGTGTGTGTGTGTGTGTGTGAGATCTGATAACATGCAAAATCAGCATTCTAATTACCTCTGCCTCCCATGCTCCTCTGCTCACCCTCTGCTCCCACAATCCTTCTGGGTTCTGGACAACAACTCACTAAACCTCCCACTCTCACCCAGGTCAGCCAGGCTGAATAGGAGGCTAGTGTTGAGAGTGGTTGCTCTGGGACCGGGCTGTTGATGTGCCTGTGTAAGGAGATAACGCACAGCGTTATTGTAAATAGAGCACCTGAAACCGTTAGCGGTAATGTTTTGCATTGGCAGATTTTTGTACCAAGTTTATGGACTTTGCCCTATCAATTGTAACTGTTGTAGTCTTGTAGTGACTCGTTTTTTGCTGTTGCATCACTAGCGATTTGGCTAGCAAACTAGTTAATGGCAAGATACTGTATAGCTAAATTATTCATAGCAGTCTAGTAAAAATCTATTTTGGCTTCCAAAGCTATTAACAGTGGAATAAATAGGTTAAGTTGTTGAGCAGTCTAAATACAAATGTTTATACTGTAGGTAGATCAGCTAAATATGGCAAAACTACCAACAGCGTACTTATGTTTTTCCCACCAGCCTCCTGTCATTCATAATGATTGGTCCAGTTGGTCAACTTTCAGCACTCTGGGACTACAGGTAATCTAGCCAGCCAGGACACCATTGATACAAGTCAGTATTCGACGTCCACTCATGTCTGAAGACTTTAGGAGATGATGCGGAAACCGGCCACTAGGGGCAACAGTTACTTTCAAGGTGTTGTGGATGGGGATGGTGGATGGCCAGTAAGCATCTGCCTCTGATTCCAAAGGTTGCAAGTTCAAATCCAGGGGTAGGAAGTTGTTCTTGATATTTTTATTTTAAGCCTATCCCAAACCTTAACCCTTACCTTAACCATTTGGAGTTAATGTCTAACTTTAAGATTTCGGAGTTAATGCCTAGACTTAACCCTAACCTTAAAAATTATTGGTGAATGCCTAAACTTAACCTTAAACACTTTGAAATTTGAAGTTTGCAACAACTTCAAAATTTGAAGTTTGGGAAACATGGATGAATGTCTTATTCTGACTTGAGACTGTGAGAGCTAGTTGAATCTAGCACCCCTGGAAAGGTGCCTCTAGGTGCCTAGGCCTGTACCCAATTCCAGGGCCCCATACTTTCCTTCTCCCCTGTCGGGATTGGCCGTCCCAGAGCAATGGACGTGGGCTGTCAGGAAGGGCGTGGAGGGGTGCGGAGTCCAGCGCCGGGGCCTGGGTTGTCCATTTGGAACTCATTAAAGTGTTCTGACGGAGGCAAAGCCCTGGTTCTCACATCCTCCAGGGACCTCACACTGTCTAAGCTCATTTACAGAGTGTCTTTTCCCACTGACAGCCCTCTAATTCGCATTTGAATTTAGGTCACATTGATCTTGGCCCAGGTCCAAAGCCAACTCCCGGCGGATCCACCGTGCCGAGGCATCCTCTCCACCACCGTGCCGAGGCATCCTCTCCACCACCGTGCCGTGGTCAAGCAGGAGAGAGAGAGAAAGTTTTTGCTGAGAAACAGCCTGTAGCGCCACGGGTGTGATTGTGTTACGGTCGAGGATGGTTTTGCACCCTGTGGAAGCAGGTTGCTCTGCTCTGGTGTTTCAAGGATGTGGGTTTGAGAGTGTCAAAGAGCAGTGATGATACATGTAGCCAGGGTCAAAGAGGGGAGGAATCTGAAGTTGTCAAACTGTACTATGAACTGAAACAAAGAGGTACAGACAAAAAAATATACTTTTTTATATGATGTACAATGTCTATGCCTCAGTAAACAAAGCATAAGCTTTTCAGGTCGACATGGAAAAGCCTTATTGACCCTCAAGCATACTTTTATTGCATGAGATTTTGTAATCCTTGCTTGTTTTTCAGTTGTGTTTTTTCCTTTAACCACAGAGCATACATCAATTGGAATGTAAGGATATCAAGTATTATCCGCATCATTTTGGCTCAGGGGATGTAAATACTGTATGCTTCCCAACCTCTCTTACCAAACGTTTTCATCATCTGTTATTGACCAAGAGGATTTGTATCATTACAGTCTGAGTGGCACAGGAACAATTTGATTGTCTCTAATAAATAGCCCTTTAGAGATAATAAACTGTCATGGTATCATAGTGCTGTCATTTTTAGCTACAACAGGCCACACTGAATATGGCAGAAAATGTTCGCTTTTTCTTTTAGCTCTCTAAGCTTCCCTTATTAATTTCCTTAGCAGATTGCACTGCGGAATGAAGGCATTTTTTCAGAGGATCCGACCCTACCAGCAAGGTTGCCTCACATATGAAGAACTCAATTACTCACAACATTTAAAATAAATAAATGAAAGGTGTCCCGTATTCTAGTGCAAGCAGCTGCATCATTATAAGTGCCCCTGAGAGACCAAATTAAGCCACCGAATGTATATCTAATATAAAACCCCACTAATGATACACGTTAAAAGAGACAATATGTAGGCACAGCTTAGAAATTACACGGGTCATTACAACAAATTGACACCAAGATTTATCTGCTGCCAACAAAGCACATCATTTGTTTTACCTGGTAATCACAGAGCCAGTATTAATGAAATGTGAAAACTGCAAGAGTTCTTTATGTGTCAGTTATGAGCCTAAACCACAAGAACATTAAGGCAGGGTAGACCTCTGTGTATTCTGCTGGAGGAACAGAGGAACTATGGGTTTCTATGGAAGTATAGCGTACAGGGCCTTGTTTTCAAGCCCTCGTATCTATGTCTTGAAGACCGAGGTGTGATCACAGTTTGTACAGTATCAGTGTATGTGATCCAGCTTACGTTATATAGACCATTCAAATATTCCCACAAGGAGACTCAATCATTCAGCTTTTTCCTTCAAATAGGTTGGGGAGAAATAGAAAATGTGACATTTATTTATTTTGGGTGTCCTTCCCAGTCCTGGCTCCTTACAGTGGCAGGAGTGATACAAAGAAGTCTTAAAAAGTTAAAACCTTAATTACATTGATATAATTCCTACACCACCACCAAATCCATCGGACGGCAAACATCTGCATTTTAATCGTTTTTTTTTTCCCACCCCATGTCTTTCAAGATCATTAACTTTATTGGATTGGACATTCCTGTCCCAAAAACAATTCAGCATAATAATTTGCAATGCAACTCCCCTGCGCTGATGCAAATCCTCCTCCTTCGCTTCCCGGCCTAGCAATTACTAAAGGACCACAGATGCAGACCTCCATCGGCATAAAGTAGATGCTGCAAATAATGTGATTACTCAGTCATTACATATCGGAGTGCATTCATTATGGGCAAGACCGGAATCTGGGTATTGTTGACAATGCCTTGGCAATGCCCAAGATATAGTACGATGTCAAGAACATAATGTCCATAATATCATCTCAGCAGTCCGAGACTTTACCGACTCACCAAGGAGTTTCAAATGAATGCCATTCATTTATTACGCATGCTGAATCTTAACGTGTAGACTTGAAAATGTTTCTTGAGACAAATAACAGAATGACATGTGCCTGCTGTACCAGGGCTGTACAGGTGGCACGGGCTGAGATCTGTGGGTTGTGGGCTAGTAGGTTGTAATCACAACACATTTTCAAAATGGCCCACCTGCCGTCTACGTATCTCTCAAGATGACATTTGATCATTAAGGAGACTTCTTTAAATCTCGGTGCTGCTTTTCATTAATATTTTGTAGTAAATGACCTTAACATTGTATGGGTTAAGACAACATTGTAATGCAAACAGTGTTGTTGGTGTGTTATTGCACCATTGTGAAAACACACGGCGTTTGCTTACTGGGTGTCTGTTTCAGATACTTAATTAACAGATGCTCGTCTGGCGAGACCTCTGATTTGATATATTCTAGCTCTTCACTCCTTCTGTAACTGTATGAATTACTTAATGTTCCAAATAATGTTGTAATGTTTCAAATGTAATGTGTTTACATGTAATAGTACTGTAACTCTCCTGGAATATTTAGTGAAAAATCCCCATCTGTCTGATCACTTGAACTGACAATCTGTATATTCAACTAGGCATGCAATAAATGAATGACCAGTTTAATGTAGCAATTTGGTGCAATATGTTAATGTCGGAATAAAGGGGATTCATCCTTAAATGTATTCAATGAAATGAAATGAAATAACATATATTTGAAAGTGTAATTTTTAAACACATTATTATTTCAATCCCGGTAATTGAAACTGCAATCCAGGCAACTTGTATTAAATTAGATTGTGGTGGAATTGCACCCTTCGTTTGCCAAGGCTGAGTGAGTCCTTGCATCAAATGAATTAAATTATTCCTGTAGCCCATATATTATTAATCATCTATATTGATTTCTGAACTCCCAGACTGCTTGTGGATATGTAAATTTTGCCACGGCAATATCAGCATAGGTTCATTTGCATGGGAGCCCATTATTATTTTATAAGTACATTTTAATGTGGACTCAATTAAAACTCAGTGAGTGGAACAGCTAAATTGGCCCAAGGTATGGGCTTCTATGATTCATGTGTAGAGCGGGGATATATCAATTAGTAAAGATCAAACTTTTGGCTCCTCTGTGGGTGAAGAAAATGCTGGAATTCAATCAGAATGACTTTGACTACTTTCAATGAATAGTAGATCTTTGGTGATTTCCTTTCTGGAATAAATCCAGGTCGCAATGAGAAAATCTGCCAAATATAATTATTACCGATTAAATACAATATTTTAGTCCCAGTAAAAATTGTAAAGAAGGTCACTTCAAAACTTTTTTTTGTGACCTTATATATGACCTTACTTAAGCTTAATATTATTGTATCGGTATTCACAGGAAATGCTTGGTAGGGGTCCAACAACTGCTGAAGTCATGTATCAATGCACATTTAATACTGGAGACATAAACCATTCACAGTTTTAGAGCTGCACTATGCTGCAAGATTGTTGAGTTATTTGCAGGAATAAAACTTGTTAAAATACCTGTTTTATATACTAACCCCATCTGACCCTTCAGAAAAGCAGTATTAGAACAGACAATAGCTCCGGAATGTAGCAGTCAAATCCTCTGGGAATCAATAGGTGAAGACTTTGATCTTCCTCTGGGTGGCCAACTTGTGAACAAAGCCTTATCTATATAGTTTCTTCTGCTCCCCTTTCATTTTCTCACACTCTCTCTGTCTCCCAATTCCTCTGAGAATGCAGTGTTATGCAAGTGCAGTTTTTGACAGAGGGAACTGTGTGTAGAACCTCTAGAGGAGAGACAGAGGCCAGCTGTGCCCCAGTACTGCAGACCGCAGTCTGCCTGAAGGAGCATGCGTCACGCTACTCTCTGATGATGACAAGGTCACCCTTCACTTATGGAAAGTCACTTCCTCCCCAGCCATTCTCATGGCAGCTTCACACAGGAAGTCCCTGTCCAAACACAGGAAGCGATGTAATGGTGAAATGAAGAGAAGGTAATATAATGTGTCACTCCAGGCTGGGAAAGGTGCGATGAGACCGAAGGTGGAACCTTATCTATACTTACTATATAGTTTGTTACTGGATTACAGATTTTTACAGTTTTTATCCTTGTCGGTTATGTTCTCTGATACAAAGCATACGTGGTTGCCAAAAGAGGAATCCTTGTCTTTGAAACGGGCACAAACATTCCTAGCAATCACAGCCGGTCAGCTTTCATGTTAATCGCCAGCCTTTATACGTGGCTGGTGGCTATCTCTTGATGCAGTGTGGGCGCCAGTACTTGGATATCTCCACAGAACAGACAGTGAGATCAGGCAGACCTCTACTCCTTTCTTCATCCCTTTAAAGTCCAGCAAGTATGTGGCTGTGATTATCAGTTGCAACTTCCTGGTTACAGAGGTGTCTGCATGTGATTGGAGGGGTTACGGTCTTTCTGACTGGATGATGGAAAAGGCACATACACAGTTTGGGGTGTCCACTGAACAACAGAGCTTTGTCCTCCTGTGTGCACTGTTGCTGTGAGAAGTGCATTCATTGTTGCTGGAACACTGTGGCTCATAACCCAGACATGCTGAAGTAATCATGAATGATGCTGACCACAGCAACCTGCTATTTAACATCAGTTACAATTATGTAGTTACTGAGTCTCCTGCTGTATTGTTTAGAAACACACCTCAGCTAACTTCCTTCTTAGTCACCAATATACCCACAAACATTTCCAAACCCTATATAGGTCACGATAACTGACCATTTGGTGTTATGCTTGGGATCATCAGCGACAGCAAAGCAAAACATTGGACCTGCTCAGAGCCTCTGGAATAACCCTCAACGCTGACCGCCATATTGTCCCTCTCTTCCCTCCCAGGACCAGGAGCTGGCAGGAGGGAATTCCGTCACCACCATTAGTCCCACATTATTTGGAATGGAAATGGTGGGACCAAGCCAAGATAATCCCCAGACTCCACTCTGACCCGGTGTCGCCAGTATCCAGTAACAGAAGTCCGGAAAGGTTCAGCATTCCTCTGGTACGATGGCTCAGTGATTTACCGCTGGTCCATAAACATTACTTATATAAGCACACTAGATGACATATTGGAGCTATACTGTATGCGCTGAGGTCAAGGATATGGACAGAAATAATCCCATCTTGAATCACGTCTGATAGGGACATGGATGCGGACGCAGTTATGAGGTATGACTTATGGATGGTTCGATATATGGAGAGGATGTAGGTATCGATGCAGGGGTAGAAATGCTCCTCTATATTACCTTGGATTTTAGAGGCTCGTGAAGATGAATATGATGATGTATTCCAGATGGGAGAAAACTATGGGGCTAGGATGGACACATTCACCCTCTCCATTTACTTTTAAAACCTAGTACGACTTGATTTTGACAACGTTAAAGATTTGTCCCTTACGAGTCATTTCTAAGCTCTTGTGAGGACAAGGCTAAAGAAATGGAACACAGATGTAATTGTAAATAGTCCGGGTGGCCATTTGATTAGTTTAGTTGTTCAGCAGTCTTATGGCTTGGGGGAAGAAGCTGTTAAGGAGCCTTTTGGACCGCTTGCCGTGCGGTAGAGAGAACAGTCTATGACTTGGTTGACTGGAGTCTTTGACAATATTGGAGTCTTCAATTGTTTTTTTTTCAAAGGCGAAGTGTGATCAAACAATCAGAACTAACCTGGTCAGAGTCCTCTTGTAACATTCTCACCCACGTTGTTCAATTTTGAGGAGTCTCAACATGTGGTCTCACACAGAGACTGTTATACTGACGTGCTGTTTCCATTCGATACCTCCATCCAACTTCTGGAAAGCTCCTCCCCAACCTCAACTGTGTGTGTGGGTCTGGTCATGGCAACCTTCTGAGGGGATTTTGCAGACTCACATGACAAGGGTATTGCATCACACCACCTGCACAGCTAAGAGCTAGCTATTAACCAATACAATCAGTGAGACGGTATGCACAGCTCAACCACCCTCCACGGCCTTCACCATGTCCACCACACATACAGACATTCCCAAAAATGCAAATCAGGAAGTCCAATCATCCTGAAAAAGAAAACAAACTTTTGGATGCCTGGACCGCAGTAAGAACTCTTCCTCTTTGCTGGACCCGACCGTCAGGTTATATTTGGTGATGAGGTGAACGTTTAAGGTCTAATTTCACATGGCAAGGGCTCTGAAGGGAACATGCCATTTTCACAAGGCAAACGGTAATCTCAGAACACAAAACTGCCTCTGTTCTTGGAACTTTGCGAACAAGTTTCACGGGAGGGTTTAACTCCAAGGACCATCCCTGGCACATATGGAGAATTTTGGAAGTCCATGCTCATGGAAGAACAATAAGGAAAAGCCCATGCATAGTCCATTAATTCATATTTTTTCCCAATGAGTAAACTTTAAGTATTCGTGAAATGAACACTAAAGCTTCTTTAACAGTGTTTTCACAGCTGGCTGGAATTCTCCCGCTGCTTGATAATAAAGGCCTTTCCTGAATGAAAATGAACATGGGAAGCCAGTAACATCATACTTGGCAGCCCTGCCTCACCACTAAACACCTAGTGAACCAAGCACATATCCAGGCCTACAGGAAAATACATCTGCATTCCGTCCTGCACATTTGCTGGTAGCCCCCGACATTTAACTGGTGACATATGGATATTTAATCATAGACGCCCCTTACACACTCTGTCCTTCCCTACCACCCACCCTCCATCTCTTGTCTTTCTCTCTCGCTCTCCCTCACTCCCTCTCACTCACTCTCTGCAGTTCATTTCCTGGTGGGGAGGTGAAACACCAAATCTAGGACATGTGCTGCTGAGGAGGATTTCCTGCTTCTGGATAGATAGGTTTGACTGTTAACAGTCATGTAAAACACTGTCCATTCCCTCGGCAACTGGAGCCGGCCCTGGGAGCTTTCAGACTATACTACTCTCAGCTCACATGTCATAGGACAATATGGAGGACAGCGGTCCCATTTACACTGTGTTCAGCTCATATTTCCACAATAGTCAATCGCTTGAAATAGTCGACTCTAATCATTTATATCCATTAGTGAAGGGTATCTTGATGTTATTCTGTACTGAACAACTTAAAACAGCTTATGACCTTTATAAAGGGCTCCATTAGTGAAATTGATTAATTGACTATATGAGACTAGTGGAACGGTCCTCTGACTGATTTAGGTGTGAGTTATGTCTTTGAGTTTAGTTTCACACTTGTACATCCAAAGAGGGTAGAACTTTGTTCCACTGGGTCACGGCTCAATTTAACCCCTGGTTAACCCCTAACTTTCACACTATAATAGCTAAGAGCATGGATGGAGAGAGGTTTCTTTTATTGAATATTCATGTCAATATCCTCATCCTGAGGAATGATTGTAATGGAATGGTAACTCCTCTAAATATGCTATACCTGCCCCTGGCCAAATGTAAATATACCTGTCTTTAGCCAAATGTATACAATTAATCGTGGCACTTGATCAAATTTGTAGGGAATTAAAGATAACTTTAGGCAGCTATTCAAATGGGTGTTGATTACGTTCTCTCTTCTCCTTTTCATTTTGGGCTCTGCGTCGTGTCTGTCAGCGTGGGTCCTTTACTGGGGGAACCCCCCCCACACCTCCTCCTTCTTCATCCCTCCTCCTCCTCCTCCTCCCCATACTCCCTCCAGCCTCCTTCCTCCCTCCTCCTCTTCTGTGTCCTCCCGGCACACTCGGCCGTTCGGATACAGTAAACCACTCCAGATGGCCAAGAGTGATTATACCTGTCTCACCCAATATCTACCTGTGTCCATCTCCTCGGAGCACGGCCATAAAAGCTAACCCTGTTCTCATTAACGCAGCCAAGAAAAACAACCGCTGTGGGCATTTGTGATTAATACTTCTATTGTGCCTGAAATTGTTGATGGACCTGCTTCCGCTCGGGCTATACACTCGCTGCAGAAACGTCGGGCTAATCTGTGATTAATAATACATATGAAAAAGGTGACATAACGTTTAGGATTGGGCTCGACGGCTATTAGATTGGATTTCCGTTGTCGGTTTTGACATTCCGCCGAGAGCATAGCCAAGTCGAGTCAGGGGTGCGACAGAGGTGACAGTGGTGCCGGCGGTAGTGTGTGTGTGCGTGCATGCTTGTGTGATCGCAGCGCAGGCAGCCCTGTGTGTGACTACAGAGAAGGGAGATGAAAGGGCCATTTAATCCACTCTGGCACACTCCCACTGCATCCGTTTCACTTTCACTTCTAGTTCCCATTGGCCAAGTGACAGTGGGACGTGCAGCAATGTTAAAGCGTATTAAACCAAAAGTGAGAAGAGAGCATTTGGATCTTTGTACTGCGTGAGATGGGGATGCTGGCCTTGAAGTGTGTGTGTGTGTGTGTGTGTGTGTGTGTACGCATGGTGCACTATATTAGCCAGAGTGTACAAACCTGCTCTTTCCATGACATAGCTTTCACCTAGATTCCCGTGGTCAGTCTATGATCCCTTATTGATGTCACTTGTTAAATCCACTTTAATCAGTATAGATGAAAGGGAGGAGACAGGTTGAAGAAGGATTTTTAAGTCTTCAGACAATTGAGACGTGCCATTCAGAGGGTGAATGGGGAAGACAAAAGATTGAAGTGCCTTTGAACGAGGTATGGTAGTATGTGCCAGGCACACCGGTTTGAGTGTGTCAAGAACTGCAACGCTGCCGGGTTTTCCATGCTCAACAATTTCCTGTGTGTATCAAGAATGGTCCACCACCTAAAGTACATCCAGCCAACTTGATACAACTGTGGGAAGCATTGGAGTCAACATGGGCCAGCATCCCTGTAGTTCATTCCCTGACGAATTGAGGCTGTTCTGAGGACGAAAGGAGCTGTAACTCAATATTAGGAAGGTGTTCCTAATGTTTTATACACTCAGTATACAGCATATTAATCTGAGTGTGCGTATATGTGTGTGTGTGTGTGTGTGTGTGTGTGTGTGTGTGTGTGTGTGTGTGTGTGTGTGTGTGTGTGTGTGTGTGTGTGTGTGTGTGTGTGTGCTGTCAGGGGGCCAGTTTGGGTCAGATACAGTGGAGAAAAGGAGCTGGGAGCCGGGGCAGCTGCAGTCCCTTGGGCAGACAGAAGCTGAGCCACTGCCACTGAGGGTTCGGTAGCTTGGCAAACCTTCCCAGGGAAAGAGCAGAGCCTGCGGAGTGCCAACAGACCTCCTCCCCCTACTCTCATAGGGTTCTTGCCTCATGCTGGTGACTGCAGAGAAATAACCGTGGATCTGCTGTTGTCAACTCTGACGTCAACCAATTAAAATGAAACATGAATAGTTTGGAAGGCAGGGAAACGAACAGTGGGGAGAAAAAAATTGGGCCCGGTTCAGAGAGAGATCCATAAGATTTACATCTGAGAGGAAAACATATCAGGGGAAGTTATGATGATGGATTCTGACTTGATGCGAGGGAGAAAAAGCGAGCATTCATGCGGCAGAGTGGGGAAGATCATAAATGATCCCTAATTTGAGAGGCGGCAAATTGGAAACATAACGGCAGATTTGCCTAATTGTCATCATCTGCAGCTGTCAGCGAACGGCGGCGGTCGGGGAAACCTGCACTGGCTGGGCGGTGGTGGCGGGACTCCCGCCAGGATACACCAGAGCAGAGCCAGGGCCCAGTGTCTGTGGAGGGACAGAATCTATCGCGGTGACGGGTGGCGTTTTGAAGTGGCGACGGCAGGCCGTAAATCGTGGGTTTTGGGGTGAAGGGGTTTGAGGGAGGGAATCATTGCTTGTACTAGTGAACTCTAGTTTAGGGAACTCCACTGGGGTAAGGTGGTGAGTCTGACCCCCTCCTCCCCTCTTGCCCTGCCTCTTCTTCTTCTGTCAGCAGAGGGTACTAGCCTGCTGTTATATATATATATATATATATATATATATATATATATATATATATATCATTATTTAACATTGCATGACCATCTTTGGTGTTTTATTTTCAGCTGGACAAATACATATTTTCGATAAAAATCTTAGTGAAAGGCATTGCATAATATAGTCCGAAAAGGCACCTAAGAACCCAACCTGTACATTACACATGACATCATGGTGGTGTCAGGCTTTATGTTACACAGGTGACGTGTTGATGTAACACATTTACTGTTCTGAGAATCATTTTCAGAATATAATCCACAACCAAGTAACTTCACTTCAGGCATTGTATTCATGGAATTATGAAATTGTCCTTGGAATGTGTTTTTCACTTTTAGGAATACTATATGTTCTAAAATGGTTCAAAGGAAATTATGTGAATATACACTGAGTGTAGAAAACACTAGGAACACTTTCCTAATATTCAATTGCACCCCTTTTTGTCCTCAGAACAGCCTCAATTCGTCACGGCATGGACTACAAGGTGTTGAAAGCATTCCACAGGGATGCTGGCCCATGTTGATTCCAGTACTTATCACAGTTGTGTCAAGTTGGCTGGATGTCCTTTGGGTGGTGGCCCATTCTTGATACACACGGGAAACTGTTGAGTGTGAAAAACCCAGCAGCGTTGCAGTTCTTGACACAAACCGGTGAGCCTGGCACATACTACCATACCCCATTCAAAGGCACTTAAATCTTATCTCTTGCCCATTCACCCTCTAAATGGCACACATTCACAATCCATGTCTCAATTGTCTCAAGGCTTAAAAATCCTTATTTAACCTGTCTCCTCCTCTTCATCTACACTGGTTGAAGGGGATTTAACAGGTGACATCAACAAGGGATCATAGCTGCAGCTGGATTCCCCTGGTCACTTTATGTCATGGAAAGAGCTGATGTTCCTAATGTTTTGTACACTCAGTTTATAACTAAATACAATTTATGCATTTTTCATAAATCATATTTTTTATTTAAATGAATTAAGCTTTGCAGTGAGTAAGTCTATAACAATTGCTGTATGACTATTAACATATTAGAGAAAAAATATGTTTAATACATCATAGTAAATAATTCAGATACATTGCTACAGGCTATTTTGCTTTTTGTATGTTTCTTGGAGGTATGATGCAAGTGTTTCAATTACTTGCACCAATGAGAGGTAATTTAGATTTTCCAAACTTTACTTTAATGGCTCATTGAAATCATAACCAATTTCATTCCACTGAAAAAGCTACCAAACGCTCTAATTAACAAAACCAAAGGAGGATTTAGGGTTTCAAAGCATGAAACCCTCAATGGTCTATTTAAATAATCTACCTGTCTATCATACAATTAATCTGGTGTTTTTTCTCACTTATTCACTTTTTCATAACTACAATCCAATAAAACATTTCCATTAAGGAAACAGCATTTCTGTTTATCAATAGACATCAATACCAAATGAATATTGCTCCATGAAGTAGTACAATTCATATTTGGTAGTATGTAAATACATGGCTTCGATTCATTTTGACATCATGTTATAGTGCAGAAGGGAGAAGAGGTGTTTTAAATCATAAGAGTAATTTGATTTCATTCCAGCTTGAAGGCTGATTAATAAATAAATATAATGCCTCTAACAAAAAATTAATTATTTAATCCCTCACCGATCAAAACATCTTAATAACTGTTGGCCCAGATATTGATATGCAGAATTTGAGCAACTAATAACCTTAATCAAAATGGACTTCAGTTTGTTTTGGATTTTGAGTGTGTATGTTTATGTTTGTGTGTGGAAACCCTCCATCATAATCTATTAGGATGGGAATAGAAACAGGACCTGAATTATTGCATTTATTTATGGTACAGTATTCAAGTGATTAAAATGACTTTTAAGATGATTTGTCATGATTCTTGGCTTAGCAGCATACCATGTACATTTTAGCATAAATTGTTACATTTTAAATAATGAGAAATAACTATTGTCATAATAAGCGTATAAAGGTTAGCTGTTGATGTCTTTAAGAGTATATTTTTATTCAAAATGTTAACATCGGTAAACATATGATGCAATGTGTACATTTTCCAAACACTTTGATTCATTTGTGTCCTTCTTCCCATTTCCCCATCTGAAGCAGACCTGACACTTTGACACATTCAGTGTGCCTGTATTGGGACTTTGGTTGGTTATTTTTAAGAGAGGTGTGAGGTGGGAGATGTCAAATCTGGCATTTAAGACTTCTTCACCATGGACTGGTAAGGATGTGAGAGCAGCTGCTAAAGAAGTGGGGAAAAGGATTCCAAGTTGTTTTCATGTGTCAGCAATCACAGTACCGACCGTGTTATTTCGCTGGAGGGCACTTGGTATCTCTTTACCATTTAAGTGGACCTGGAAGAATGCCCAGAGATTTGAAACCAAAAACACATTAAGGAATGTGAGCGTTTCACTTTCCTGTGGAGAAATATACTTTTAACCCAATTTAATGCTTCATGTCCAAATCTCAGGTTTTTGTTATCCCACTGCAGTAGAGTTTGTAGAGGAAGCCCACTACGCCCTTCAGTCCTGCTCTTGAAGGATCTGCTTGGGAGCTGGGGCTGTGATGCTACCAGTTCTCTCACTAGCTGAACCTGCCAAGATCTAGAGGAAATTTTGCTTCATGGCAAATTGAGGACCTTTAGCTATCAGGAGACTTTCACAAAACATCAGATTTATGTAGTTGGAAACAAAATAGCTGACAGTCTCAAAAATGTTCCTGTTATAATCATATTTCATTTTATGCACATATCAATCTAACTGCTGAGTTTTTCCTCATAGACCTGAGGGCATTGGGGGAGAGCAACCCCTCTAATCCCATTGTCAATCAAACCCTTGTCCAAGGGAGACCCTTTGGACATGCTAATTCCCGTATCGACATATTGCCAATCAAACAGACTCACCATGAATGGTTCTGCATGCTAAATGGTCTCTGAAAAGCAAGTCAACCGGAGTGGTTGTTGGACAACACAGAATCTTATTTGTAAGATACTACATAGAAAACATCCTGATGCGGAATCAAAGAGGTTGCACTACCTCAAATTGCCCAGGGTCTGAGTTTTTAAGGGACACCCTGACCGTGGGATTGCCTGGGGTTTTTCTCTTTCCCCACAGCAGCGGAACCTTCGGGGTCAGTGCCAGGATGTTACCAGAATAAATTATTCTGGAAAGTTGCTCTTGCCCTTGTCCCAGTTCCCTATTTTCCATTGTAATGCGTTCATGGTATAATGATTTAACGTTAGTGCCAGGATGGGGACGTACTGTCCTGTACAACATCTCCCATCATCCTCCATCGTTTATAGGTCAGATTAAATGGACAAAAACGACTGTAAGAGCAGTCATGTCATGATATGTTCAAATGTTGAAAAAGTGCTCTCTGTTTGAAATTTCAGTGTGTAAAATAAATATTTTCCAAGATCAGTGTTGGGGAAGGCTAAGGGGACTGTAAATCCTTAGTTCGCTGGTTCGAATCCAGCTCAAAGGATCAATAGTGATGAGCTGAATATGAATCCACAGTCTTTTGTACAAGCAGTGCAGTAGACCAGATCCATTCACAAAACACATATAAAGCATTACCAAAGTACACACCTTCTGTTATCCTCAGAGATGTACATTCCAATGTACATTCGCACAAAAGGATAAATTGTCCACTTCAAAACAACAAGCAATTAGATGCTTTGTAGCGAGCGAGCCCAACAAGTAAATAAACCCAATGTGAGTGACACTAGCTCTTTATCATTGATGTTCAGTGTTTCACTTTCTGAGCCAGGTCCACGTTACAGAAGGTGCAGGAAATAATCTATTACTATAATTCAGCTTTAGAGAGGAGGTGAGAACCCTGCTTCAGCAGCAGCTGGACGGACTGTTAGACGAGTTCGCTGGAAATGAATTGCATTATCTGTGTAAGACAAGTGTTGGATCTGAGAGAGGGAAATAACTACTGTTAAATGCAATATGTTTTACTGCCGTAACAGGATTCAGGGTTGTTTTTTTTGCTTAGATGATATATCTATTATTAGATTTTTCTAGTTGAGTCACTGAGATGAACGTTCTTTCCTTTTATGATGTTTTACTAGTTTGATTAACCAGTGAAAGTTAGAGTACTTTGTCATCAGGATATTTAAAGACAATTGAAATACAGCATTGATAATAATGTAGCATATTGTGATAACTTCCTGCAATTGTGTCCCAAATGAGTTAACTAAACAATCTGCATTTGATTCCGTTGTTTGGAGAGAATGACCCACCCAAACAAAATGTCATTATGTCATTACTCATACCCTACGCTTGTATTTTTCAACCATCAAAACATGGTATATCAAAAAAACATCAGTGCCACCCCCACAGGTCACGTAGGTACTGCGGTTGTGTGCTGAAAGGTTACGGTGTAAGTCCTGGCTCACGCACACAAGCCCCAAAACACCCACACCCGCTGCATGCTGCTAAATGTCAGCTCAGTCCATATGGCCCCCTGGCCGGCAGCTGCCAATTCTTTGCCCTCATCCAATCACAAGTCTTCGAGCCGGAATCTCCCGAGCCCCATTGCTGCTACGGCTTTGAGCAAGCCAACCCGGCCCACCCGATCCCCCTTTAACGCTCTGCTCCTTCAGCCCCCCAGCCCTAGTCCTACCTCCCCTCACACACTCTGCTCCACAATAGGGCCTGGTGCTCGACACCTGCTTATCTGGGGAGGGGGCTACAGGCACATCTGCTCCTGGGGCCTGGGCCAGCCGAGCTCTCTCCCTCTGATTAATGACTCACCAACAAGGTAGAGGCCCCACAAACACTGACACACAGAGCAGAGAAACACAAAGAAGACAGAATCACTAGAATGGCCTGACACATTGAACACTGACCTCAGAGTCAGCTCTGTTGTTCCAGTCTACTGAAAGGATCCAAATGAAATAGCCTGGGCAAGTGTGTCTAAGCCACATCTGTGGATGTGTTAACACCACCAATTGAAATAAACTATTGAATTAGAAAAAGCTGTATGTGGATAAGGGCTGGCATTACAAGAAGAAGAAAAATATGTTTTTTTAAATCAATGCACTCTTAGAAAAAATGGTTCCAAAAGGGTTCTTCTTCTGTCCCCAAAGAAGAACGCTTTTTATTTCCAAGTAGAACTATTTTTGGTTCCAGATAGAACCCCTTTTGGTTCCATGTAGGACCCTCTGTTGAAACAGTTCAACCTGGAGCCAAAAGGGTTCTACCTGCAACCAAAAAGGGTTTTTCAAAGGGTTCTCATATGGGGACAGCCGAAGAACCCTTTAAGGTTCTAGATAGCACCTTTTTCACCCCCAAAATTATTTTGTAACTTACTAACAATATTATCCAGAGGGACATACAGGAGCAATTAAGGTTACATGCCTTGTTCAAGGACACAGACAGATTTTTTACCTAGTCGGCTCTGGGATTCGAGCCAGCGACCTTTGAGTTACTGGCCCAACGCTCTTAACCGCTAGGCAACCTGCTGCTTACATCAAGTCAAATTGTATTTGTCACATGCTCCATAAACAACAGGTGTAGACTAACAGTTATACACTTACTTACGAGTCCTTTTAAAGATAAAGATACATTTGCTCAAATTAAAATATAAATAGTGGGCCTCCCGAGCGGCACAGCGGTCTAAGACACTGCTTCGCAGTGCTTGAGGCATGTAGGAAGAAACACCGCTCAACTGACGACCGAAGTCAGCCTGCTGGCGCCCGGCCTGCCACAATTGGCCCAGCATCGTCTGGATTAGGGGAGGGTGTTGGCTGTGGGGGCATTACTTGGCTCATCGCACTTTAGCGACTCCTTGTGGCATGCAGGGCACCAGCAGGCTGACTTCGGTCGTCAGTTGAGCGGTGTTTCCTCCAACACATTGGTTCAGCTGGCTTCCGGGCTAAGCGGGCAGGTGTTAAGAAGCGCGGTTTGGCAGGACATGTTTCGGAAGACGCATTCCTCAACCTTCATCTCCCCTGACCCCGTTGGGGAGATGCAGTTGCAGCGATGAGACAAGATCGCAATTGGATCAGGAAAGGGGTACAAAAAAAGTATATATATAAATAGTGACATGAGGAATAAAATAACATGGATATATACAGGAAGTACCAGGGAATAACATGGCTATTTACAGGGAGTACCAGTACTGAGTCGATGTGCAGGTGTACGAAGTAACTGAGGTAGCTATGGGTAGATAATAGATAGATAATATACTGAGCAGTAGCAGCAGCGTATTTGGTGTGAAAGTGTGTGTATGTGCATGTGTGGCGTCAGTATGCATGTGTGTGCATGTTATTTTGTGTGTGGGTGTATGTACTGTAGTGTGTACGGGTGTCAGTGAAAGTATGTGTGTGTGTGTGAGTAGAGTCCAGTGCGTGTGTATAGACAGTGCAAGAGAGTTAGTTAAAAAAAGGGCCAATTCAGATAGTCTGGGTAGCCAATTGATTAGCTATTTACCAGCCTTGTTTAGCAATCTTATGGCTTGGGGGTAGAGGCTGTTCGTGGTCCTGTTGGTGGTGCACTGGTACCGTTTGCTGTGCAGTAGCAGAGAGAACGGTCTATGGCAGGGATCAAACCAAATCCAAGTTTATTTGTCACGTTCGCTGAATACAACAACTGTTGACCTTACAGTGAAATTCTTACTTTCAAGCCCTAACCAACAGTGCAATTTTTAAGTAAAACATTGATATTAGGTAAACAATAGATAAGTACAGAAATAAAAAAAATAAAAAACTTAAATGACAGAGAAAATAACAGTTGCGAGGCTGTGTACAGGTGGTACCGATACAGAGTCAATGTGCGGGGGTAATTTAGGTATTATGTACATGTAGGTATAGTTAAAGTGACAATGGGGTTTTGGGGGGGGGGGGTGGAGTGGCGGGACACAATGCAAATAATCCGGGTAGCCATTTGATTACTTGTTCAGGAGTGTTATGGCTTTGGGGTAAAAACTGTTGAGAAGCCTTTTGGTCCAAGACTTGGCGCTCCAGTACCGCTTGCCATGCAGTAGCAGAGAAAACAGTCTATGACTGGGGTGGCTGTTGTCCTTGACAATTTTTAGGGCCTTCATCTGTAGAGGTCCTGGATGGCAGGCAGCTTAGCCCCAGTGATGTACTAGGCCGTATGCACTACTCTCTGTGGAGGCTGAGCATTTTACGTACCAGGCAGTGATGCAACCAGTCAGGATGCTCTCGATGTTGCAGCTGAGGAACCTTTTGAGGATCTGAGGACCCATGCCAAATCTTTTCAGTCTCCTGAGGGGGAATAGATTTTGTCGTTCCCTCTTCACGGCTGTCTTGGTGTGTTTGGACCATTATAGTTTGTTGGTGATGTGAACACCAAGGAACTTGAAGCTTTCAACCTGCTCCACAACAGCCCCATCGATGAGAATGGGGGTGTGCTCGGTCCTCCTTTTCCTGTAGTCCACAATCATCTCCTTTGTCTTGATTATATTGAGGGATAGGTTGTTGTTCTGTCACCACCCGGCCAGGTCTCTGACCTCCTCTCTATAGGCTGTCTCGTCGTTGTCGGTGATCAGGCCTACCACTGTTGCGTCGTCTGCAAACTTAATGATGGTGTTAGAGTCGTGCCTGGCCATGCAGTCGTGGGTGAACAAGGAGTGTAGGAGGGGACTGAGCATGCGCCACCGAGGGCCTCGTGCGGAGGATCAGCGTGGCAGATGTGTTGCTACTTACCCTCACCACCTTGGGGTGGCCCGTCAGGAAGTCCAGGATCCAGTTGCAGAGGGAGGTGTTTGGTCCCAGGATCCTTAGCTTAGTGAAGAGCTTTGAGGGCACTATGGTGTTGAACGCTGAGCTGTAGTCAATGAATAGCATTCTCACTTAGGTGTTCCTTTTGTCCAGGTGGGAAAGGGAAGTGTGGAGTGCGATAGAGATTGCATCATCTGTGGATCTGTTTGAGCGGTATGCAAATTGGAGTGAATCTAGGGTTTCTGGGATAATGGTGTTAATGTGAGCCATTACCAGCCTTTCAAAGCACTTCATGGCTACGGACGTGAGTGCTACGGGTCTGTAGTCATTTAGGTAGGTTACCTTAGTGCTCTTGGGCACAGGGACTATGGTGGTCTGCTTGAAGCATGTTGGTATTACAGACTCAATCAGGGACATGTTGAAAATGTCAGTGAAGACACCTGCCAGTTGGTCAGCACATTCCTGGAGCATACATTCTGGTAATGCACCTGGCCCAGCGGCCTTGTGAATGTTGACCTGTTTAAAGGTCTTACTCCGGAACATATTCCAGTCTGTGCTAGCAAAACAGTCCTGTAGTTTAGCATCTGCTTCATCTGACCACTTTTTTTATAGACCGAGTCACTGGTGCTTCCTGCTTTAATTTTTGCTTGTAAGCAGGAATCAGGAGGATAGAATTATGGTCATATATGCCAAATGAAGGCTGAGGGAGAGCTTTGTACGCGTCTCTGTGTGTGGAGTAAAGGTGATCTAGAATTTCTTTCCCTCTGGTTGCGTATTTAACATGCTGATAGAAATGACGTAAAACTGATTACAGTTTCCCTGCATTAAAGTCCCCGGCCACTAGGAGCGTAGCATCTGGGTGAGCGGTGTCCTGTGCTTATTTCCTTATACAGGTGACTCAGTGCAGTCTTAGTGCCAGCGTCCGTCTGTGGTGGTAAATAAATAATAGCCACAAAAATATTGGCAAATAGTGTGGTCTACAGCTTATCATGAGATACTCTACTTCAGGTGAGCAAAATCAAGAGACTTCCTTAGATTTCGTGCACCAGCTGTTGTTTACAAATATACACAGACCACCCCCCCTCATCTTACCAGAGTGTGCTGTTCTGTCTAGCCGGTGCAGCGTATGTACCATCAGCTGAGCCACAATTCGGTGAAACATAAGATATTACAGTTTTTGATGGCCCATTGGTAGGATATTTGTGATCCTACCTCATCTAGTTTATTTTCCAGTGATTGTACGCTGGCAAGTAATATTGATGGTTAGGGCAGATTTCCCACTCGTCTTAGGCGGATCCTTACAAGGCACCCCGCCCTGTGTCCTCTATACCTGTGTCTCTTTCTCTTGCCAATGACGGGGATTTCGGCCTTGTCGGGTGTCTGAAGTACATCCTGTGCGTCCTGCTAGTTGAAGAAAAAATCTTTGTCTAATATGACGTGAGTGATCGCTGTCCTGATATCCAGAAGCTCTTTTTTGCTATAAGATACGGTGGCAGAAACATTATGTACAAAATAAGTGACAAATAACGCAACAAAAAACACATAATAGCACAATTGGTTAGGCGCCCGTAAAACTGCTGCCATTTCTTCCAGTGCCATCATCTCCTAAAACCATCAACTTAATTCAGTCATGGGCCGATTTTTTCTTGAGCGGATGGTCGGGGGGACGGAACTTAAATACAAATAATTATTAAACTGAAAATTGACTGCAAGAAGCTCAAACAGATATAATATTTGACTAAAACACAATCATTTCAAACCTTCCTTGCATTTTTATGTGATCACTTGTCTCTCTATTATGCGTGGGAATACTTGGGAACAGATTTCCAAAATCAAAATCACTTGGAGCTGATTTCCTGGTGTTTTTACAATATTTTATGTCCAACTATAAAGACAAACACAACAATAACAAAAATATTAGCTCAGAAAACCCACGGGCCGCCAGTTGGGAAACCCCGGTCTATGACTTGGGTGGCTGGAGCCCTAACACATCCGTTGAGCGTCAGAGCCGGCGTCGTAGTATTCGATCTTAGTCCTGTATTGATGCTTTACCTGTTTGATGGCTCGTCAGAGGTCATAGCTCGATATCTTATACACGTCCGGATTAGTGTCCCGCTCCTTGAAAGTGGCAGCTCTAGCCTTTAGCTCAGTGTGGATGTTGCCTGTAATCCATGGCTTCTGGGGTACCAGTGGAGACTCCTAAGGGGAGGACGGCTCATAATGATGACTGAAATGGAGTCAAATGAATGGTATCAAACATCAAATACGGGGTTTCCATGTGGTTGATGTCATTCCATTGACTTCTTTCCAGCCATTATCATGAGCCGTCCTCCCCTCAGCACCCTTCACTGTGGGGACAATGCAGTTGATGCACTTGTTAATTAAGAGGGTGACTGATGTGGTAAACTCCTCAATGTTATCATATTCCAGTCTGTGCTAGCGAAACAGTCCTGTAGCTTAGTATCGGCTTCATCGGACCACGTCAGTATTTAGTACACTGGTACTTCCAGCTTTTACTTGGAAGCAGGAAGCAGGAGGGTAGAGTTATGGTCCGATATGCCAAATGAAGGGGAAGGGAGAGCTTTGTCTGCGTTTCTGTATGTGGAGTAAAGTTGATCTAGAGTTTTTTTGTCTCTTGTCGCACAGGGGACATGCCGGTAAAAAGGAACACCTCTGAATGTGCATTTTCTTGTTTGCTTATGACCCCATACAGCTCGTTGAGTGCGGTCAAGTGTGCAAGCATTGATTTGTGGTGGTAAATAGACAGCTTAGAAAAATAAAGATAAAAACTCATACTTGGTAAATAGTATAGTATGCAGCTTAATGAGGTATTCTAACTCAGGTGAGACCTCCTTAACATTAGAGATCGTGCACCAGCTGTTGTTTTTTCTAAAAGTGTGGGAAATACTTTGTTATTTTACATTTGATATACAGAATAAGATGGTTGTAAACACCAAAATATTTGACCATTGGGAAATGAGTATGGAGCAGAACTTCCTTTCAGTACTCCCTTGAATATGATACTGCACATAAAACACACTATACAGTAAACATTTCTTTGTGGTATAGATGTGAGCAATATGACTTGAATGATATCACTCATTCACATGAAATAATGTGGTGTTATCACCATTTCCTCTACTAGCAACTTAAACTAAACTGTAATGTTGTGTTAAGCATCTGAAGTAAACTTGAGACCGAGCGGTAAAATAACTCTATACCTCATCTGAGCTTTGAACCTGTAACCCGCTGGTGATGGTCCGAAAGCACACTTTTCTCCTCAAATCAAACCCATATCCAAACCCTGTCATATTATAGTCCACGCTTCCATGCTGATTCGAAACCCTTTATGTTTTTACTATACATCGCCTGTCTCTCAGTGGTTGAGTTATATATGTATCCAGCTTGTGTCACAGGGGAAAGCGTTACGTCTCAGGGACTTTTCTCAGTTTCCGTGAAATCCTGTTAGTATTTTATGGAGGCAGTAAAGGAAAACATCCTTGAAAGGGGGGGGGGGTGCTTTTTATGTTGTTCACTTAGGTCTCAAAGGTGCAATTTGACTTTAATGCATAGCCAACAGTCTTATGGAACAATGGAAGTGTTTCAATCAGCAATTTGAGTCCTAAGTGCTGGTGTGGGCGGACCAGTGGATGGACACCTGCAATGCTGTGGCTAAAGAGCGTCATCAACATTTCAAATTCTACATGATATTAAGTTGTTGACAGTGGAAACAACTATTAATCATTCATCTATATTAACTATGTTGTTTTGCACATAAGTTATTAAAAATAAAAAATCTTACTTAACATGGTGTCGCACATATAAGACGGTGTCTAAAATAAGTGTGTTGAGAGGCTTTTCCACGTAGTGTTGAAATAAATAAATATTTGCATGTTTAGCATTAACATGAACTTTACGGTACGAGGAAGTATTATAAACCAGGTGGTTCAAGCCCTGAATGCTGATTGGCTGACAGCCGTGGTATATCGGACCGTAGACCACAGGTATGACCAAACATTTATTTTTACTCTTCTAATTACATTGGTAACCAGTTTATAAAAGCAATAAGGCACCTTGGGGGTTTGTGGTATATGGCCAATATACCACGGCTAAGGTCTGTATCTAAGAACAGCCCTTAGCTGTGGTACATTGGCCATATACCACACCCCCTCGGGCCTTATTGCTTAATTATACAACATGTATTTATGGATCAGGGTTGAAAGCAGTAGGTTGAAAACATTTCATTTAGAAAAGGTAAGAAAATGTAAATTTTTTTAAATTATGAGTCTGTTTCAATATCAAAGAACAAGTTATAACACTATGACACTGAAGTTAGAACCTTTTACTTTTACTGTTTCAATATCAAAGAACAAGTTATAACACTATGACACTGAAGTTAGAACCTTTTACTTTTACTGTTTCAATATCAAAGAACAAGTTATAACACTATGACACTGAAGTTAGAACCTTTTACTTTTGAACACAACACTTCAGTTTGAAAACATAACTTTTTTCAACATACTGTTATTAAATTAAAAACACTTCCAATGATCTTAGATCTTGAATTATAAGGCTAATAATTGCAATTTAGTTTAATTTTATATATGTTGATAAAAGTTATTACTAAGTTGGTACAATGTACACTGCCATTGCGGTGTTCTTCATTTTTTCCCTTGGACCTACAGTATGACCAGACTAAACATGACTTCTTAAAGGGAATACAGAAGCGGCGGTTCATTAATATCCCTTATTAACTCCACTGTCTGAGGTAATTGCAGAAAACACTGCAATATATCAAACAATGAAACATTTTAAATATTCTTTTTACTGTAAGTGACTTCAAAGTTTCTAAGATGTCCACCATCCTCAATTACCTCTTGAGGAATTATTTCATTTCATTTATCTTTAGAGAAGTGTGATCCTCGGGGGACAAAGTGCCTCCAGGGTCCTGAATTATCCTCTAAAATACATTATTGAATATGTAAATGAACATAGTATCTTTGATAGAAAGTGTCAGTTTTTCCACTGTCTTTAAAGTGGGGGCAACACTATCTTTCTTTTGATCCATGTTAACATATTCTTCATCTTCATCGCCTGAAACGATAGTAGATATTTGCCAATGTCCCTGGTGAGAGTCAATATTAAAGTGCCACAGAGCAGGACAAGAAGACAGGGAAGTGTTGCCCATGGGATGATATGATGAAATTTAACCAGGAAATATGGTGACATATCTAATGCAGTAAATCATTGTTGTCATTGTTGTATTTCTTGTG
Organism: Salmo trutta; assembly: GCF_901001165.1. Lineage (NCBI taxonomy): Eukaryota > Metazoa > Chordata > Actinopteri > Salmoniformes > Salmonidae > Salmo > Salmo trutta. Next base: position 27,925,056 of record NC_042959.1, on the reverse strand, counting down.
TTGTTATATTATCATCATATACATATTTTTTGTTTATGTTTATTTACGTTCACATTCAAGTGTTTACATATGTTTAGGCAAGGCAAATTGTAACAGTTAGACAAAATATTTTTTGTCCGAAAATTTGATATTTGTTACTGTAGATGAAAAACAATTAAAGTTGATGTACTGTATTTATTATAACTCAGATGATCCTAACATAAATGCCTTTTTGAAAAGGTATTTTCTACAGCTTAATTCTTCAGACCTTCAGATTCCCTTTCCAGTGGGCTCGTTCCCAGATGACTTATATAACTTAATATGAACATGACATTACGGATAAGAATATCTATTATAAGTAACTCTTGAAAGTTTAACACTGTAAAATCCTGTCATGTACCACAGCATCTCTAAGCATCTATGTCTTGAAAGAGAGGGAGATGACCTCATGATTTGGCAGCCAACAAACAAAAATGAAGACAACAATTCATATGGTTAATTTTGCACTCACGGTGCCGCAATAAAAGCATATTCATTTTAATAAATTATGCAGTCTAGTTGCTGAAACATGAATTTCTGTGGGGCTTGTTTAAATGTCATATTTTCACCGGCATCTCTGAAAACACTACCAGATGTTGTCATAGGCTCCCCTTCCTGCTTCCAATTCCCACCAAGCAGTGGAACGTGACACTTTCCCTGGAAAATACAATAAAATAGAAAAGTAATACACAGCTATTTCCTTTCATAAATTCTTTGGCCCTCGTGCGCTCACAGAAAGTACAAGTCCAAAGTACATGTATTTAAATTAAAAGCATAGCAGCAAATCTAGGGACGACAACTACCACTGAGGTTTCATCGTGTACCTGGCCGGATGACTTATGCGAGGACGTAGTATCGTGCTCATGCGTGTAATCCTTCCTCCCATCCTTCCGGCGGCCCATGTCCCCAGCAGAAGATGGATGGCGTGTGTGGTGGTGTGTGGACTTCAGAATCCATCAATCGGCCCAATAAAGGCAGACTCACATGTTGACACACCCACCAGGTTCTTGATAGGATCTACTGTATATTCCTTAAGTAACGGTTGGACAATTCTTATACTCTGTTACTGAAGATAAGTAAGTAAATACGTCTATTTTACCACTATGGAGTGCCCTGTATGTCAAAATACTGTTGCAAATAAATGGGAAAATGGGAACACTTTCCAAGTTCAAATATAAGTTGGAAAATATGAATCAAGGTATAGCTTCCCCTTCTTACACAGCGTTCAATTGCTGTGTGTGTGAGTGTTGGAACGGTTGCAGAGGTGGCTGCTGGGAGTGCTGACCTCGTAAAAAAACACCTCCTCAAACAGTGCTTTGGATTGTGACATCACCCTCACAAGTGAAGCAACATCTGGATTAATCCCCTTTGCTAACTGAGGGCCAGGCTCTTCTGAACTGGAAGCTAATTGTGTCTCTTGTCGCTGGAGTTGTGTGTGGTTTCCCTGTACAGCTCAAGACCCTGCTAAGACCACACTCCTGGCTACGCTGCAAGGCCTGTACTGCAGAAACCCATGTGAGTGTCTGTGTGTGTTCAGGGTAAATGTTTACCGTAGATATGTAATGACATACAGCTATTCCTCTCACACAAAATATAATTAAGCTAAATAAAATGCTAAACATTGTCAAATGAAAGTTTTACTCAGACTTTGTAACTTCCAGTCCAATTCAGTTATATCCCTTTACAATGCATTATGCGTTTTCTCTTAAACCGATGTGATTGCCTGACAATGAATTAAAGTACAGGCAATGTACAGGCAATGTACAGGCAATGTACAGGCAATGTACAGGCAATGTACAGGCAATGTACAGGCAATGGGGGCTAAGCTAAGAACCAGGAAAAGGTGTGAGTGAATGCGAGTGGAGTGGAGAGCTCAACTCCTGCGACCACCTGCAGTCCTAAATTGGGCAATTAGAGCAGTGAAGTGTTTTCTTTGTGGGTAATACTCTGTAATGAGTTCAACAGTGCAAATCTGCCCAAGGCCCCACCTTTACCCTCACAAACCCCTCCAATAAAAAAGGAAATCCACATGAGAAAAACACAGCGCTCGAGCCCCTGACATCGCATCACAGCGGCTGGGCATTCGGCCTGTCATTCTATGTAATCTAGGTCTTTCTCTGCCAGCATCACCAGCACTCTACCTTCCCCCCTCTCCATGATTCATTGACCAGATCCCCAAAGCTGCAACCAGGTTCTGCAAATCCCCCTGTCCTAATTAAGATTTCTCTCACCCCCTCTTGTGCGTTTTTTCTCCGAGCCCAGCTCCCAACATGGACTGAAAAGTTCTGCGCCTGACAAGAAATCAATGAAGCCCAGGCAACTGGGGCTCAGGTATTGGATTTCAGGTGGACCCAGAGGTGCCCTGTCCGGGTGCAGGCTGCAGCGCTGAGCTGTCCACAGCCGTGGGCCCACTGCATTTCGAGATGTGAAGTCTTTGGCTGCTGGATAAAAATGTCAAGAACTAATAGGTTCCATTGTGATTAGCTGAGATGGAGTTCAGAAATCCTCAGTAGAAAATCTGTAAGAAACTATCTATACAATGTCTTAGGGTCCCCGTTCTTTTTTTGTATTAGGTGCTGCTTGTCTTCGGAGACACAGGAAGGGTCTTAATAAATAAATAGATGTTTGAACTTTCCATCAATTAAAATGTAAGAAAAGTGGACTTTGGCAGTCCATTGTTATGGCCATAAAGAATATACATGAAGCAATCTCCTTGTTCATTACCCCATGAAGCTCTTGTTTGGAGGGATGTTTTAAACCCCCCTGAATCTGCTCCCAGATATAAAACCTATTTACACTTTGTTTTTCAGCGTTTTTCTCCTTGTCTTGCTTTTTGTATTTTGCCTGACATTTTCAGATAGGTCCGATTCCCTATGTAGCTTAAGGGCATCTTTCAGAGAAAATTAGGCGTTAGGTATCTCGCATTACCTGCAGATGGGTACATGCCTCTTAGGTTTGAGGTAACTGAGTTATCGTTTTCTAAATGTTTCCAAATGCAGTACTGAGAAAGCATTCAGTAAGTAAACTTATTAACATAGCTTAAGGCAAAATAATATTGAATCATCTTCAATTTTAAATTACAACAGAAAATGCAATATACATTATTACAATATAATATACATTATTTGACTTGGTCGCAATAACCTTATTTAAATCATTTTAATTGTATTTATTTTAAGTGCCAATCAGTAAAATGCTCGGCTGCTACCACATTATGTAAACATTTAATACATCCACTGAATTAAATGCAATTTATTTGTATTATAATGTACATTTTTATATTCAAAGAAGGAAATGTCACAGCCATTAGGCCTTAAAGCTGGAATAATGGTGAAACTGCCTCGAAGAGCACAATATGTACAGCTATTTTTTTTACCATGCTGCCTCAGCTCAGCTCGGCAACAAAAACAATAACAAGAGGTGGGGTTCCCGCTACTGCGGATTCCATCTTTAAGTGCATTGGAAGTTTTGCAATATTGCTAACTATTTCATATCAAAAGAAACATTGTATGTCACTTACCTCTTCAATTTACTTTAAGAAACAACTTTCCTGTCTTATAGTAATTGGGCTCTGGTTCTGAAAAACCCAGTGAATCTGGTGCTTCTACTTCATCAACACTAATTTCAACAGATATTTAAGCACAAGTTGTAGATACTTACAAAGTCTCAAATACGATAGTCAAGGCTTTTGTCCCAGCACTGTTTCTCAAAACCGCGAGCTACGAGGGACTTGTCAGTTGTCCTGTAGCTGCCTGTCGTCTTACAGGTCAAGTCGTCACTGGACTCCCAAATCGGCCCTAAGAGTGCACTTAATGAAGAAAATGAAGGATCACAATTTATAAACAAGTTAACAACCTTGTGGCCCGCCAAGTCAAGGGCATTAAAGCCTTTATGGATGTGCCTCTAGGCTGGAGGGTGCAGATGTTGGGTTATGTCGTGCCACTGTTTAATGTTAAGCCGGGAACAGGATTCTACGTCCCTAAGTATCACTCTCTATAAGGCTGTGGTGTACGACGCTTGTCACAGATGGGAGCTATAGTCACCAGGGACTGGGCAGGGGTCAGGCCGTGTACACCATAGGGCCCTATAACAAGTTAGACTTCTGTAAGTTTGTTTTGCGACTGCTTTGCGAAAGTGAAAATATAGGGGGGGGGGGTGGCTCTAGGTCAAAATTGAATTTGTGGATTATTGTTGGATCCAAGAAGATAAAACACAGTTGTGTGCAGAGCCTGTGGTGTAGCGGTAATGCCCCAAGCTCTATGTACATACAGTATATGCACTCCCACCAACGACTGGGGTTCAATAACCATCTCTACCCACCAACATGTTTCTCCCACTTACCTGTCCACCCCTCTGATTTCAGTCCTGCCAAAATAAAGTGTAAAAAAAGGAAAGAGTTAGATTTTTTTTTAAGATAATCAAAAGAATTGCAACTCTTGAAATGCATTTTTAAGTGTCCCTAATACCTATGTATTTCACAGTTAATAGGCTTTATTACAGTGTGATTACAATGTAGGTACTTACTGTAACAGTACTTACAACTTATCTTAACAAATAATTAGAGAGTCAGAAGAGGGTTAGCCACACTTAATTTGATAATCAAATCTATTTATAAAGCCTTTTTATATCAGCAGTTGTCACAAAGTGCTTATACAGAAACCCAGCCTACAACCACAGAGAGCAGGCAATGCAGCATATAAAACCTAGAAATACATAGGTATGCTTATTGTAAAGTGGAACCCTCACGATGCAAAGCAAGCAGTGGGGTATACCTCAAAATATGCACAAATGCACTTAAGATCTACTCTCTGACCATACAACTATCCAATCCATAATCACCTTGGACTTGCGTATTCCTTTACTGCTTGTGGAGCAACCCTCCCACCCTTCCAACCCTCCCGATGCTGTTCTGGTTTTAATGAATTTCCTGTCAGTCTCAATAATGTCAACAATCAAACATAACGCAATTGAATTCTAAACCAGTCCAATATTTTTTCTTAAGGTTTCAAATATTATTTTGCTTGCAGTCTTGGAACCTACTATATGGTTGTCTTCATTCAATTTCATAATGTGCAGACAGAAACATTTGAAAACAAAGATATTGAACATCTCCAATGGGGTCATTATGACAGCCTGTGAGTGTAATGCATTGTGAATGTATTTATAAAGTATTAAAATTGAAATAACAATATATTGTGTTATCGATGATAATTCTGACTGAGGGAGGATCGTCAATATATGACTATAAAGGACCAATAAGTCACAAGTTCAGACCCGTGCTCAAAGTGTTCTATCTTAACAATATGGTCCATGTACAATATTAGCAATCAATTGCATTTGTGATTTATCACTATCAACTCTAATGGCAGGATTTTACAGTTCTATTATGTTGGTCCTCGTCATCATTACTTGACCATGCTTCCCTGATTGGTCATAGCCTCAGAACAGTGCTGAGGTATGTTCTGGACTTCCTGTTGCCTGAACAAAAGGACAGGCCAATTTAAACATACATGAGTGTAGAATCGGGGTATAAAAATTGGGGAGTAAAACACGACACCTGACATGAGGATTATTTATGTATTATATTTCTATATATTTCATTTTATTATCTTTTTCTAATTGGCAAGGTCCTCGCTTGCACTCTCAGTGTTGCGGTGAAACGGGTCACAGGGGGACTATTCCAGCGAGTGGCCCAGTTCCTGGCGTCTCCAGAGAGCTCTGAAGAATGAACCTGTCTATGGGCAGGCCCATAAAGGCCGTCCGAAATACCCTTTTTTTATTTCCAGCCCCAGTGTTTTCTGTCAAACCATGCAGGCCCGGTCCTTTGTGAGCACTTATCACCTGTAATGAACAGTTGTGAGCCCTCACCCTGCTAATGGTACCAAGCACTGGTTCATGTGGCCTGGTGGCGGCATTGCTCACATCCGCCAGTTCAACCTCTTCACTGGGCTTGACTTGGGTCTATTTTCCTTGGCCCCTGCCTGCCTGGTCATATCAACTCAACCCTGCAAGGAGAATCAATCACTTTGGTTTGCGCACAACCTTTTCAATATGAACTAATTTGATTTCTGGGTTATAAGGCAATAAATAACTGCCATAAAACAACAATCCCACATTTTCCAGGACAAAACGTGCATTGTACTTCTCTAATTGACTACAGGTTTTTCAAAAATGTTGGCCATCTGCACCATTCAATAACATTCCTGAACGTTTTATTTCTTAATGAAACCAAAGAGAACCGGTGCAAAGAGCAGAGGAAAAAACACAGAAGATAAAAAAGAAACCCTGATGATTTTCTGTTTTATTGCATGTGGCACTTCAGCCTTGTCTTTCAGGTGTTTGGACAGCAAAGTAGATTAGGACAGCAAAGTAGATTAGGACAGCAAAGTAGATTAGGACAGCAAAGACGTTTTACGCCATCCCGTGGGGTCATTTCAACATGTGCAAAGTGATGCAATTGCTGGCATTAAGTGTAGAATCACCCTGTGGGACAATATCCCCTTTGTAATGTGAATTAAAGAACATTAGCAGCAGTAGTGTTGTCGCCTCCCTGGTTGCACAAATGGACAGAAAATGAGTTGCTTCACAATTTAGGGGGTTATTAGAATACAAAGCTTGTGCTAAGAGGGGTTTGGCACTGACTGGCTGTGTGTTATGAACACTGCTCTATCCATTGTGAGTCATGTGGAGGTACTGTCTCCTTGCCAGAGAGTCAGGGTGGGTGGGGTGCCAGAGGGGTGGGCTTTCGGCCACCAGAGAGGGAGGCTCTCCAACTTGGCACTCAGTCCATTTGCTGTGAATATGGGTGTCCTTCCTCTACTTGACGTTAATCCTACCCAACTACCCACAAACTAACCCACCTTCCTGGGGCAGACTTGATCCATGCTTCCTGTTATTACAGAGGTATTAGTGGGAATTACCACAATCTCCATCTTGTGGCCAGAAAATGTGTGGACCAAATATTTGAGTGGTGTCCCCCCTAGCCTGCTGGAAAACTAGCATGGCCCCGAGAGACTGCTAATAGTACTTTGAATTACTGTTAATTTAATAGTGGAGATATTTTATCCTCCCCTATGATGATGGCCATGTCTTGGTCTGTATTGGTCTGAGGTGTAGTAAAGGAAAGCATACAGGCTGACAAGAAGCGGTTTTACACTCACTCTGTATCTCTGTGTGTGATCTTGATGAGAAATCCAGTCTTGACTCAGCACAAGGCACTGGGGTATGCCACTGCTTTCAACATTCCAGCTTGCACGTTAAAGAAAGATTGAATGTGACAAAGCAGGGGCCAAGACTGACCTCAGTAGTAGTGCTGACCATGCAATCACATTAGTAGGGTGTTATTCCTACAGGTATTTTTCTGGTATTCATATGGGAGTGGTAACTTCAGAGATTGAAGTAGTAGTAGACAGGGTATATTATATGCTTGCCTCTGAGACCACACAGAAAGAGATCTTGCAATATACTCATGGTACTATCAGAGTATCCTTGACAAACATTTTCATAACCCCAGAGTGATTCACAGATTGGTTTAGTCCAAGTCTTTATGCATTTCCTCCGGGATGATTGATCTGCCTGAGGTCACTTTGTCTGGCCTGAACTAAGTGATGGGAACACTTTTTTTTTAAACTGCAGAAGACACTCTTGGACACGGTTCTCACTGAAATGCATCAGTCATTGCTTCGCTCATCACTGGTGTTCTTTGTTTATGACACATTACAAACATCTTGGTGACATTATCTCTATGTGTGTTTTCAATTACTAGCGATGTTGCGTCATAGGGTTCATGTGCAGGTTGTTTTCAGGGAGGTCAGGTCCTACTTTGGTTTGACTGTTCATGACACTGTGAGTCACAGACAAGGGAAGTGATGTGGTTAGTAGCAAAAAAATACATGGCGGTTTTGAGATTGTGGATGAAATAGCTACTTGGCCTTTAATCTTTGTTTAAATGTTGTGCTTTTTTTATATCCTAACTGTAAACATATTTTCCATCATCCCCCTTACTAATGAGTTATCAAGATCTCATCAATAGATACCTACATTGACTTTTGTATGCAACCTGTGCAAGGATGAATTGGGGCTCTATATGGGCATATCAACACTACTATTCCTTTGCCAGGATCTTTATCCGTGCTATGAGTCTCAAACCACCATTCTATTGCATGATATTTACAACGCTGTGAAAGATCGTACTTGAGGATCTCAGTAAAAGTAAGAAAGCAGCTAAATGTAAAAGTTGTTGTTTTATTTAGGCTTAAGACTACCTTTCCTGGAGCCTTACTGCTAAAATATCCCTCGGCCTCACGGTAGCAATGCATTTAGATCAGTGTCTTATCCTCCCCTATGATGGCAGCCATTTCGCCTTTTCCAGATCTAATCATCCCTATTCCATATTGAGGAAAAAACATTCCCATGTATTTTAGGTCAGCTACATGTTTGGCCATCTGTTCTGCTCAACAACTTAAAAGACGCCGGAGAAGAGAGGAGAGTCCAACTGAGATGGGGAGCAGAGAGGGAGGTATTAACCTGAGTGAGAAGCTTGGTAGAGATGGGACTGAGGGGCAGGTGGTGTGCCTGTTGAAAGAGAAGGAGTCTTCACATAAACCGGAAGGCACCTGGTGCCAACCTGGTGCCAACATCTAGCTCAAAGAGGTAGGACATTCTGTGCATTGACTGGAGGGAAGACTAATATACATTTATCATCCTCAAGCTTCCCAATCTGCCTTTGAGCGAAACAGTAGTAGCATAAGGATGGTGAAGTCCCTTTCATAGCATACAGCAAATTGGCTAGTGTTAACTAGTGTTGATTTTTCAGTGTAACATTTCTAGTGATAACTCAAGACTTAAATGAACACTGTAAATAGTTAATTTAACACTCAGTGGTGTAAAATAACCCCAGTGTTGGTGTTGATAACCAGGGTTGAACCAAAACCAAGCTTATCGTTATCATATTTACCAGCAAGCTCTATTGCAGATTGATTTTTTAATGTTATGCTACTCAAATATAATACAATTTTCCTAAACTATTCCAATCTGTAACTTGTACTGTTTGCATGTGTTACTGAAATGGTTGTTCCAGTTCCAGGCAGAGCCCCACCTGTTTTGAGCCCCACATTTTTAGCTAACAGGTTGCCTGTTTTGAGCCCCACATTTTTAGCTAACAGGTTGCCTGTTTTGAGCCCCACATTTTTAGCTAACAGGTTGCCTGTTTTGAGCCCCACATTTTTAGCTAACAGGTTGCCTGTTTTGAGCCCCACATTTTTAGCTAACAGGTTGCCTGTTTTGAGCCCCACATTTTTAGCTAACAGGTTGCCTGTTTTGAGCCCCACATTTTTAGCTAACAGGTTGCCTGTTTTGCATGTTATTTTGGCATTAATACGTGTCACATATCAGTTTACAAACAACGTGAAAAAAAATAAATAATAATTGAGTTAATAACGCCTCCATACAAACATGGTCTCTTTTTTGCTTTCTTGAGTAAGGCAGATCCAAAATGAAGGTGTTTCAGTCTACAGTAGCTCAATGCTTTTTGCGGTGGTGGGGTAGCCAGCGGGAAATACGAAGTGTAGGGGTTGGTAATGTTCTCTAGTTGCGCCGTGATTGGCTCAGTGTTCTGTCACTCATGGGGACACTACGTCACTGCCAAATCTAAGTGTAGAGCTCGAAAACTCAAGCTCCTTGGGTGATGCCATAGAGTTACATTAGAAGCGCCTATCCAAGAAGGCTCAAGGTCATTAGCCACAGATAAAAATATGTGAAATCACATTATATCTACAGTAGCTTTGATTGGACTGATCATGTCAACATCACACTTTCAAAATCATAGCTAGCGGTCATCATCATAAATTAAGTCAACAATCTACTGGCAAATCCTTTGTAATCCTTGTCATATGAAGAGAACTACTGAAGAGAAATTATAGATAAAACGTATCGGTGCTCATCGGCCTTTGGACATAAACATTACACAAGAAGTTGGAAATCTCAAATTCAACAATGAGTGGTTTGGAAGGAATCAGTGGCTAACTGCAAGCATTGCAAAGCAATCACTAGCCTGCTATTCAGTGGAGTGGGTGTGTGGTCCCAATTCTGGGTTTAAGGGTCTCTTTTCCAAGCTTAAAATGATAAACATTCAACATTGGTCATGCTGTAAATCCAGCATAATTTCTGCAGCACTCAAAACAACTTAACTCTTAACTGGGAAATCTGACTTCAGTGAGTTCAAAAGAAATCAAATCAAAGTTTAATTGTCACGTGAGCCGAATACAACAGGTGTAGACCTTACAGTGAAATGCTTACTTACATGTCCTAACAAACAGTGCGATTTTTAAGTAAAAAAAAGGTATTAGGTGAACAATAGATAAGTAAAAAAATAAAAACAACAGTAAAAATACAGTGAAAAATAACAGTAGCGAGGCTATATACAGTAGCAAGGCTATATACAGGCTCCGGTTAGTCGGGGTAAATGAGATAGCATGTACATGAAGGTATGGTTAAAGTGACTATGCATATATGATAAACAGAGAGTAGCAGTAGCGTAAAAGAGGGGTTGGAGGTTGGAGGGTGGTGGGTGGAAGGACACAATGCAGATAGTCCGGGTAGCCAATGTGCGGGGGCACCAGTTAATCGGGCTAATTGAGGTAGTATGTACATGAATGTATAGTTAAACTGACTATGCATATATGATAAACAGAGAGTAGCAGCAGCGTAAAAGAGGGGTTGGGAGGGGCGGGACAATGCAAATAATCCAGGTAGCCATTTGATTACTTGTTCAGGAGTGTTATGGCTTTGGGGTAAAAACTGTTGAGAAGCCTTTTGGTCCTAGACTTGACGCTCCGGTACCGCTTGCCATGTGGCAGTAGAGAGAACAGTCTATGACTGGGGTGGTTGGGGTCTTTGACAATTTTTAGGGCCTTCCTCTGACACCTCCTGGTGTAGAGGTCTTGGATGGCAGGCAGCTTAGCACCAGTGATGTACTGGGCTGTATGCACTACCCTGTGTAGTGCTTTGCGGTCGGAGGCTGAGCAGTTGCTGTACCAGGCAGTGATGCAACCAGTCAGGATGCTCTCGATGTTGCAGCTGTAGAACCTTTTGAGGATCTGAGGACCCATGCCAAATCATTTTAGTTTCCTAAAATATAGGAATAGGCTTTGTCGTGCCCTCTTCACGACTGTCTTGGTGTGTTTGGACCATTATAGTTTTTTGGTGATGTGGACACCAAGGAACTTGAAGCTCTCAAACTGCTCCACTACAGCCTTATCGATGAGAATGGGGGCGTGCTCGGTCCTCCTTTTCCTGTAGTCCACAATCATCTCCTTTGTCTTGATTATGTTGAGGGATAGGTTACTATTCTGGCACCACCCGGCCGGGTCTCTGACCTCCTCCCTATAGGCTGTCTCGTCATTGTCAATGATCAAGCCTACCACTGTGTCGTCTGCAAACTTAATGATGGTATTGGAGTTGTGCCTGGCCACGCAGCCGTGGGTGAACAGGGAGTACAGGAGGGGACTGAACATGTACCCGAGGAGCTCCAGTGTTGAGGATCAGCGTGGCGGATGTGTTGCTACCTACCCTCATCCCCTTGGGGCGGCCCGTCAGGAAGTCCAGGATCCAGTTGCAGAGGGAGGTGTTTAGTCCCAGGATCCTTAGCTTAGTGATGAGTTTTGAGGGTACTACGGTGTTGAACACTGAGCTGTAGTCAATTAATAGCATTCTCACTTAGGTGTTCCTTTTGTCCAGGTGGGAAAGGGCAGTGTGGAGTGCACTAGAGATTGCATAATCTTTGGATCTGTTTGGGCGGTATGCAAATTGGAGTGGGTCTAGGGTTTCTGGGATAATGGTGTTAATGTGAGCCATTACCAGCCTTTCAAAGCACTTCATGGCTACGGACATGAGTGCTACGGGTCTGTAGTCATTTAGGCAGGTTGCCTTAGTGTTCTTCGGCACAGGGACTATGGTGGTCTGCTTGAAACATGTTGGTACTACAGACTCAATCAGGGACATGTTGAAAATGTCAGTGAAGATACCTGCCAATTGGTCAGCACATGCCAGGAGCACACATCCTGGTAATCCGTCTGGCCCTGTGGCCTTGTGAATGTTTAAATGTCTTTCTCACGTCGGCTATGGAGAGCATGATCACACAGTCGTCCGGAACAGCTGATGCTCTCATGCATGCCTCAGTGTTGCTTGCCTTGAAGCGAGCATGGAAGTGATTAAGCTCGTATGGTAGGCTCGTGTCACTAGGCTGCTCGCGGCTGTGCTTCCCTTTGTAGTCTGTAATAGTTAGCAAACCCTGCCACATAAGACGAGCGTCAGAGCTGGTGTAGTACGATTCACTCTTACCCCTGTATTGGCACTTTGCCTGTTTGATGGTTCGTCAGAGGGCATAGCAGGATCTTTTATAAGCTTCCGTGTTAGAGTCCCGCAGCTTGAAAGCGGCAGCTCTACCCTTTAGCTCAGTACGAATGTTGCCTGTAATCCATGGCTTCTGGTTGGGGTATGTACGTACAGTCACCATGGGGACGACGTCCTCGATGCATTTATTGATAAAGCCAGTGACTGATGTGGTGTATTCCTCAATGCCATCGGAAGAATCCCGGAACATGTTCCAGTCTGTGCTAGCAAAACAGTCCTGTAGTTTAGCATCTGCTTCATCTGACCACTTTTTTATAGACCGAGTCACTGGTGCTTCCTGCTTTAATTTTTGCTTGTAAGCAGGAATCAGGAGGATAGAGTTGTGGTCAGATTTACCAAATGGAGGGCGAGGGAGAGCTTTGCATGCGTTTCTGTGTGTAGAGTACAGGTGATCTAGAATTATTTCTCTTCTGGTTGCGTGTTTAACATGTTGATGGAAATTAGGTAAAGCTGATTTAAGTTTCCCTGCATTAAAATCCCCGGCCACTAGGAGCGCCGCCTCTGGGTGAGCGGTTTCCTGTTTGCTTATTTCCTTCCTGTTTGCTTATATTTCTTGGGGCAGCAGGTAGCCCAGTGGTTAGAGCGTTGGACTTGTAACCGAAAGGTTGCACGATTGAATCCCCGAGCTGACAAGCTAAAAATCTGTCGTTCTGCCCCTGAACAAGGCAGTTAACCCACTGTTCCTAGGCCGTCATTGAAAATAAGAATTTGTTCTTAACTGACTTGCCTAGTTAAATAAAGGTAAAAAATAAAATTACACAGTTGACTGAGTGCAGTCTTAGTGCCAGCATCTGTCTGTGTTGGTAAATAAACAGCCACAAAAAGTATGGATGAAACTCTCTTGGCAAATAGTGTGGTCTACAGTTTATCATAAGATACTCTACTTCAGGCGAGCAAAATCTATAGACTTCCTTAGATTTTGTGCACCAGCTGTTTGCAAATATGCACAGACCCCCCCCCCCCCCCCCCTCGTCTTACCGGAGTGTGCTGTTCAATCTTGACGGTGCAGCGTATACTGGGAACTGGGAACGCTGGAAAAAAACTATCTCCGAATTGCAAAATACGTTTTGAACGGTCATCCAACTCGGAATTGTAAGTCGTGAACTCGGGACTCTTTCTAGAGCTACGACCTGAAGATCACAGACGTCATCATGATTCGACCTTGTTTTTTCTGAGTTCCCAGTTGTCTTGAAAACACCATAAATCCAGAGAATGACAGACTTTGATGACAAAGTTCAATGACAAAATTTGACCACGAAGGACCGACGCACCACCTTCCTGTCCAAGTGAGCACAGCACAACTAGGTGAGTCAAAAAATTTCTTATATGCTGCTGCATAAATTATGTAATATGGCAGGTAGATATGTATACTGTAGCTAAGAAAGTAATACTAAGTGTATGTTGTGTAGTAAGCTGTTAGTAGCCCATGTGCCTCACCCTAATAATTTGTTCTATTTACCCCTCTTAATTTTGCCCTACTGTTCTGACTTGGTGGTGCACATGTAGCCTATAACACATTTTAGAGGAATATAATCATCAAATATTGTAAGACCTTTCATTGTCTGCTTATATGCCCCCTTTATTTATCTGACTTAATGTACAGGGAGAACACTGTAAGAAAGGCCCATGTTCTGATTTCTGTCGCTGTACATTTCAAAAGTGCTGAGCAAATAGTTACATTGACAATGTCCGTCCTAGCTCGCTCATTAATGTCTTAATCGAAATTACGGATTGCCTCTTCTCCACTTGTCGTCCCCTTATGCCATAGTTTGTACATCTCAATTGTCAGTAGAAACCACATTTATTTAAGCAAGTCAGCCATGTCAGCTATGTTTTTTTTAAAGCAGTAAATGAGGCTGAATAACTGTTTCCCTGCCAGATGAGGCTCCGCTGATAGCCAGGTGTAGCAGTGGTAAGGTGTTGGGACTGCTTTTGGGACCCTGCTGTTGGGACAGCTTTACGTAGGCACCAACAGTTTGTGGGCACCGTTTGTCACCATTATAGTGCAATTAATGTATTGTTTAGTATTGTTTTGTGTAGTAGCTTTGCTGGCATGCAAAAATCTTATTTGGTTACAACTGGCACCTTTATGTGTGGAGGCATGGTTGTTTTTCCATCTATAGGCAAAAGCAACAACCAAATGTTGTGAAAATTACATATGACCTTTATTTGGGGCTTGAGCTCTGTTGGAATGACCAAGAGTGGTATCAGCATTGTAATTAAAGGTGTGGATGTTTCTACACTAATGCACACGCCTCCTGTCAAGCTGGGTTCTACTTTGTCAAATGTGAAATCCTATACTGTGGTCCTGTAGAATCCATTTAAAAATTGCCAACAGAGCCACCTCATCACCAATATCATATGCAGTCTCCCAGTTGGTCTTTGTCACTCTCAGGTTCAGTGTATCAACACCAGAAGGAAAATGCACAGATACACAGCCAACGTTATGGATGGCCTCGCTGATAGAGAGGAAGTAGGGGGAGAAGAAAGGAAGCAAGCGATCATTAGCGCCTTTGGAAACAGTTCCAGTCACTTTCATGTACTCAGAGGTTTCTCTAGGATCCCTGTGAGGGTCTTGGAAACAGGCGTCCTTGAAAACTCACGATGGGTTTAACTTTAGGCATTGGTCAAAAATGTTTCAAATCCGATGGCCACTTTGCTCTTGATTTGACACATTTGATGCTAGTTGAAAATCAAATACAAATATGTCTTGTTTCAGTACAGTGCAAATGCAACTCCAGCAGAGAAGGAAATGTGAACCAAGGATCAGGTGAGGTCAGGAGCCTGGGGAATTGAGGGCCTGCGGCCTAGTTGACAGGGGAAAATATTTTGTAATCTCCAGGGTGTAGCTAGTTCAAATTCAGCACTGGTTTTACTTTCCTCCCAGGACAAGAGCTTGGCTTCACTTACAATGACTATTCCAGATGTGCATCTCACTTTCGTGCCTTTTTCTTAGTCCATTGTGAATTTCTGAATACCACAATTAACAACTATAAATCATGTCCTGAATACTTCCCCTTCAATCACAAGGGAATATACAGGAACAGCCCAATAACTCACTACAAATTGGAGGCGTATAGTATGAAAAAGAAAAAGATAGATTGTACTGTGACAAAACCAATATAGAAAGAGAGGCTCTCAAGCAATTTAATAACGGGTTACTTAGTTACATTGGGACAGACAATTACTAAAGAACCAGTCAGTTTGGTTCAACCCTCACAATGAACTGAATGGAGCTAGCTCCAAGTCCAGAAGGATAGAAAGTACTTATCAATCCCACTAAGCTTTCTTGGTATTTAATTTGGGAACCATTCTTAATGCATTATGACTAGTATTTAACCACATTCATGAAGATGAATAACTGTATTATATGATGAACTCATAGCAACAACAGCCAAATCAAATAATTATACTATTTAGCCAACCAACTGCCATTTAACAATATTGACAATGCTGTTTCAGTAAATAGCTTATGCTACACGGTATATGACTTCTTTCAACAGCCTATGAATGACTAGGATACATTATATACATATGGTTCAAAGAAAGTGTTACAGTATACAAAAATTACTTGAAGGTTACAATTTATGACAGAAAGAAAATACTGTAAATGAATTGACTCAACTCCAAGGTTGTTCCTGCCTAACTTCGTCTCCGGGTGCTGTCTTCTGGGGACTGTCTGTTGTCAGCACATAACAGTCAGCTTCCGCTGGGTAATCGATGGGCATGGAAAGATGAATACTAATTTTGCCCTTTAGCTCCGTTAGATGCCCGTTGACAATATCCAAGGACAAAAAAGCAAGTGAGTTTTGATAAGAACACGGGGTTTTAGGCTGAAATCAATTAAAACTCTATAAGGCCCTCTTTTGGTGAAAATGCAAAAAAATAATGAAACTGTAGGTGTATTTCTTCCCTTAAAAATGTAGCAGCGTGTGCTTTTTCAAACGGGTAAATTTCAGATCACAGGGCTTCTATTCGTAAAAACTACCTCCATTAATTTTGCTTCAATCACAACGTTAATTGGCTTTGAACCTGATGGTGGTGATATTGCCATGCAGTATGTGCCTGTAACATGCAATCAAAGAGATTTCATATGCTGCATGAATTTGCATAGGAATCATGAACATTTTCATTATTAGCAGTACTACACCCAAGAGAGGCGGACTGAAAACGTTTTGGCACAGACTACAGATGTAGGATCTTAATTTGAGCCAGTTTGCTACAGCAGGAAAATAATCCTGCAGCAACAGGAAATGTCAATTATTGAAAAAAACTATCTGTCAAGAACTAAAACCATGAAAAACAGCTAGCTGGAGCTCGTGTGAGTGGTCGGCATTGATATGCCCTCACCCTCTATATACTTAATACTGATTGGTTTTGGTTCTGCCACTATAGTGCTGTCCGGTCAGAACGTGATGTTGAGCATCCTGACTGGTTGACATGAGTGGGTGATTGACTTGGCTGTAGGCCAATCAGGTTGAATGGGCCTTTTTTGTACAATTATTATGTGGACATTTATGTAGAGGTTGATACATTTTTTGTAAGGGAAAATCAAGTCTGAAATGTCAAAGTAGAAATTACAAACTTCAGAAGCCTTATTAAACCTCAAATACACTACAAGTTGAAAATCTCCTACATTGCAGGAAGGTTATACTGTAACAGGATGATCAAATTAAGATCCTACATATGTATGCCTGTATTCCACATACCCTACACCTCAGTCAACCACAGGTTAAATACAGCCTTATCTGCTGCTTATCTCCCCCTTCCCCCCTTTGGCTCTTTGCTCTAACCTAGTAACCTCTCAGGACAGTAAATAAAAGCATACTCTCTCTCTCTCTCTCTCTCTCTCTCTCTCTCTCTCTCTCTCTCTCTCTCTCTCTCTCTCTCTCTCTCTCTCTCTCTCTCTCTCTCTCTCTCTCTCTCTCTCTCTGTATTGAGTGAGTGTTGTTGTCTACTTAGAATGGATTACATTCACTGGGGCTTAGAGCTTATATCTCAGTTCTCTGCTTTTCAATGACTGGTTGAAGGATAACTTGCTTATGGCAAAACATAACTTCATCTGCTAGCACACTATTAATTGCTGCATGAGGGAATTATAGGAGATGAGGGACGTCTTCATCTGGAAGGTATGTTGCCCATGCTAATTCGCTAAGACAATCATGTGCATGGTTTTATGAAATTACAATTGTGTTGTGCACATTACCAATAATATTGTCATGTAATATGTATCTTATAAACAGTGTCAATATTGTTGTGTAATATAGGCTCAGCCTCTCTATTCTTTTCCAAGGCTTTTATAAGAAGGCAGTTCTTTGTTTCTATGTTAATCGAACAATGTACAAAAACAATACATACCTGTCAAAGAACCTGCCCTAACAAAGTTTGTTTCACCGAATGCTTAGTTCGATAAATGAAACTAGACATTTGGTGTGCTCAGGTTCCCTCTTAGATAATGAATTCCTCTTCTCAGAACTAATTCCTCTGTGAACTCCAGTCAACACCCTTGATAATATATGTGACCCGTTTCAGGAAACTAGGCGTATGTCGCGGGTCACTACTTCACAGCAGAGCCTTTTGAACGTAAACTTCTTTTGGTTAGCTACCTGCAGATTCATGCAGGGTAGTACGTCATGAGTTGGGATTATGGTTCATCGTTTACCTAGCTAGCTAGCTAGCTAGCTACATGTCTTAACAAAAGACTCTCGTCTTAGTGTGCCAGGAATAACTGATGAATTTACAAACGCTCAACACCCTTTGAATATGGCCGGTGTCAGTTAACGTCTGCAAAAAAGCGCCATTAAATTGTTGCCAGCAGCACAGTTACAGTGGGGAGGCAGGTAGCCTAGTGGTTAGAGCATTGGGCCAGTAACCAAAAGGTTGCTAGATCGAATCCCTGAGCTGACAAGGTAAAAATGTGTCTTTCTGCCCCTGAACAAGGCAGTTCCTAGGCCATCATTGTAAATAAGAATTTGTTCTTAACTGACTTGACTTGCTTAGTTAAATAAAGGTTAGATAAACAAACATTTTTTTGGCCAGTTAGCTTGGGTGCTTGACTGCTGTTGTGAGGTCAGAATATTCAGGATAACCCTACTCACTGGCCAGAGCGTCCAGTGTGTGCTCTGAACGCAAATGCTCTGAATTTACTAACGGACAATCTGACAGCACACTCGCAGTCACCGATGCTCTGGATAACATAACAGCCTAACCAGCCTAACCAGCTCTGCTAGGGCGAGTAATGTTCTCTCACTTAGATGTCTGGAAATAGCTAGCGAGTTAGCTTGGGTGCTTGACTGCTGTTAGTACAGAACGCTCGGATCAACCCTTAAAGAGATGGGTGGGGCTAAAGCTTAAGAGGGTGTGAACGATCCTGAATGGGTGTAGACAAAGAAGGGCTCTCCAATAGTAGTACCCAAACATTCAATGGCCATTTTCTCGAAAGTGAGTTTACAAGTTTATCAACTTTCTAAGCAAAATTACTTCCCCATTGTTCCTCAACTGCAGTGTATGATATACAATTTTGTAGCTCTGAGTCTCTACTTTTATCCAATGTAAAAAAAAAACACAATTAAAAATGTTGCTACATAAGACCGATTTGAGCCTGTCGGTCACATATAGGGCCAACATAATACATTGGGAATTGTCTCTTATCAATACATGTACAGATGTTATTTATAAAATATACAACTTTTCTTTCTTTATCCCTTCAGTAGGGTGCATGGAGATCTTGCACCTACGGAATCTGTCTGGCCCTCACTATACCTTTGCGTACACCACTCGTCCTAAATTACATATTTACAATCCAACATCTTCATTTGTGTTCCACGGCATGGCCTTACGATACAGTGTGTGCAGTGAAGAAGTGTTCCGTATTTCACCCCTGGAGCCCGCGTGCATTGTGCCTCTAGTGCAGCAGGAGGGATAATGGCTTGCAACTACATCATCCGCTCCCTCTAATCACTCTCTCGGCTTTGATTAGCCGTGGTAGTGGAATAACGTGTGGCATTTTCCAGCCTTGTTGGGCGTTTCAGAGAAATGATTTAATGGCCCTTTCTGCTCCTTCCCTTTTTTTTCATCCCAGCGGTTTTGATCTATTTTTTACTGCCTGTCTCAGTCATTTATCAAAGGCAGAATGGCTAGTAAAGTAATCTGACATTAGCACCCAATGACTAATACCTCAGGAAAAAAAAAGAGAAAGGAGAGGTTTGTCATTTGAATAAATCATGGCTACATGTCTCCATTAAAATAAAATAAAAGTCAGAATTGTCCGCACTACCTCAACCCCCTTTTCAAAGCAAATTGGCGGATGGAAGACAAGTAAGACTTTAGCGGGGCAATGAAAGGTCTAATAGGCATCTTTAAATACATGAATGTAACCATATTCACTTTATATCCACCCGCACAGAATTACAAACATGGTTCTTCGAGCTGGACAAGTATATTCTGTACTTTAGTGAGACTGGTTTGTGTTCTGTCTCCAACTGCGTAGACAGAAAGGTATTCAGAAATGTAAACAAAGTACTATTCACTATCCCTACCACTCCTATAAGTAATCCTCTTGCTCCTCACCACTGAGGGATTGACCAGTTTGTTCCTGGCTGACCAGGAGAAGGAGAGCTGTTTGGTGGTCAGGTCTGATCCCAGGCAGTATAGTGGGCTATTGAGGCTACTCTGCTTGGGTTTCAGAGGTCCAGAAGGTCAGTCAGCCAGGCAGAGATGGAGGTAGCTTTACCCCAACGCTCCTCTCGACCCCAGATGGCCAATCAGCCACAGGCCAGTGGTCAAACTCTTCCTCTGCATTATGCATGAAGGCTGTCACCCCTCTGAGACAAGGAGAGATGGAGAGAGAGAGCAAGAGAGAGAGATAGAGAGTGAGAGAAAGAGAAAGAGGGGAGAGAGAGGGAGAGGGAGAGACTAATGTTTACAGATTACATTACAGTGTTTGGGTTTCAATGTGTGTGTGTGTGTGTGTGTGTGTGTGTGTGTGTGTGTGTGTGTGTGTGTGTGTGTGTGTGTGTGTGTGTGTGCAAGCGTGCGCATGTGCGTGTGTCCATGTGTGTATGTGCATGCACACATGTGTGTGTCAGTTCTCTCACAATGTTTCTGGGTTTCAAGGCTGTCAAGGCGCAGCTTGAGGGTATGTGCTTGGAAAGTATTGAGAGATGTTAATTTCACGTTTTGTTGCCTGAAAGAGGGAGTCGGGGGTTTCAGATTTCCACCTTCATCCTGTATTCCTCTGAGTTTAATTGCATGTTTCAGATCAACTACTGTACATCTTTGTCTGCAGGTCAACCTTAATTCCAAGAAGAGTTACATTCTTAGAAAAAAAGGAGCTGTCTAGAACCTAAAAGGGTTCTTCGACTGTCCCCATAGGAGAAGCCTTTGAAGAACCCATTTTGGTTCCAGGGAGACTTCTTTTGGGTTCCATGTAGGCCTTTTTCCACAGAAGGTTCTACATGGAACCCAAAAGGGTTCTCCTTGGAACCAAAAAGGGTTATTCTATGGGGACAACCGAAGAACCCTTTTGGAGTGTACATTATTGCACTGTGTGGCGATAGTGACTGCACAAGCCACACTCCACTACACACATTCCAGAGAAACTCTGAAAACATTAGGGACCGTTTAAAAAGCACTTTCCAAAGAATTCCCTTTTGGTGACATAAAGTTCAATTAAGCAAACAACCTCTGCTCGTTTACCTCAGCCAATGCCGCACAGTTGACTGACAAAGCCCATAAAATGGCCACTAACAAGTGAAGTGAGGAGACCCACCTTTCTGGGCCTTCCCTGTAATTCCAGACGACGTTAAAGCAGAGATCTTGAGAGTCTACGGCACATTTTAAGTCCAACAGAGGCTTTATTGTTAATGTGTGCATTAGTGAGGAGTGTCTCACCGGACCACAGCACTTCTCCAGTTTAATTATTAAGTAGCGAGACTAATGAACTGTAGGATTACAGAGGTGATAATCACTGTCTTGGTAGGTGCATTAAGTCTAGCTCTGTGTCATTACGCAGCACATAGCTGAGAGAGAAGGAGGAGAGAGGAAAAAAGAGAGAGAGGAGAATAGAGAGGAGAAGGAAGGAAATCACCCTTTTGGGCTGCTGAAAAAAGACACATTTGAATTGTTGAAACCAGTTTCAATAGTTTTTTTAAAAGGGCACTATGAGTCGTGTATTTTATTCTTTGTTATAGTTGATTGCAGGTTAGGAGACATTTTGAATTGGGTTTTGATTATAAGCATAATAAGTGTGATATGGTCAAGCTGGCATAGTAAACTCCTTGTCATACATTTCCCAAACAGTTTCATGTGGGGGCAAAAAAATAAAATATATACAGTACATACACAAAACTAAGGAAGCATTTGTGATTTTAATATTTCTATAGATTATGTTGGGCATACATTCTTCAAATAACCAGTCATGTCCAGTGTGTGGGTGTACATCCCAGTCCTGCGTGTTTTCATATTTACATTAGCTCTACTTCATAAAAGCTTGTGTACTCTGGGACTATGCTCTGTCTGTCAGATAGGTCCCCTCTCCTGGGACCTGACATTTCAGCAGTGTGTGTGTGTGTGTGTGTGTATGTGCGTGTATGTGCGTGTATGTGCGTGTATGTGCGTGTATGTGCGTGTATGTGCGTGTATGTGCGTGTATGTGCGTGGTCCGGGCCCTAGTGTAGTTTCCGCACACAACTTCCCACGGAACCTCACTCCGCTCCCACCCACCAGGGAGCCAACCAGGTCTCATTTACCCATGAATCTGTGCTTTCGCTCCCCCAGTCGGATGCCACGGAAACTGGCGTCTTTTTTATGTCCAGAGGGGTAGAGTCAGATTTATCATCTTTACAGTGACGCCTCACATTCATCACTTGGGTGTTAGTTGTGCGACAGCCGCGCAATTGAGCTTCATTAGGTGAATATTGGGGCTGTAAGTACGCTCCTAATTAAATTCAAACAGACTGCACCCAACCAGAGACACAATTATATTATATGCACACAACATGATGAAGTATTCCTCTCCTTTTCATTCTGTGTTACAGAGGCTACGGAACATGCAAATATTTGCATGTCATTGACCCTACAGCATTTTCAGGCACACAGCGCGGTCACCTAAGTCTGTTTGATAGGGTTTGAATAATAAAGCATCTGCGTCAGTAGCTGAAAGCTTGCGCAATTAAGCAGTGCTAGGTCTCCCTGCTTGGGCCCTGCAATGGAACGACATGAATATCTTATTAGAGTGGAATTCTAAACCACAAAGTGTACACCTATTGGGTTGGTCATAATGAGGAAGAAAGATATCTTGCCAATGCTGGATTGAATTGTGCTTTTAGGGAAATCTTTCCGAGGTGTATTTGACTGAGATAATCTATCAGGTTTGGAATCGCTACAGTTTTCTAATATCTCGCCTTCCCAAGACACCTCCGCAAAAAAATGTAGCCGCACAAAAATGTAGCCGCACACGCTTTCGCTTGCCCGAGACTGTCTGACAAACCTATGGGTGCAATAAAGACATTTCCTGCAAAGGTCAGTAAAGAAAACAAACAAAGAAAAACAAAAAAGAACGATAAAGAACACTTTCAAGTGAGATTTCACAAAACAGTATTTTCAACAAAAGACCCAGTGTGTACTGAGACGTAATTATTATTTTACACAGAGGATATCTAGGTCGTATTTAGAGAGAAGTTTTGGGTAGACATCCAGAAAGAAGGCCATCAGATCTGAACGGTCACAGATGTCATGCTATGGTGGAGACTCTGGGTTCCCCTCTGTCTACTTTTCCAGTCCATTGACTTCTTTTACTGTCCTGCTCCATGCATGTCCCCCTGAACATCCTCTGCAGAGGTTGGGCTGCCCAGTGTGATGCTAGAGGTAGAGGGGAGACCAGTGGAAATGGATTGTGAAAATAGAGCCTCTGGGGTCTCCATGAAGTGGACCAAAAAAGGCCTCCAACACATGTGAAAAGGACACTTGCGTTAGAGGTGGTGGGGCGGCCCAGCTGTTGAGAGCGTTGGGCCAGTAACCGAAAGGTGGCTCGGTCGAATCCCCAAGGTGAGAAAACTATTCTGTTGATGTGCCCTTAACCCTAAGTGCTCCTGTAAGTCGCTCTGGATAAGAGTGTCTGCTAAAATGGGTGCCTTTTCTGTTGTTGTTCAGGTCTACCCTTCCCTTTTTATACCCCCATAGTTCCCCTCGCAAGCACGCACGCACGCACGCACGCACGCACACACACACACACACACACACCCCAAAATCAACAGTGCCCCTTGGGCATACCCACCCATTGAAGACATCTGTGCATATTCAATGAGTAGATAAATCATTTTTTCAGAAGAATGTTGATAAATGAGGCGCTCATTTCAGGGTTCCTGACTGCTGTGCACCTACACCCCAGTGCTCCAGACCCACTCAGTGTTTCCAACACACACAACCTGGATTGACCGATGATAGAGTATGAATTCATCAACCTTTACTGTACATTATGATATGTCATTGTTGATTTATACAATGTTTTCATGATATTCCTATTTTCCATTTCAGTTACAAGAAACATGATGAGGACAATGTTCTTATCTAACATCGTCTAGCAAATCACTTTAGCTTCTGATGACTGCACTCTAGTGGTAATCCTGCAATTCCTGAACAAGAAATACGCTTCTGTGCCCATTGGTAGTCCCAGTGTAGCTTACATTGCCATTCCCTTGTGTTGCCAGCGCTCCTTAATTCATCTCTCCGGTCGTCTTTTTAAGTTTCAGGTCAACCCTTTCCCGTCAAGGGTCTTGTTTCACCATTGATCTGTGCTGTGGCTGACATGGTCACCCAGAAGACTGATGTTTTCATTGGCGCTTGGTTGAAACGTTACTTTCTTACTGCTTGGTTTACATTCAGGCACCCATCAAGAGTTCAGGACTTCAGAGGAAGGAGTCACCACCATCAGGAACTCAACTTTAACTGCTGCTGGCAACCAGGACTCAAGAAGGAACCAACTCTGAAAATGATTTTAAAAAATGGAGAGAGTTTATGCAGCCCATTGGATTTGTATTTTCATGTTTAATGTAAAGGTCAAGACATTGCTGTATCTATTATGGTTATTTCGTTTAGTAGGCTGTATGACATTATGTAGGATATTGTGTATTTACAGTGTTATTACATATCTCATCAAATCTAATTGCTAGTAGAACTACCACAGCTCCTGACAGTGGTCAGACCATGGACACTATCAGTCACACAGGCATAGTAGCCAGAATCATAGAGACTTTTACCAGCTGACCAGAGAAGTCAGACCATAGAAATAGAATGAATAGAACGGGCTTGGAAGCTCTAAACCTGGCAATTTGACTGGTAAACTCATGGGTACACTTGCAATGGCTGCCTGGTATTGTGATGCAATCATTTCCATTTCATTTTGGAATGCTATATCAACTGATCCTGGATTGCCACGGTAACATAGAACTTTCATTCAAATGATGCTAACTAATGTGGCTCATGCAATGGAATGTATTTTTTGTCATGTCAGTTGAGTTTACACAACAAATCACAGCACAGAATGAAGAGTACACTTCCTGCTTTTACTTACTGGCATGGGTACACTCAAAATGGCTGCCAGTCCACCCACTATGCCATCGTTGACTTGAATGGAGAAGACTTTTCTTTTCATTATATTTCTGAGTCAGACCCTGTGATTTCCAGTGATGTACTACTGCCACCCAGGCATCCCTGCAGTGCAGTGGGTCTGGTCTTGAAGGGAGGAGGGGAGGGAAGGGGAGGACTGAGTGAGCGGGTCTTTGTTTTCCGAGGGCGGTATGGTAATCACATCATAATGTTATTTAGATCCATTGGTGTGCTGGTGCTCCCCGCGTCGCTGGCCCTGCAACTCTAAGGTCAAGAGCCATGGGGGTGACGGGTTACATTTGCAAAACATGGAGGCGCACCACGTCCCCCTGGACTAAGGAAGTGTCTGAGCCTGGCGTTGTATCTTGTTGTACCTCTAGTGCCCCATGCTGCCTGCTCACACTAGTCACACGTTTCGGCCTTTCCCCCGCCAGCCTTGTCAAAGTGAAGACCACTGACAGCACTTCCCACAACCCCCTGACTGGAGGCACAGAGGCCCACTGTCCTCCTCTCGGCTAGCTCTTCAAGCAGTCAAAGAGTTAGCCGAGTCGGAAATCACCCCGACTTATTCCATTTAAAGTTATTCCACTTATTCTTCAACTTACAAAGTTTTATCAGTAGCAGTAAGTCAATACTACTTACTAATACTATTGCTGCAGGTGTGAACCACTGAGCAGATTTTTATATGTGGTCCTTGTTGTAAAGTTATCTCCAATGCTGCTTTCTCTGTTCTATGCCTGCCTCACTTGAATGAGAATTATTGACCTGTCAACTTTGAACAAAAAGTCATTCTATTACACTTTCCAGAGCATTTCAAATGGAGTATGTTTCCAAGTGAGCAGTGAGAGAAATATAGCATCTCTCATTCCTAAGATCCCTCAGTATCACACTTCATATTTCATTTCAAGGCAGAGGTGATTCTCAACATCATTAAGCGTTATTTAAGTGGGATGACTTGAGAAAGGCTGAAACAAGGAATCATGTCATAAATGGAACAATGGCAAAATATCTGAAAATGTTGAGATATGACTAACGTTGTTGTTTTTCTTGTATTCCTAGTTCTCTTTTTGCTCTAATTCATACGTGGGCATGAATTGATACAAAATGTACAAATAATTTTGGATAGCTAAAAAAGTGTACTGTAAGTATGAATAATAATTCAAAGGTCGACCATTTGAGATTCTGATGGGGTTTCTTCATGTACAATCAAAGCCTGAGTGAAGCCTTTTTTTCAAATATAGAAGCTAGATTTTCGTGCAGAAGAAACTACCATACTCAGAAATGGAATTAAACAGTAAGGCTAGATAGTTAAGTTGTCATGGTGTTTTTGTTGTCTGTTGTCATACAAAATAGGTGTTCATCGTAGGGTTAGATACGCACCAAATAAAAATGCAGACTGGAGCTTGTCTTAGTACAGTCTCCTCAGAAAGCACAGCTCAACCTGGCCTCGGCTTTCACTTTTTCCATAGCTCGAAGTGCACACAAACACACACACACATACACACTTGTTTATCCTCCCACGAGACCCACAGGAGTTCTCAGTACTATCCAGTCTCCCTTGACGATACAGTTCACCAGGTGTTGTCTGCAACAGGCAATTAGTAGAATAGGTGTACCTGTCAATCATGGAGCTAGAAGATTAGCTGCTTGCCCGTAATTAGCGGGTTAGAGGCTTCTTGGCCCGGAGGATAAAGGCTTTGCCAATAATGTGCCCTGGGGTATTAATTACTGAAGGTCGAAGCTGCCGAAAAGGCCAGGATCTTAGCAGCAGCGCACGTAAGATGATTGTTTAAATTTCAAAAATAATACTGGTCTGACAGTTGTTAGTGTCCCGAGGGGTTGTGGGTACAAGGTAACCAAGGTAATTAGTTTGAAGAGGAAAGGGCATGGTTGCAGGCCTATTTGTGAAGAGTGAGGGAGGGAAAGAGTGAGGGAGAGCGAGTGTGTGTGAGAGAGAAGGAGAGAGAGAGAGAGAGGGAGACAGTGACAGTGACAGAGCGGGGAAAATATTATGAGGGGATGGAGAGAGAAGTAGTGGATGAAAATGTGACGAACTGGATAAAATAAATGAGACACATCTGCACCCTCATATAACCCGGTTCCTGCCTCCCTATTTTCCCTCGCTGCCCCTGAGATGCATAACCCAGCGGCGTGCAAAAGCCCTCGTCTGCATCATGGTCGCGGTGTTTCCCTCCATCTCTAGTGGTGGCGGCATTGAAGGCAGCAGGAGGGGGAAGGGATGGAGGGAGGTTGAGGGCATCCAGGCAGGGGGTGAGTGGGTCTTATTGAAGTACTAAAGATGGCCTGGCAGATGCTGCGAGGAGGTGGAAAACAAAAGGCGCGACTCACCTTATGTCTCATGCGGGA
The DNA here is from genome assembly GCF_901001165.1 of Salmo trutta. NCBI lineage: Eukaryota > Metazoa > Chordata > Actinopteri > Salmoniformes > Salmonidae > Salmo > Salmo trutta. The sequence goes on along the minus strand of NC_042959.1, from coordinate 27,897,654 downwards.
ACAGGGCAGATGCCAAGGAAATAAAAGTAGGATGGCTGGTGGTGGCCCGGTTCAGCCAGAGTTCACGTGGAGGAAGGTGATAAAGTGGACCTGCCACCCGCTTACTGGGCCCTGGAGGCCCCGGGGCTGGCCTCTCTCTGCCTGCTAGTAAAGGCTGCCTTACTAGCTACATTAAAGTCAGAGAACCCCAAAATATCATTCAGTTCACACTGTCCCCTTTAACATTATGGCTGGACAAGTGCATGTAGCACTGGTGAGGAAGCTCTGCACACAATGAAGTAACACACTCTGCTAATGCTAACTCAGTCCTACAAAAAATGTCCATTAATTGTAATTCACATTTCCTGTTGCTGCAGGATTATTTTCCTGCTGTAGCAAACTGACTCAAATTAAGATCCTACATCTGTACCACAGTTATTTCTTCGCTAAGGTTTATCAAAGAGGATTTCTTATCACTTCCTCAAATTAACCTGCACTGTAATTTTAACAATTGGTAATAGCGTAATTAATACTGTAACTTGTAAATAGTAATGGCAAACAAATGGCTGCGTAAAATGCATCATAGTTTGCCAATCTTTTTAGTCTGCTATTGCCATTACTGTTAGTCATTTGATATTCTCCTGTGATTTGGCAAGAGAGGGTGTAAGAGATACCCAGAATGTTAAAATGGGAAGAGCATGTGGAACATCTTCTTCACTCCCATAGACCTTTATTTAATTTATTGATCTAAAATCAAGACCAATGGGATGAAATGACAAGTAAATCATCATAATAAAATTAAAAGAAACAATTTCTGGACTATAAAGCACTTTCATACATTAGACTACATCTGGGAAACCAGTCCCATGTCCTAAATCAGGGTTTAGGCCAAATTGAAGCACTAGGCAATTTTAAATCTGCCCAGCAGAGGGCAATATCCTCCTCCACCACCTCATCCTCCTCCACCACCTCTTCCTCCTCCTCCTCCTCCCCGCTCGCCTTTGGCCACCATAAATCGGCCCTCATGTAAAACTCTGCACCTGTGGCTCGCGGCAGGTCCTGATCCGAGCGGACGATAAACATGTCACTCCGCTCCTAATCCGCCCGCGTTCTTTATCTGCCCAATTATACTATCCCCATAAATAAAAATAAAAACAGCTCAGCATGCATACTGGCCCCAGACGAGGGGGCCGGGGGGGGCCAGGCTTGGATAGCCATCCAGGCAGGCAGGCTAGGTTCACCATTTAGATGTGTGGTTAGAGTGGAGCACAAGCACTGGGATGGGAGATCCACTGGGTCATGTTTACCCTCTGCAGAGTTCATCATTTTTATTTTGACAGTTAGTGTCTGGTCAGAGGGGTTCCTCCTTGTTTTTCCTCTGCTGGACTCAGCAGTAAGCTTAAGCACAGCAACAGCACTGGAAAACATTGCTGTGGAGTAGCTGACATGTTTGAGGACATTCACTAGAGTTGTGTCTGTAAACTGTAGCTAAATTAATTTCAACTGATATATTCACTGTGCTACTGTTTAGTATATCTCTGTAGAAGGAACATGCTGAGAGCATTAACAAAGAGCATGACTGAGTTATTATTACTGTCAATTTTACAGACTGGTGCAGACTAATCATGCAATTTGTGTGAACTATTTTTAGCATGCGGTATTGTGCTCATTAAAGCTTTGTGAATGCTAAATGAAATCATTTCAGGTGTATACCAGTTTTAGTATAAAATATTTTAACATATGACCTTTAGATAGGTTGCTCTTGGAATACCGTGTATTGCATTCCAAATTGAGCTTGCTTTACAGTAGCATTGACTTACTTTGTTGATTTAATCTTAGACTCATTAAAAGATCATTAAATTCATGTTTTTCAGTGAACAGCACATTATGCTTCTCTTGAGATGGTTCTAAACACACCTTCGATTGGCAAGGTTGATTAACAATTCACATGAAATTTGACGGATTTATTAAACATCCTAAAGCCTAGCTAAGCTGACAACTCAGCTTTTTCCCATAATGCACTGTATCTGAAACAAGACATACTTTTCTGTATAGAGAATGAAAAGAGGTATGCACTGTGAACAAATGTCATTAGGGTTCTATAGAGAACCTTATGAAGCAAGACATTGGACCTTTTTGGTTCTGCGGTTTAGCACCATATCTTCAAACAGTGTACTCAGTATGTTATGAAATTCTGGCCTCATTGTATAAGCCTTTCAATAATAGGACCAATAAGTCAAACCAATACAAAACCATTTATTGCCAGGAAAAAAACATAGTGAACTGTTGGAACTATATTATGTTAAAACAACTACACATTTTGCAGATAGAGCATGAGCGAAATCTTGCACCGCGGTCTGGTAACACTTGCAAAATGTTTATCCTTTTTCTGTGTAACTGTTCTCGCTGACACCATATGAACGTGTCACGTTAAAGTGAAAACGCAGTGAGGGAGGACTGAAAAATGAATTGATTTATATTTATAACAATGACTGCCGGAGCTTTACAGCATATTTTCGGACTGCACAGCAGACTGTAAATCTGCAGCTGGCGTTCCCTTACGTCGTCCCCAGCAGACGCACAATGTACCCAGGCCCTGCACCTTGTTTAGGAGGAAACAAATGGCAAATGAAAATACATTAAATTCCACATGTTACACACAGGTGTCAGTGTAATAATGCGTATCAGGAGAAAGATGTGGGGAGGGGAAACCCAGCAGTGCATTGTGTTTACTCTCTGATAATCTTCTGTTCTCGTCAGGGAAAGCAGTGAGTAGTGCTACCTAGTCCCTCTTGTCCACCAAGGACAGGAGAGGTTTGGTACCATTATTGTGTTCGATCTAGTGGAGTGTGTTGGCCTAAATTATTTTCATATACACTGCCTTCAGAAAGTAGTCATACCCCTTGACTTATTCCACATTTTGTTGTGTTACAGCCTTAATTCAAAATGTATTAAATATATGTTTTCTTTCACCAATCTATACACAATCCCCCGTAATGACAAAGTGAAAGCATGTTTTTAGAAATTTTAGCAAATGTTTTGAAAATGAAATACAGAAATATCTCATTTACATAAGTATTCACACCCTTTTGCTTTGACACTCCAAAATGAGGAGCTCAGGTGCATCCAATTTCCTTTGATCATCCTTGAAATGTTACTACAACTTGATTGGAGTCCAACTGTGGCATATTACATTTTTTGAACATGGTTTAGAATGAAACACACCAGTCTTTATGACAGTGCATATCAGAGCAGAAACTGTGCCATGAAGTCCAAGGAACTGTCCGTAGATCTCCGAGATATAATTGTAATGAGGCGTATATCGGGGAAGGGTATAAAACAATTGTAGAGTTTTGAAAGTTTCAAAGAGCACATTGATCTCCATCACTGGAAAATGGAAATAATATGGAACTACCCAGACTCTGCCTGGAGCTGGCCTTCCAACCAAACTGAACAACTGGGCACGTGACCGTCGGGGACGTGACCTAGAACCCAATGATCACTCTGACAGAACTACAGAGTTCCTTGGCTGAGATGGGTGAACCTGGCAGAAGGACAGTCTCTACAGCACTTCACCAATCTGGGCTTTATGGGAGAGTGGTCAAACGGAAGCAACTCCTGAGAAAAAGTCACATGACAGCACGCCTGGAGTTTGCAAAAAGACACGTGAAAGACTCTGAGATCATAAGGCAAAATAGTATGTGGTCTAATGAGACAAACATTTTACTCTTTATCTTGAATGCAAAGCGCATTGTCTGGAGAAAACCAGGCACAGCTCATCACCCATCTAACACCATTCCTACTTGAAGCATGGTGGTGGCAGCATCATGCTATGGGGATTCTTTTCAGCAACAGGGACTGGGGGACTGGTATGGATAGAGGGAACAATGAATGGAGCCAAATACAGGCAAATCCTTGATGAGATCCTGCTTCAGAGTTCAAACAACCTTAGACTGGGGCGAAGATTTGTGTTCAAACAGGACAATGACTACAAGCATACAGCCAAAGCAATGCTGGAATGCCTTCAGAACAAGAATGTGAAAGAGCTTTTGTGGCCCAGCCAAAGTCCAGACTTGAATCCCCATTGAAAATCTGTGGAAAAACTTGAAGATTGCTGTTCACCACCGCTCCCCATCTATCTTAACAGAGCTTGAGAAAATCTGCAAGGAAGAATGAGAGAAAATCCCCAAATCCAGATGTGCAAAGCTGATACAGACATACCCAAGACAACTCAAAGTTGTAATTGCCGCCAAAGATGCTTCTACAAAGTATTGACTCAGGGGGCTGAAAATGTATGTATATATTATATATTTCATTTTCAATACATTTTCAAAAATTTCTAAAAACAAGTTTTCACATTGTCATTATGGGGTAGATCGGTGAGAATCGGTGAGAAGAATAATATATTCAATCCATTTTGAGTTCAGGCTGTAACACAACAAAATGTAGATTAAGTCAACTTTAGGAAGGCAGAGTAGCTATACACATTTACATTAACATGTAACATTCAATCTGTAGATTATTTTGTACTGTATGTATTATTTTGTGCCTTGGGAACACGGAATCTGATCAATCTTAAAGCCATAGAACACAGCATGAAAACCATCAGAACAATAGGGGCCCAGAGAGCAGCCTGAGGAGTTGTAAGATTATGTTTGAGCTTACTTTATCATATAACTTCTATAAATATATGTATAGTTTATGATGTACTTTAGTGTGTGGCTTATTGGTCAATGGGACAAACCTACTTGACTACAAGTCACTAGAAATACAACAGTGGTTTAATGTGCTAGGGATTTCCCATCAAGCCCTGTGGCCATTGGCCTACAGTATCAGCCCTCCTCTCCAAAATATGTGTGTCCCATGAGCGGTCCACGCCTAAGGACATGAATCCAGTCATTATACAATGTAAATAGATGCTTTACTTTCTACCCTTGACTCAAAGGCGTGACTGTCCATTGTGGCTCACCCTTTCCAATCCTTCACAATACTACTATTTTTTGTTATTCCTCACATCCCAGTCGCTTATCACAGACAGAATACTGGATATTCGGTTTTGGCTGTCTTACATGACATCTACTAAAAATGGAAAGTCCTCTTTCAACAATATTTGGTGCACCCACAAATGCCTAAAAGAATGCATAGCTAGCTAAAGCCTAAAGCCAAAAGCTCTCGAAGCACCGTCCCCTCCATGCCTCTTTGTTTGGGGCTTGGAGGGGACCCAAGTTGATTAGCAGACATCAGCGAAGCCACGGGTGTTGGCTGGAGTTAATAGTCTGTCCCGAGTCCATCAGGCAGCTTTGCAGTGTGGCAACAGGCTAACTCCCCCTCAGTGACTCCTAAACGCTCTCATGAACACCAGCTCCCCTCGCAGGTTTCAGACCTCCTGTCATTTCTACATGACCCTAACAAAACTAGTATTACCTTACCATGCTCTATGATAAGGATGAAAGATGTGAAAACAATTAATACATCTATTTGATTAATTGGCTAAACAAAATTGAATTTGGTAGACAAATGGAAAGTAAAGCATTGGAGAGGTGTCTCAAATAACGAAACAGCCAAAAGGACAATGGTAAATAACAAGATGTGTCCAATCGTAAGGAAAAGCAAAGTGTAACCCTCCAGCCGATACTTATGTGGAATATAATTTCATTGAAACGTGCTAAAACGCAATCTCAGGTGATGCCCTTGAACGTGTAATGAATTGTATTGCAGGGGCCCTTAAAAAGACATGCAAAATCACCACTTGAGCATCCTTGCCTTTTCTTGCCCTCAGGAGTCGTGGTATAGAACTGCTCTCGACAGTCTGACGATCCCTTTCTTTGTTGCAGTGAGAGCGGCCTCAGGCCATGACGCTAACAACAAAGTTGCTGAGCAACCATGTGAACATTAAACAACTATGGAGTCTATGTAGTATGTAGAACAGTCGATATGAGGCTATATGGTAAATATTGTAGTGAGAGGCATATGTATCTTCAGTAGATGTCCATTGTTTATGAAAGCTTTGTATTAATCTTAGTGCCTTAGAGGCAGAGTGGATTTGCATGCAAAGAGAGCTTGCAGTGGTGGATGGGCTCCAGAAGGCCCTGCAGGAAGAGGGGTGTGGATGGGCTCCAGAAGGCCCTGCAGGAAGAGGGGTGTGCTGGACTGGAACAAGCCAGTCTAGTTACAACAGGGACCAGGCTTGTATACCAGCGCAAACACAAAGCAGTCCATGGTCTGGAACACTCCACTCTCCCACCTCTCTATCTCCTCCACCCCTCTCTCTCTCACCCCACCCCCTCTCTCTCACTCACCCCCCTCTCTCTCTCGCTCTCTCTCTCTCTCACACTCTTTCTCTCCCCCACCCCTCTCTCTCTCACTCTCTCTCTCTCACGCTCTCTCTCACCCCTCTTTCTCACTCTCCCCCACCTCTCCTCCACCTCTCTCTCTCTCTCTCTCTCAATCTCTCTCTCAGCACCGCCTCTGCCAGCTCCTTGGAAGGGCTTCATTAAATAGATAAGGGATGCCTGCCCAAAATAAAGTCAACAATTGACAAAAAAACAATCATACTATGTACGCAGTGTCATATCATGAAATACGGTGTTATTGTTACAAGATAAATGTTTTTTGTGAGAAAGGGGATATTTCCATAATGTTTTTCAATTTGGCAATCAGAGCATAAATACAATACGGTATAATGACATAAAACAAAGCTTCAGACTATCAATAAATGTCAGAATGTTAAATGAACATTCACCACAAAAGTTGCGTCACCAAAAAAACAGTGTGAAAAAATACTTAAATAATAAATAAAACAAGGCAATGGTGGAGCAAATGCTTTCTTACTGTAAACATTTTGGAAATCCTTTGGAGGGCTTTTGCCCTCAGCCTTGAAGTGGAAATGTATAAGTAGAAATCTTATTCTATATTGGAGCCATGGCAACATGAGAGAATATGGCTACCATATGGAAATTACATTACTGTTTTATTACCGATGCGTGTCCCTAAGGAGCACTGCATATCAGGGAATGGGATTGGACTCAGCTTTGTCTGGGGTTTATTCCCAAATAAATCTGGCATGGTATCACTACTTAAAAGACACACCTACAGAGTTGGTGCCTCCTATGAGACTATATAACAAGTAGTGTGAATCCTGTTGGAACTTCTCAAATTCAAACGGATAACTTATTTCCATCCCACTATGCCAGTATTACAAAGGCTGCATATGTGTTGCCCAAAAACTGTAGGCCTCCACCATAAAAAATCCCTGCACAAATAGTGTAGCCCCTCAATAGAATTCATTATGAGGTTCGAGACGAAGGGAAAAGTAACCTAAATCATCATATTGGTTGGTGACATCCTGCCCATTAAATCATGGTGATCACATGCTGGCACATGTCTGCTTGTGCGTGACCTCCTCCAGCCTGCACTTCCTGTTGGGGCCCCAAGCCCCCAGCCTACTGCAGCCAGGGGACTTGTCTCACAGGGGCCAAGCCAAGGGGTCCATAAAAATCTATGATCCTCCACAGCCCATTGGCAATGGCGTTTCCTCTACATGAGGAGCAAAACTTGAGCCTACCTCTGGGGAATATCGGAGCGGGAGAAGACATGGCTAATCAAACTGTAAGCCCAGGGTGCTGCTTTAAGATCAGGGGTTGTCTGGGAGGTACCCATGTGTGGAGAAATAGCGACATCATTATACCAATATTTAAATTGTGATTACAGTTTACTCTATACAATTATGTAATTATCTCTTTAACTTTACTGTAGCCTACTGTATACATTTGTTGACTTCAGCCATATCATTTTTTTAAATAAATCATCAGCACCAATATATTTTGTGGATAGCATTTAGATATACATAGACAAACAATATCTTTGTTAAAAACACCCTAACTATATGGCACGAAGAACAGCAATATCTGGGTAAATCCCCTGTATTATCCAGTTTTACACCAAGTTGGGGCAATGACATATTCACACCTGGTAAAAATGACTTGAGGTCTAAAGAATGGGCAAAAAAAGGTATTGTTAAAGTAATGGACTTATACAATGAAAAAGGGCTCATGTTGTTTGAAAAACTACAGGGAAAATGTAGCACAAAAGCATTTTTTGAAATACAGTTGAAGTCAGAAGTTTACATACACTTAGGTTGGAGTCATTAAAACTTGTTTTTCAACACTCCACAAATTTCTTGTTAAATAGTTGTGGCAACTCGGTTAAGACATCGACTTTGTGCATGACACAAGCCATTTTTCCAACAATTGTTTACAGACAGATTATTTCACTTATAATTCACTGTATCACAATTCCAGTGGGTCAGAAGTTTACATACACTAAGATGACTGTGCCTTTAAACAGCTTGGAAAATTCCAGAAAATTCTGTCATGGTTTTAGTAGCTTCATTTGAGTCAATTGGAGGTGTACCTGTGGATATATTTCAAAATTGTAGACATCCTCAAGTCTAGTTCATCCTTGGGAGAAATTTCCAAACACCTGAAGGTACCACGTTCATCTGTACAAATAATAGTACGCAAGTATAAACACCATGGGACCACGTAGCCGTCATACAACTCAGGAAGGAGACGCGTTCTGTCTCCTAGAGATGAACGTACTTTGGTGCGAAAAGTGCAAATCAATCCCAGAACAACAGCAAAGGACCTTGTGAAGATGCTGGGGGAAACAGGTACAAAAGTATCTATATCTGTCACGGGTGTCATAGGGATTGGACCAAAACGCAGCGGGAATATGTATACTCATCTTCTTTTTTATTGAAGAAGGAAAACAAAAATAAACACGTATACAAAAACAACGATGAAACAGTCCTGTAAGGCTACTAGGCTATACAAATAACAACTACCCACAAAAACCCCATGAAAAACACCCCTACTAAATAGGACCTTCAATTAGAGGCAATGAGGAACAGCTGCCTCCAATTGAAGGTCAAAACAATAAACTAGACATAGAAATAGAAAAACTAGAAAATAGAACATAGAAATACAAAACATAGAACACAACCCAAAAACCCCGACAACACAAAACAAACACACCCCTGCCACGTCCTGACCAAACTACAATAACAAATAACCCCTTATACTGGTCAGGACGTGGCAATATCCACAGTAAAACGAGTCCTATGTCGACATAACCTGAAAGGCCGCTCAGCAAGGAAGAAGCCCCTGCTTCAAACCCGCCATTAAAAAGCCAGACTACGGTTTGCAACTGCACATGGGGATAAATATCGTACTTTTTGGAGAAATGTCCTCTGGTCTGATGAAACAAAAATAGAACTGTTTGGCCATAATGACCATCTTTATGTTTGGAGGAAAATGGGGGATGCTTGCAAGCCGAAGAACACCATCCCAACCGTGAAGCATGGGGGTGGCAGCATCATGTTGTGGGGGTGCTTTGCTGCAGGAGGTACTGGCGCACTTCACAAAATAGATGGCATCATGAGGAGGGAAAATTATGTGGATATATTGAAGCAACATCTCAAGACATCAGTCAGGAAGTTAAAGCTTGGTCGCAAATGGGTCTTCCAAATGGACAATGACCTCAAACATACTTCCAAAGTTGTGGCAAAATGGCAACAAATGGACAACAAAGTCAAGGTATTGGAGTGGCCATCACAAAGCCCTGACCTCAATCCGAAAAACTTTGTGGACAGAACTGAAAAAGCGTGTGTGCAAGGAGGCCTACAAACCTGACTCAGTTGCACCAGCTCTGTCAGGAGGAATGGGCCAAAATTCATCCAACTTATTGTGGGAAGCTTGTGGAAGGCTACATGAAACATTTGACCCAGTTAAACAATTTAAAGGCAATGCAACCAAATACTAATTGAGTGTATGTAAACTTCTGACCCACTGGGAATGTGATGAAAGAAATAAAAGCTGAAATAAATCATTCTCTTGTCACGGTTGTCGTAGGAAGGAGCGGACCAAAGTGCAGTGTGTGTGTCGTTCCACATTTTATTTTCACTGTGAAACTATGCAATACATATAAATAAACTAAATAACAAAACAACAAACCATGACGCAGAGGTGAAACATACACTAACTCAAAGACAATCTCCCACAAACCCAGGTGGGAAAAACACCTACTTAAGTATGACAATGAGGACCAGCTGCCTCTAATTGGAGATCATCCCAAACAAAACCCAACATAGAAATACAAAACTAGAACATAACAACATAGAAAAACTAAACTAGAAACCCCCCCTGTCATGCCCTGACCTACTCTACCATAGAAAATAACAGCTTTCTATGGTCAGGATGTGACATCTCTACTATTATTCTGACATTTCACATTCTTAAAATAAAGTGGTGATCCTAACTGACCTAAGACAGGGAATTTTTACTGGGATTAAACGTCAGGAATTGTGAAAAACTGAGTTTAAATGTATTTGGCTAAGGTGTATGTAAACGTCTGACTTCGACTGTACTTACAATTGAGAAGCTTTATTTTTTTCCAGTCGAAAACAATCTGACCTTCAACCTCCTTTGACCACTTTAGTAAAGCTCTCTGTTAATGTGTGTTATGGGAGAGGTGAAATTACGTCTTTATATGGGAAAATGGCAGCTACTCTTAAAGACAACTTCAGTGAATACAAGATATGCAGGAAGATATTTCAACAGAGGACTGCTCTAAAACTCAGATACAGACAATAAACATTCACCTGAGATTGTTGAAATACAATTGGATAATGAGAACAAATATCACCCCTGTTAAGCTTCACAAATTTGACACTAATATCCCATACCTGTGTGTTAAATGTAACACGCATCTAGGAACCTTATATCATTGCCTGTGGGAGTGTGCTGAGATACAAAAGTTTTAGAGCTCAGTACCGCGTTATATCGCTGAGATTACCTCTACCACAATACCACTAATCCCTAAACTTTGCATCCTAAATCTTTACCCAGAGAATATCTCTTTACATAGGAGAGACAAGAAAATGGTTGACCTCTTTTTGTTGTTAATGTTTGGTTGTTGTTATGTTCTTGTCTTTGGGTTGGGAGGAGGGTAAAAAAACAATGAAATTATATTTCTGTAACTGTTGATTGTCCTATTTGGAACAAATAAAAATAGTATATGTGTAAAGAAAAAAGCTTGCATTTGTGTGGAACATCACTAACTGTACAGGATAAAATCACTAACTGTACAGCATGAATTAAGAGATGGAAATTGGGGTGAGTGACACTGCATACAGATGGTCATCCTAAACCAAGTCAGGAAACCAAACACTTCCTGTATAAACACTTACACTGTACAACTTCCTCTTTGGGCACATAATTCACACACAGGGTGGTTGAGCAAAACAAATCAGGAACACTTAAGGAGCTAAAACAATATCCTGAAACAGGAGGTAATGGGGTCCTTAAGATGGTGGGTTAGGCATCTGGGGAGAGCCTGTCAAAACTCTATTAATAAGACAAGGTATGTGAATACAGAGAACATGCACTCTCTAACCAGCTTTAAGCCAAAGGTAAGAAGGTAAACTTGGACTCCAAAAACAGCCACCAAGCTCACAGAGGTCCAGTCTAATGTTCATCTGTCCTGATCAGGAAATGGTGTTGTAAACTAGCCTTCTGTCTAGTTACAGAGCCCTATGATACATACAGATTTGGACATATCCCTACACAGTGCCTACATAGTAACTAACGACACAGTGCCTACATCGTAACAAATGCCACAGTGCCTACATAGTAACTAACTAGACTGTGCGTACACAGTAACAAATGACAAGGTGCAAACATAGTATCTAACGACACAGTGACTACATAGTAACAAATGACACGGTGCCTACATAGATTCAAATGACACAATGCCTACATAGTAACTAAATACATAGTGCCTACATAGCAACTAAAAACACAGTGTCTACATAGCAACTAATGACAAAGTGCCTATACAGTAACTAACTACACAGTGCCATCATAGTAACTAAAAACACAGTGCCCACATAGTATCAAATGACACAGTGCCTACATAGTAATTATTGACAGAGTGACTACATAGTATCAAATGACACAGTGCCTTCATAGTAACTAACTACACATTGTCTACATAGTAACTACGACATAATGCCTATATTGTAACAAATGACAGAGTGCCTACATAGACACAGGACCAACATAGTAACTATGACACAGTGACAACATAGTAACAAATTACACAGTGCCTACATAGTAACAAATGACACAGTGCCTACATAGTAACAAATGACACAGTGCCTACATAGTAACTTAATACACAGTGCCTTCATAGTAACTAAAAACACAGTGCACACATAGTATCAAATGACACAGTGCCATCATAGTAACTACGACACAGTGTTCCTACAAAGTATCAAATGACACAGTGTCTAAATAGTAACAAATGACACAGAGCCTGCATAGTAATTAACGAGAGTGCCTGCATAGGATCAAATGACAAAGTGCCTACATAGTAACGAACGACACAGTGCCTACATAGTAATACATGACACAGTACCTACATAGAAACAAATGACACAGTGCCTACATAGTAACTAACGACACAATGCCCACATAGTAATACATGACACAGTTTCTACATAGTATCAAATGACACAGTGCCTACATAGTAGCAAATGACACAGTGCCTACATGATAACTAATGAAACAGTGCCTACATAGTAACTAGCAATACAGTGCCTACATAGTAACAAATGCCACAGTGACTAAATAGTAATTAATGACAGTGCTTACATAGAAACAAATGATACAGTGCCAACAATGTAACAAATGGCACAGTGCCTGAATAGTATTAATGACACAGTATCTACATAGTATCAAATGACACAGTGCCTACATAGCAACTAACGAGACAGTGCCTACATAGTAATACATGACACTGCCTACATAAAAACAAATAGTACAGTGCCTACATAGTAACTAATGACAAACTGCCTACATAGTAGCAAATGACACAGTGCCTATACTGTATAGTAACAAATGACACAGTGCCTATATAGGAACTAATGACACAGCACCTATATCGTATCTAACTACACAGTGATTAAATAGTATCAAATTACACAGTGCCTACATAGTAACTAACAACACAGTGCCTACATAGTAAAAAATGACACAGTGAATTTATAGTAACAAATGACACAGTGCCTATATAGTAACTAACGACACAGTGCCTACATAGTAACAAATGACACAGTGCCTACATAGTAGGAAATTACACAGTCATTACATGGTAACTAATGACACAGTGCCTAAATAGTAACAAATGACCAAGTGCCTATAGAGTAATTAATGACAGTGCTTACATGGAAACAAAGGATACAGTGCCTGCACAGTAATTAATGACACAGTGCCTACATAGTATAAAACGAGACAGTGCCTACATAGTAATACATGACACAGTTTCCACATATTATCAAACGACACAGTACCTACAGAGTAGCAAATTACATAGTGCCTACATGGTAACTAACTACACAGTGCCTACATAGTATCAAATGACAAAGTGCCTACGTAGTAACTAACGACAAAGGGGCTACACAGTAACAAATGACACAATGAATTCATGGTAACAAATGACACAGTTTCTACATAGTATCAAACGACAGTTTCTACATAGTATCAAACGACACAGTGTCTACACAGTAACAAATGACACAATGAATTCATGGTAACAAATGACACAGTTTCTACATAGTATCAAACGACACAGTGCCTACATAGTAGCAAATGACACAGTGCCTACATGTTAACTAACTACATCGTGCCTACATAGTAGCAAATAACACAGTGACTACATAGTAACAAATGAAACAGTGCCTACATAATAACTAACAACACAGTGCCAACATAGTATCAAATGACACAGTGCCTACATAGTAACAAATGCCACAGTGCCTACATAGTAACAAATGCCACAGTGCCTACATAGTAATTAATGACACAGTGCTTGCATAGAAACAAATGACCCAGTGCCTACATAGCAATTAATGACACAGTGCCTACATAGTATCAAATGGCACAGTGCCAACACAGTATCAAATGACACAGTGCCTACATAGTAACTAACGAGACAGTGTCTACATGGTAATACATGACACAGTGCCTAAACAAAAACAAAAGGCACAGTGCCTACATAGTAACTAACTACACAGCACAAATATACCAACTAACAACACACAGCCTACATAGTAACAAATGACAAAGTGACTACATAGTAACAAATGACACAGTGACTACATAGTAACAAATGAAACAGTGCCTACATAGTAACAAATGACACAGTGCCTACATTGTCACTAACTACCCCAACCTACATATCAACAAAAGACATACTGCCTACATAGTAACAAATAACACAATGTCTACATAGTAACTAACTACACAGTGCCTACATAGTATCACATGACACAGTGCCTACAAAGTAACAAATGCCACAGTGCCTAAATAATTATTAATGACAGTGCTTACATAGAAACTAATGATACAGTGTCTACAATGTAACAAATGACAGAGTGCCTGCATAGTAATTAATGACACAGTAGTTACATAGTATCAAATGACACAGTGCCTACATAGTAATACATGGCACAGTGCCTACATAAAAACAAATAGTACAGTGCCTACATAGTAACTAAAGACAAACTGCCTACATAGTAGCAAATGACACGGTGCCTACATAGTATCTAATGACACAGTGCCTACATAGTATCAACTGACACAGTGCCTACATAGTAACAAATGACATAGTGCTTACATAGTAAACAATGACACAGTGCGTACATAGTAACTAACTACACAGTGCCTACAAAGTAACAAATGACACAGTGTCTACATAGAAACTAATGACAGTGCCTACATTGTAACAAAGACACAGTGCCTACATAGCATCAAATGACAAAGTGCCTTGTCCGTAACTAACTACACAGTGCCTACATAGTATCAAATGTCACAGTGCCAAACATAGGAACAAACGACACAGAGCCTACATAGTTGCAATTGACACAATGTCTACATAGTAACTAACAACACAGGGCCATCATAGTAACAAATGAGAACATGCCTTTATAGTAACTAACTACAGTGTGCCTACATAGTATCAAATGACACAGTGCCTGCATAGAAACTAATGACACAGTGCCTACGAAGAAACAAATTACACAATGCAACATAGTAACTAATGACACAGTGCCTACGAATAAACAAATTACACAATGCAACATAGTAACTAATTACACAGTGCCTACATAGCAACAAAAGACACAGTACCTACATAGTGTCAAATGACACAGTGACTAAATAGTAACTAACTACACAGTGCCTACAAAGTAACAAATGACACAGTGCCTACATAGTAACTAACTACAGAATGCCACATAGTAACTAATGACACAGTGACAACATGGTAACAAATTACACAGTGCCTACATAGTAACTAACTACACAGTGCCTACAAACTAAAAAAATGAAACAGTGTCTACATAGAAACTAATGACACAGTGCCTACATAGTAACAAAGACACAGTGCCTACATAGCATCAAATGACAAAGTGCTTTGTCCGTAACTAACTACACAGTGCCTACATAGTATCAAATGTCACAGTGCCAAACATAGGAACAAACGACACAGTGCCTACATAGTAACAAATGACACATTGCCTACATAGTAGCAATTGACACAATGTTTACATAGTAACTAACGACACAGTGACATCATAGTAACAAATGAGAACGTGCCTATATAGTAACTAACTACAGAGTGCCTACATAGTATCAAATGACACAGTGCCTGCATAGAAACTAATGGCACAGTGCCTACGAAGAAACAAATTACACAATGCAACATAGTAACTAATGACACAGTGCCTACATAGTAACAAATGACACCGTGCCTATATAGTAACAAATAACACATTGCCTACATAGGAAGAAATGACACAGTATCTACATAGTAACTAATGACACAGGACCTACATAGTAACAAATGACACAGTGCCTACATAGCAACAAAATACACAGTGCCTACATAGTGTCAAATGACACAGTGACTACATAGTAACTAACTACAAAGTGCCTATATAGCAACTAACAACACAGTGTCTACATAGTGGAACGGTTGTCGTCTGGAATGGAGGACCAAGGCGCAGCGGGTTGAGTGCTCATAATTAACTTTAATGAGAAAAACACTAAACAAAACAAACCGATGGACGACGAATACAGACTTGAAGGCACAGACAGCAATTAAAGAAACAATCTCCCACAACACTACACCAAACAATTACCCATATATAGGACTCTCAATCAGAGGCAACGAGAAAGCACCTGCCTCCAATTGAGAGTCCAACCCCCCATTAACCTACACATAGAAATACCACAAACCAGAAAGAACATAGAGATACAAAACATAGAACATAGACCAAAACCCGGAAATAATAAATCAAACGCCCTATTAAATAAACCCCCACCCCGAACCACATAAAACAAATACCCTCTGCCACGTCCTGACCAAACTACAATTAAAATAACCCTTATCCTGGTCAGGATGTGACACATAGTGTCTAACAATATAGTGCCTACATAGCAACAAATGAAAAAGTGCCTACATTTTTACTAACGACACAGTGAATACATTGTAACTAACTACAGAGTGCCTACATAGCAACTAACATCACAGTGCCTACATAGTATCTAATGACACAGTGCCTAAATAGTATCAACTGACACAGGGACTACATAGTAACAAATGACACAGTGCCTACATAGTAACTATGACATAGTGCCTACATAGTAACTAACTACACAGTGCCTACAAAGTAACAAATGACACAGTGCCTACATAGAAACAAAAGACACAGTGCCTACATAGTATCAAAAGACACAGTGCCTACATAGCATCAAATGACAAAGTGCCATCACTGTAACTAACTACACAGTGCCTACATAGTATCAAATGACACAATGTCTACATTGTAACTAACGACACAGTGCCATCATTGTAATAAATGAGAACGTGCCTATATAGTAACTGACTACAGAGTGCCTACATAGTAACAAATTAAACAGTGCCTACATTGTTACCAACTACACATTGCCTGCATAGTATCAAATGACACAGTGCCTACATAGTAACTAATGACACAGTGCCTACATAGTAACAAATGAAACAGTGCCTACATTTTTACTAACGACACAGTGACTACATTGTAACTAACTACAGAGTGCCTACACAGCAACTAACATCACGGTGCCTACATAGTATCTAATGACAGAGTGCCTACATAGTAACTATGACAAAGTACCTACATAGTAAAAAATGACAGTGCCTACATAGTAACTAACTACACAGTGCATACATAGTAACTAACAACACACTGCCTACATAGTAACAAATGACATAGTGCCTACATAGCAACAAATGACAAAGTGCCTGCAAAGTATCAAATGACACAGTGCCTACATAGTAACTAATGACACAGTGTCCTACATAGTCACTAACAACACAGTGCCTACATAGCAACAAATGAGACGGTGCCTACATTTTTACTAACGACAGAGTGACTACATAGTAACTAACTACAGACTGCCTACACAGCAACTAACATCACAGTGCCTACATAGTATCTAATGACACAGTGCCTAAATATTATCAACTGACACAGCTCCTACATAGTAACAAATGACACAGTGTCTACATAGTAACTATGGCATAGTGACTACATAGTAAACCATGACACAGTGCATACATAGTAACTAACTACACAGTGTCTACATAGTAACTAACGACACACTGTCTACATAGTAACAAATGACTAAGTGCCTACATAGTAACAAATGACACATTGCCTACATAGTAATAAATGACACAGTGTCTACATAGTAATTAATTTCACAGTGTCCTACATAGTCACTGACAACACATAATGTCTAACAACACAGTGCCTACATAGCAACAAATAAGACAGTTTCTACATTTTTACTAATGAAACAGTGACTACATAGTAACTAACTAGAGAGTGCCTACACATCAACTAACATCACAGTGCCTACATAGTATCTAATGACACATTGCCTAAATTGTATCAACTGACACAGTGCCTACATAGTAACAAATGACACAGTGCCTACATAGTAACTATGACATAGTGCCTACATAGTAACAAATGACACAGTGCGTACATAGTAACTAACTACGCAGTGCCTACATAGTAACTAACGACACACTGCCTACATAGTAAGAAATGACACAGTTCCTACATAGTAACAAATGACACATTGCCTACATAGTAACAAATGACACAGTGCTTACATAGTAACTAATGACAGTGTCCTACATAGCAACTAACAACACAGTGCCTACATAGTATTTAACGACACAGTGCCTACATAGTAACAAATGACACAGTGCCTATACTGTATAGTTGCAAATGACACAGTGCCTATATAGTAACTAACGACACAGTGCCTACATAGTAACGAATGACACAATGCCTACATAGTATCAAATGACACAGTGCCTAATAGTAACTAACAACACAGTGCATACAGAGTAACAAATGACAAAGTGCCTACATGGTAACAAATGACACATTGCCTACATAATAATAAATGATACAGTGCCTACATAGTCATTAATGACACAGTGTCCTACATAGTCACTGACAACACAGTGCCTAAGTAATGTTTAACAACACAGTGCCTACATAGCAACAAATGAGACAGTGCCTACATTTTTACTAACAGCGCAGTGACTACATTGTATCTAATGATACAGTGCCTAAATTGTATCAACTGACACAGTGCCTACATAGTAACAAATGACAACAGTGCCTACATAGTAACTATGACATAGTGCCTACATAGTAACAGATGACTCAGTGCCTAAATTGTATCAACTGACACAGTGCCTACATAGTAACAAATGACACAGTGCCTACATAGTAACTATGACATAGTGCCTACATAGTAACAGATGACTCAGTGCGTACATAGTAACTAACTACACAGTGCCTACATAGTAACTAATGACACATTGCCTACATAATAACAAATAACACAGTGTCTACATAGTAACAAATGACACAGTGCCTACATAGTAACAAATGACACAGGGCCTACATAGTAACAAATTACACTGTTCCTATATAGCAAAAAATGACACAGTGCCTACATTATAGGTAACGGCACAGTGCCTACATAGTAACTAACTACACAGTGCCTACATAGTAGCTAAAAACACAATGCCTACATAGTAACTAATGACACAGTGCCTACATAGTAACAAATTACACAGTGCCTATATAGTAACTAACTACACAGTGCCTATATAGTATCAAATTACACAGTGTCTATATGGTAACTAACTACACAGTGCCTACATAGTATCAAATTACACAGTGCCTATATGGTAACTAACTACACAGTACCTACATGGTATCATCTTTATTACGATGCACTTTAGCTGACGCCAACGTGTCTTCCTGAGGTCCGACACATAACGAAAAGAGACATTACAGAGAAAAAGACTACAATTTACATTTAAAACGTTAATATAGGCATTACAGACTTATACGGGGCATTTGGAAAATTTTCTGGCCCTTTGACTTTTTCCACATTTTGTTACGTTACAGTCTTATTCTAAAATTGATTATATTGCTTTTTCCCTCATCAATCTACACACAATACCCCAAAAAATATCACATTTAAGTATTCAGACCTTAAGCAGCAATTACAGCCTTGAGTCTTCTTGGTGATGACACTACAAGCTTGGCACACCTGTATTTGGGGAGTTTCTCCCAATCTTCTCTGCAGATCCTCTCAAGCTCTGTCAGGTTGGATGGGGAGCATCGCTGCACAGCTATTTTCAGGTCTCTCCAGAGATGTTAGATCGGGTTCAAGTCCGGGCTCTGGCTGGGCCACTCAAGGACTTGTCGCGAAGCCACTCCTGCGTTGTCTTGGCTGTGTGCTTAGGGTCATTGTCCTGTTGGAAGGTGAACCTTCGCCCCAGTCTGAGGTCCTGAGGTCAAGGATCTCTCTGTCCTTTGCTATGTTCATCTTTACCTCGATCCTGACTAGTCTCCCAGTCCCTGCCGCTGAAAAACATCCCCACAGCATGACGCTGCCAGCACCATGCTTCACCGTAGAGATGGTACCAGGTTTCCTCCAGTCGAGACGCTTGGCATTCAGGCAAAAAAGTTCAATCTTGGTTTCATCAGACCAGAGAATCTTGTTCCTCATTTTTTGAGAGTCTTTAGGTGCCTTTCGGCACACTCCAAGCGGGTAGTCATGTGCCTTTTACTGAGGAGTGGCTTCCTTCTGGCCACTCTACCATAAAGGCCTGATTGGTCTCTTAAGAATGATGGAGGCCGCTGTGTTCTTAGGTACCTTCAATGCTGCAGACATTTTTTGGTAACCTTCCACAGATCTGTGCATTGACACAATCCTGTCTCTGAGCTCTGCAGACAATTCCATGGCTTGGTTTTTACTTTGACATGCACTGTCAACTGTGGGATTTTAAATGTGTCTCACCACCTGGATTTGGTCTTGTGTAGCAATATTTGAAATTGTGTTTTTGGGAAAGTAATTCTGCTTTGAAAGTTGATAAACTTCTAAACTCGCATTTGAGAAAATGGCCTTTGAATGTTTTGGTACCTCGTGAAGAGCTCTTCTCTGTCTACACCCATTCAGCATCGTTCACACCCTCTTAAGCTTTAGCACCACTAATCTCGTTTCGATCTCGGAGCGTTCAGAGCGCACACTTGACGCTCTGGCCAATGATTTGTTTACCTCTGGATAACATGAAAACAGCCTAACCAGCTCTGCTGACAACAATTTCATTCTGCTTTTTAGTCAACGTTTACTGACATCGACGTATTCAACGGGTGTTGTACACTTTAGCTTAAGACATGTAGATAGCTTGGTAGGTAAACAATGAACCTAGTGTCATAGGGGTCGTTGAATGGAGACCAAGGCGCAGCGTGTATAGTGCTCATTCTTTGTCTTTAATGAATACACTTTAACAACAAAACAACAAAACAACAAAATGACCATCAGGTACACTAGACTAAACGGAAACAACTACCCACAAACCCCAAAGGAAAACAGGCTGCCTAAGTATGGCTTCCAATCAGAGACAACGAAAGACACCTGCCTCTGACTGGAAACCATACCCGGCCAAAACATGGAAAACGAAACATAGAAATAGAATTCTAGCACGATCCCACCTAGAAACAGAAAACCCCAAAACAACCCCCTGCCACGCCCTGACCACTCCACTATGGAAAATGACCTCTTACAATGTTCAGGACGTGACACTTAGCAAGGTAAACAACGTAACAACGTGTAAGATCACACACGTAAGGTAGCGTTAGCTAATGAGCTAGCCAGCTAACGTTAGCTAGTTAAATAACAATGAACAGTGCCAAATCATGTCGTTACTACCCTGCGTGATTAAGCTGGGAGCTAACCTACAAGGTTCAATGTTAGCTAGCTAACATTAGGATCTAACTAGCAAACCAAACGGCTTTGGGATACAAATAATAACGTCATACATGTAACGTTAGCTAGGGAGCCAGCCAGCTAACATTAGCTAGCTAGCTAACAGTACACTTTAGCTTAAGACATGCAGCTAGCTAGCTAGGTAAACAATGAACCTAGCTAGGTAAACAACGTGTAAGATCACACATGTTCAAATGGCTCTCCTGTGAAGTCGTGACTTCCGACATACGCCTAGTTTCCGTAAACGGGTCACAAATAAGCGGGTGTGTGCCTTTACAAATCATGTCCAATCAATTGAATTTTCCACAGGTGGACTTCAATTAAGTTGTAGAAACATCCCAAAGATTATCAATGGAAACATGATGCACCTGAGTTCCATTTCGAGTCTCATAACAAATGGTCTGAATAATAAAGTATTTCAGTTTTTTTTCAATAAATTTGCTCAAATTTCAAAAAAACTGTTTTCGCGTTGCCATCATGTTTAGACTGATGAGGGAATTTTAAAAAATTATACATTTTAGAATAAGGCTGTAACAAAATGTGGAAAAAGAGAAGGGGTCTGAATACTTTCCGAATGTATATATAGTATAATAGTATAACTTAAAAAATGTAAAAAATATGTAAATGTTTGTGTCTTTAGTTGTAGTTTAAAACGTTTTTGGTATGTATATATATACATTTATATATACATATATACATATGTACATATACATACAAACATTTACATAAAAAAAAGTTACCTATTCTGGTTCTACCATTAGGAAAGGCCTTCAGAAGCTGTGATTGTCTGTAAGATATACGCCTTAATAGACCACCCTGTAAATTTGGCATAGCCCCACATGAATCCATTGTGAAATTGACAGAAATTGATATGCTCTTTCTTCATCTAAACTGGCTACGAGAACAAATTGTAGTGTTCTGAGAGTTGTGGGGCATGTCTCTAGGGCTTTCCACATTATCATGCAGATCCTCTTCCATATACAGTTGAGCAGCGTAATAACCACTGACATCAAATGATGCAGCATTTTTGCCTTATCTTATCTGTGGGTGGAACCAATTGGCCCACTGCACAACATCAGAAGGGGTTAATCCATACAAACATTGAAATACATATTGCTTACACAGGGAGTTAATAAGACCAACATATTATTAGCTTCATAACATTCCCCCATACTAATGTGGCCTCCTGTCAATCATTGACACAATTAAATTGTTTAATGAATAAATTTGCATTGATAATGGGAGGGTTGTGGTGAACATCTGGCTGCAGCAGTTTAATGGCATACCTTGCATCAGATGCCCATATGGAATGTGAACGGAAAGGCTGTTTTTGAAGCTAACTAAATGAAAAGTATCACTCAAATTAATTTGGCTCATTTGACAGAGAGAAAATCACTAAGTAAGAGAGATTCTGGCATATTACAAGCTCTGTGGCTAATTGCTATAGGAGGAGCTATTTTTCTTCCACCCCCCCCCCCCCCCCCCCCCCCCCCCCCCCCCCCCCGAAAAATGCCTCCTACTCGTATAAGTCACTGGTAACAGTTTCCTCAGTGCATTTCAATATTGCAAATGCATCAGTATTTTCCTCGATAGTGCCAAATGAAATGCAAATCAGCCTGCTAGCAATATAACATCTGGCTGAGTTATTTTTTTACAAATCTTCATACATGTTTCCACAATTAAAATGAACAATTGCCACTACATTGCTCATTTTACCGGCACAGTCTCTATTGCCAAGATATACATTTCAAAATGACTGGCTGAAGAGAGGATGAGGATATGATTATGCAGCATGAGAAATGAAGACATCAGTGTCGTTACTACATGCCGACCAAAAGACGTGAAAAATCACGTAATGGTATGCAACAAAATCACTTCCCAAAACCTTCTATAAATATTCATGTTGTGGAAAAATGTCAAATGAATTCAGGTTCCAAATCTTTCAGTATTTTTCCCCCTCCATGACTATTGTAATTGATTATATTAACAGAACTTCATGCAAAGTTTGGCAAAGTAAGGTAGACGTGTGGGGACCTGACAGTATTGTGATTCTAGAAAGTATGAGGCTGTCTTTATAACTCTTGAGTGCAATAAGAATATTTATATACAATGTACAAAAATGTGTCCCATATAAGATACACATACAAACACTGTCATTAGTAGGGTACTGTATGACCATAATTGCCTGTCAAATAGAACAAACATCTGTGAAATGACATAGGCTGACTTACATTTCTCCATGCACCCAGCTCAGATCCAAAATGGCTTCCTTTACAGTGTTTCCTCCTACTGGCAGTTTACCTGCTAAATCTCATCAGCCCATTCTCACAGATTACATCATGTTCAGTGATCCATGAGGAATGTATAGTGGAAGGCAATATGATGAAATATTTCACATATCAGTTATAAACTGAAGACAGGCTGGAAGGAGAGAAGAAGTCAATTCAAACAGGGCCAATTGTTCACTGGCTTTCCCAGAGGTCCTGAAACTTGGAAAACAGTCGTCCCCCGAGATGCCGGCGTAAAAAGAAATAGAGTACAAACAACATTGCAGCTCTCAAAGTGAACGAGCCAGCTGTAAAGGACTGATTATGATGGAGCAGTGCAGGCAGGCTACAGGGAGACTAAGCTCTTCAGTGATTAGAGAATCAGCAATTGAGAGGAGCCATAATGAACATAATTGTATTCACATCAAACACATAACACCTCTCTCCCAGTGCCGAGGTGCAGTTGCCTGGAGCCATAGAGGTGGATTACAGCACATGCCGCTAATAAAAACCTCATTAATGTTGTTATTACTGTATGTGAACTGTGTATTGTGAGACACTTAGATGCACTGCTGACATTGTGACTATAGAAGTAGCTTATTAAAGTGCATTTGTATCTTTGTGTGTATTTCATTCATTGCTTGCTTTTGCCTTTTTGTCCTGGAACCTCTTGTAGAACCGGATAACAAGGTGGATATTTAACGAGACATTGTCACTTCATCTATCAAAGGCGTCTGCTTTCTGTTGCCACAAGCGGGGGAAACAAAGCATGAGAGAGAGAGAGAGAGAGAGAGAGAGAGAGAGAGAGAGATCAGAAAATGTCTCTGTGTGAGAGTATGTTAGGATTACAACTTAAAATGGGGATTGATTCCAAAACAGACAAAGCTGTATCTGCCAAGTGGCAGGGAGTGGCTGGAATGTCCTAATTTTCCCAGTTTGTCCGCTATTGGGACAATATGGATGGTCTGGCGTATGACCCCGCTAGCCCACGCAGGCTCCTCTGTGCTAGTAACACATTGCTCTGCATTGTGCACTGAGCCAGGGCCTAGCCCTGTGCATGCTGTACGATGTGGGTGTCAATTAGGGATCAGGGGCTCTCCTACATCCAAACTCCCATTGGTAGTGTCCCATTGAGGGGAGCACTTCCTGAAACACATCTCACCGTCCAGTGACCTTATCTACCACTTCAAGATCTGAAGCCTCAACGATGTAGATCCTGTACAGAAATAATCCTATTGTACCTCAAGCGCCTTGACGTGGGGGATGAGGGTGTAGATGTGGAATAGTGAATTGGTTGAGATTATGAATCCTGTCTTGTTGAAGTGGTTAAACTATAATGCCTAGCAACACAAAATTTGTCTGAGGGAAAACCTCTGTCTATTTTTCCAATGCTCACTTTATTTCTGTAAATCATCTATGATTAGCATTGCAGTCATTGACAAAATATTCTACAATTCCTCTAGCTATATGGTGCATAACAGTTTGATTACAATTGATTCGAAGACAGTTGGCCTACCAGTAACTGTCTGTAGGACACATTCTGAATACTCCTTTGTCACACAAAAGGTATCAACAAAGCACTTAAGTGCTCCCCTACAGTCTTGAAAAAAGGGTTCCAAAAGTGTTCTTCGGCTGTCCACATAGGGTTCTACATGGAACACAAAAGGGTTTAACCTGGAAACAAAAATGGTTCTTCAAAGAGTTCTCCTATGGGGACAGTCGAAGAAGCCTTTTAGGTTCTAGATAGCATCTTTTTTTCAAAGAGTGTACAAGAGCGCACAACTGGAAGTAACTATCGTCTGTCATTCATTCCGGCCCGTCTCCCAAACCATTAATTGTACTCAGTTCATTATCAACTTTGAATAAGCCTAACGACGACTGATACTTTGAACATTTATGGAAACAGTGCCCATGTTGCCCCCTCTTGAACCATTGTTAATTTCTAATAACTGACCTGTCTATACTCTTCTTCTCCCTCTTCCTTGTAAGTAAAACACGGGGGCTGGTTTTCTCACCCTGCGAATGCGTTGCAACGTAGCTTTGCCGGGCTGTTAATCTGTTTGCACATTTGCGGCGCTAACAATGTGTTGACAACACGCTGACATCACCCAGATGTCAGCCGCATCTGCCTCCTCCGGCCCATGAATATTAATCAGACCAGGCAGCCACGGCTGCTTCTGTTCCTCGGATTGTTCCCTCTTTCACTTGGCTCTCTATCTCTCTCACTCCTTCAGTTTCTATCCCCCTCTTTATCCGTCTGCCCTAGTCTCTAAGCCTTTCCTTCTTTCACTTGTCTCTCTCTCTTTCCTGTCCCTTTGTTTATATCCCTTCCGTCTCCCCTATTCTCTAACCATGTCTTTCTCTTGATGCCTTTCCGCGTCTCGATTTATCTCCACAGTCTCGAAGACCCTCTTTCCATGTCTCTATCTATCTCCCACAGTCTCTAAGACCCTCTGTCCTTGTCTCCTCTTTCTGTATCTCTTTCCATCTACCCTGTCTGCAACTCCCCTCTCTGATTCACTCAATATTTATCCCCTTTTTCTCAATTTTCCCAGATCTCCCACTTTCTACTGACTTCAAAGCCAAATCCGACCTTAAAATCTGTGTGTGCAACTTGAATGTAAGCCCATTGACATCAATGCATGATTTATGCGAAAATCTGAGTTAAGCATGCAAATCTCAAGTTAGCATTCGGCCAATTTTTACTTTACTGTAAACTATCTATGGGATGGGACTTTGTATGGACGTGCTCAGTGGTGGAAAAAGTACCCAATTGTCATAGTTGAGTAAAAGTAAAGATACCTTAATAGAAAATGACTCAAGTAAAAGTGAAAGTCACCCAGTAAAATACTACTTGAGTAAAAGTCTAGAAGTATTTGGTTTTAAATATACTTAAGTACTAAAAGCAAATGTAATTGCTAAAATATACTTAAGTATCAAAAGTAAAAGCATAAATCGTTTAAAATTCTTTAAATTAAGCAAACCAGACAACATCATTTTAATATTATTATTATTTTATTTTACAGACAGCCAGGGCCACACTCCAACACTCAGACATAATTTACAAATGAAGCATGTGTTTAGTGAATCCTCCAAATCAGAGGCAGTAGGGATGACCAGGGATGTTCTCTTGATAAGTGTGTGAATTAGACAATTTTCCTGTCCTGCTATGCATTCAAAATGTAACGAATACTTTTGGATGTCAGAGAAAATGCATGGAGTAAAAAGTACACTATTTTCTTTAAGAATGTAGTGAGTTAAAAGGTAAAGTTGTCAAAAATATAAATAGAAAAGTCAAGTAAAAATACCCCCAAAAACAACTTAAGTAGTACTTTCAAGTATTTTTACTTAAGTACTTTACACCACTGGATGTGCTCAGCAATGTAGGGAATCTTCTATGTGTCTGCTTCTTAAGTCATTAAATATAGAGCACATTATTTCTGAATCATGCATTCACCTTCCATTGATCTTTACTTTAACAAAACTCTCAGCTAATACACAGAGTTGCCAGTTGAAGGGCATTCCTTTCTGCTCTCTGCTAATTGCAATTATATAAGACTGAGGAAGAGGGATACAAGGCTCAAGCAATGGATGTGGGAATGGAACATCCAGAAGATGAGGTAATCCTTGTTTAATGATTGGTTTTAAATGGCCGCAGTGCTAATGAACTCACATCAGTTCTATTTCAATTCCAGTACATTCATAAAGTTAATTTAAATGCAGTTGATGATTTTTTTTTATCACCACATTCCTACCTGTAGTCACGAGATGGCCATACTAGAATGGACAAAAGTGGCAACAGGGCAATTCAATCATTTATCGTGTGACCAACATAGCATCATTCCATCTAGTAAAGTACAAGAGGAAAATAGAAGCGCAGTTTATCTTGTCTCCCAATAAGGCAAAATGTGGTGAGGAAAGTGCAACCTAGTCTCCTCCCACCACTGAGACACTATTCATTCACAACCTCCCAGGCCTGTGACTGTGGTAGAGTCACTGATATGGAGTGCATGCTCAAGATGAATATTGGTGGCATCACACAGATTAGCCCTAATGTGTCAGGGTTAATTGCCATAATCAAGAGGGGTTAATTAGTCTGTCTGTGTCTACAACCGACCACGCGTGTTATCACAGCACTGCCGCTGGCTTGGTTGATTGACACAAGCCTTCACCTCTTTTGCAATTAGGCCGACTCGACAGAGGCGATAACGTAGGGTTAAATATTCACTGTGAGCTCACCAGAGAGAGATGATAGGTAAAGTGATAACCCTCTCTCTGAGGTATATGGGTTTGAGGTTGTGACTGAGGGAGGTGACGTCGATGGTCAGGTGATAACTTTCCCTTTCATGGCCATCACCGACCCCAAAAACACACACTCAACCATATAGTTGGTTAAAAAAATATAGAATAATCTGTGAACAGGTTCATTAATTACCAGTGGTGGAAAAAGTACCCAACTGTCATACTTGAGTAAAAGTAAAGATACCTTAATAGAAAATTACTCAAGTAAAAGTGAAAGTCACCCAGTAAAATACTACTTGAGTAAAAGTCTAAAAGCATTTGGATTTAAATATACTTAAGTATCAAAGTAAAAATACAAATACTTTCAAATTCCTTATACTAAGCAAACCAGAAGGCACCATATTCTTCCTTTTCTTTTATTTACGGAAAGCCAGGGCTTTCCGTAAATAACACTCAGACACTCAGACATAATTTACAAACGAAGCATGTATGTTTAGTGAGTCTGCCAGATCAGAGGCTGTAGGGATGACCAGGGATGTTGTCTTGATAAGCGTGTGAATTGGACCCTTTTCCTGTCCTGCTAAGCATTCAAAATGTAACGAGTACTTTTGGGTGTCAGGGAAAATGTATGGAGTAAAAAGTACATTATTTTCTTTAGGAATGTGGTGAAGTAAAAGTAAAATTAGTCACAAATAGAAATAGTAAAGTCCAGATACCCCAAAAACGACTTAAGTAGTACTATAAATATAAATACTATAAAGTATTTTTACTTAAGTACTTTACACAACTGTTAATTACAAGTGCAGTACACACATTTATTTCACTCATTATTCTCAATGGTGTTATGTCTGCAATTGATTGACTAGCAGTTGTAGTCTGTGTGTGTTTTTGAGAAGGGTTCCCATGGTGCAAAGGGTTCCCATGGTGCAAAGGGTTCCCATGGTGCAAAGGGTTTCCATGGTGCAAAGAGTTTCCCTGGTGCATAGGGTTTCCATGGTACAAAGGGTTTCCATGGTACAAAGGGAATCCATGTGCAAAGGGTTTCCATGGTACAAAGGGAATCCATGTGCAAAGGGTTCCCATGGTGCAAAGGGTTTCCATGGTACAAAGAGTTTCCCTGGTGCATAGGGTTTCCATGGTACAAAGGGTTTCCATGGTACAAAGGGTTTCCATGGTACAAAGGGTTTCCATGGTACAAAGGGAATCCATGGTGCAAAGGGTTTCGATGGTGCAACAGTGATTAGAGGATAATGGCAGGTTTCTCAATGTGTTATCAAATGCACAGCAGCACATCTTGCCTGGCCCCCCTGTGGACAGTTGCTGCTATCACAAACAGCTCCTGTTAAACTGCAAAGCCATTAGAATGCATGCTCCTAACCTTCTTACCATACACTAAACTAAAACATCACCCACATGTCCATTTTCATTCAGACTATTTATTTATTATTTTGTATTTGTTGCTGAAATGATCGGTTGTGAAAAATATGGGAAATGATTTTACACTGCAACCCATTGGCTGTACAGTAGGCTATTTCTTCTATATATTTTGGTGCGAGCCAGTGAGCATATTTTTTAGACCAGCTTGAGTACTTGTCTGGAAATTATGTTAATTGGACATTATTTGAATGACATTCATATAGTTTATAGCCATTGCAACACAAACAAAATGTTTCTGAATTGAAGAAAAGTGGCTTTTTAAACATCAAACTAGACTGTAAGAATATAGTACGGCCCTCTCATCTACTTTACCTTCTGTCTGTCGGAACATGTTACATCAATAAATTATGTTGAAGGTACATGTAAAAAAAAAAGTAGTCCTGACATGTATGGCAAATGAATAATGGAAACACTTCTTTTTTTTTACTTTCCTTTGTCCTTCATAAACATCTCTCATGTTTGAACCTGAAGGCACTTCAAATGAAACAATGTGTTTTCAGATCCAGCAGTAAGTGGTACAGCTGGTTTCTACTTTGTTATTACATGAAATTACCCGCTTTGTGTCTACTAGGCCTCTTGGGATTGGTTCACTGAATTGCACAAAAGAGGAACTAAAATGCTCTGGGTGATTTGAATCCCTAGAGGAAGGAGGGGGGAAAAAAATCAATGACAGACAATATTTTGACTGGAAGCTACTGTAACTGCAGCTGCCATCTTGACGTAGCTGAAGTCAACCACAGTTTCTCGCCACTATTCACGGGAGAACAAACAGCCTCTCTGATAGGGTGGCTTTGAAATTTGACCAGGGCCCGAATGCTCTTGTTGCAAAGACTGAGATGTGATGTGTGATGACACCGTTGATTCATGAGACTCATTCACTGAAAATATGACTGGTGAGAAAGTGAAGCAAAGCAATCCGATGGACAGAGTACAAATGGTACACAAGAGAGATGTTGTGATACTGCAACAGTCTCCCTTCGGTGGTTTTTTTACCAGGTGAAATTTCACCTGCACTGGAAAGGAAAAACTAAAATACAGAGTTTTTAAAGAGTGATCCATACTCACTTCGGTGAGTATGCTGTTTTTCTAGTCTAAAGTCAGGTCTAACAAACTCCGACATGTTGGAGGGACAGCCTGTAACACGTGTTTAGCCAAAAAAGACCCCACATCCTCCCTCATGCTAAGGTTTGTCTGTGTCAAGATATTGGACATTTCCATGAAGAAAAAGAAGACACAGAAACCTGGTGCAGCACACAAAACCACCATGCCAGTCGCTGTGAAGCTCTGTCTTCAGCTAAGGTGACCCTCCCACAACCCAAACCTATGACAAAACATTAGGCACACGAGCTGCACCTTGCTAGAACTCTTCACCCCCTATCTCTCTTCAGGAATATTGATTCTCATACAGGCATAATTTTCAGGCACGTTACTTCATATTTCAAAATAAGTAAAATTGTTTAGAACACCAACATTTCTGTTTGTTGCTTTGACGAAAGAAGAAATACTGAAAAGTTGGCGTTCAAATGAGTGAAAGTGAAACTTTGCAAGCAAGCAGTGTGTGGGAATTTCTTCTTCAGAATCGTGTTCAATATCCCAATGCACCTGCAGGAAAATCTGAGTAGGTACACTACGTGAATGAGCGCATTCTTTTTCACTGTATTCCACATTTAATATACTGTGCCTTTTCTACAGTATGTTGAACTGGAAGTCAAACGAGCCCCCCCTCGTCTGTCGAGGCACAGAGCTGTGTTTTGACAGGCATGTAATGAAGTGATGTTTCCTTGCAATGAGCTTCTGTTATGATTGTTGCCATGATGATCGTTACCTTCAGGCTGGGTGCCACTGCTTTTCTTTGAGATGGAAGGAGGGTGATCTATGCTCCCTTTGTTCAAACCATGATCACTTACAGGCTCCCAATCAACACTCAATTGTCCCCTTAGGGACGGTGCAATAATTCTAGGTAAGGTGGGCAGTATGCGATATCTATTGTATGTTCATTTGTTTGACATTGCCTCTTTGCCAGACTCTTTTTCCAAGGAGGGTCTAGAACCTAGAGAAAAGTGGAAATAAGTTAGAAATTGTTTGCAAACTATTTGTGAGTTTAATTTTTATGTACCTCACTCGTCGTTCAGCTGGTCTTCAACTTTTGTAAGGTGGCGTTACACGATCTGTGATTTGGAAGACTATAAATTATGAGAGACTGTATCACTATTCACTCTGTATCCCGCCAAGCTTTTTTCATGCTCGCTCCCCAGGTGCAGAGTGTCAGTGTCTGTTTGCGGTGTGCTTCCAGAGTTAGGTCTATACAGTGCCTTGGCTCGGATCAGATGTGCAATGTAACCGCTCATGACCTAAGAGACTTAGCTAAGTGAGGAGCATGAATGAGTTATGGTTCTAGATCTGTACAACGCTGTGTTTCCTGGGTTCACGCAGATGACAAAAACATTATCCCCAATCCATTTTTTCTCTCCAGTCTCCACTGAGACATTGGGGATTTCAAACTGAACCTAGTCTCCTCGTATGAATATGTTTTTTGGCAAGGTGTTGTGGAAGAAATTTCCAATTTAAAAAAAAAGTCTGACTCAGGAGTTCATCATGTTGATGACAGACTTGACAATGAACAGGGCAGGATGTCATGCTAGGTGAACCCTTATTTTTAAACTGTTTGGATTCGCCTCGCTGGATGGTTTCCTGTTAAAAGCAAATTATGGGTTAACGAGCAACATTTGTGAGAATATTGTTTGGAAGATTCATATTGGATATGATGGCTCAGAGACTCTTCTCCTTCTCAAAGAAAGCCTGTCATGAACTATCTCAATAGTTGATATGCAGTTTTAATTAAGCATCATCTACATCATTATTTTATCCCTCCTGTTTTACTAACTGAAGGGATACTCCACTTTACAGATCTCATATTGTAATGTTGGTCCTGATTCAAATGGACTTTGTCAAACAGATTAAAATCATCAACTATGTAAAGTGCTACGGTGCTACTCATTTGTATCTTTAATGTGAAACAAAAGCTCCAAGAAAGTCATTGGACAAACTTATTGAAAGAATTGGAAATATCAGGCTATGTCAAGCCCTTATATTAAGCCTCACAATGAAGTGTTTTACCATTTTCTTTTCAGGACAACCAGGGCTACGAGTAGAACACAATTTGGTATAGACAGTTGCATTCATGAGTTTTATTAACAAGTGTCAATAAAAAAAAACAAGGTCCACCAAAGCAAAAACTTGCTAAAAAATGAATTCGTATGAATACTGTAAGTACAGAAATGGTTTGATCAGTGGGAAAATGATAACCAACTAGTCAGTGGCAACCAAGGGCACAACTTCCACCCCCACATTCTGAAATTGTGGGGGTGAGTAGCATTGTCTTTAAATTGTTTAACTTGGGTCAAACATTTGGGGTAGCCTTCCACCCATTTTGACACAACTTTGGAAGTATGCTTGGGGTCATTGTCCATTTGGAAGACCCATTTACGACCAAGCTGTAACTTCATGACTGATGTCTTGACATGTTGCTTCAATATATCCACATAATTTTCCTTCCTCGTGATGCCATCTATTTTGTGAAGTGCACCAGTCCCTCCTGCAGCAAAGCACCAAAACAACAACATGATGCTGCCACCCCCGTGCTTCATGGTTGGGATGGTGTTCTTTGGCTTGCAAGCCTCCCCCTTTTTCCTCCAAACATAACAATGGTCATTATGGCCAAACAGTTCTATTTTTGTTTCATCAGACCAGAGGACATTTCTCCAAAAAGTACGATCTTTGTCCCCATGTGCAGTTGCAAACCGTAGTCTGGCATATTTACGGCGGTTTTGGAGCAGTGGCTTCGTCCTTGTTGAGCGGCCTTTCTGGTTATGTCGATATAGGACTTGTTTTACTGTGGATATAGATACTTTTGTATCTGTTTCCTCCAGCATCTTCACAAGGACGTTTGCTGTTGTTCTGGGATTTATTTGCACTTTTCGCACCAAGGTACGTTCATCTCTAGGAGACAGAACGCGTCTCCTTCCTGAGCGGTATGATGGCTGTGTGGTCCCATGGTGTTTATACTTGCGTACTATTATTTGTACAGATGAACGTGGTACCTTCAGGCGTTTGGAAATTGCTCCCAAGGATGAACCAGACTTGTGGAGGTCTACAATTTTTTTTCTCTGAGGTCTTGGCTGATTTCTTCTGGTTGTCCCATGATGTCAAGCAAAGAGGCACTGCGTTTGAAGGTAGGCCTTGAAATACATCCACAGGTACACCTCCAATTGACTCAAATTATGTCAATTAGCCTATCAGAAGCTTCTAAAGCCATGACATCATTTTCTGGAATTTTACAAGCTGTTTAAAGGCACAGTCAACTTAGTGTATGTCAACTTCTGACCCACTGGAATTGTGATACAGTGAATTATAAGTGAAATAATCTGTCTGTAAACAATTGTTGGAAAAATTACTTGTTTCATGCACAAAGTAGATGTCCTAATCAACTTGCCAAAACTATAGTGTGTTAACAAGAAATGTATGGAGTGGTTGAAAAACGAGTTTTAATGACTCCAACCTAAGTGTATATAAATTTCCGACTTCAAATGTAAGTATTCAGACCTTTTGCTATGAGACTCGAAATTGAGCTCTGTTTCCATTGATCAACTTACCACAGGTGGACAACTTGATTGGTGTCCACCTGTGGTAAATTCAATTGATTGGCCATGAAATTGTCCATAGAGCTCCACGACAGGATTGTGTTTAGGCATAGATCTGGAGAAGGGTACCAAAACATTTCTGCAGCATTGAAGGTCACCAAGAACACAGTGGCCTCCATCATTCTTAAATGGAAGAAGTTTGGAACCACCAACACTTTTTCTAGAGCTGGCCGCCTGGCTAAACTGAGCCTCAGGGGAGTAGGGCCTTGGTCAGGGTGGTGACTCTGGTCACTCTGTTCCTCTGTGGAGATGGGTGAACCTTACCGAAGGGACAACCATCTTTGCAGTACTCCACCAATCAGGTCTTTATGGTAGAGTGGCCAGGCGGAAGCCAATCCTCAGTAAAAGGCACATGACTGCCCGCTTGGAGTTTGCCAAAAGGCACTTACTGTACACACTCTCAGACCATGAGAAACAAGATTCTCTGGTCTGATGAAACCAAGATTGAACTCTTTAGACTAATTTCCGTCACGTCTGGAGAAAACCTAGCACATCCCTACGGTGAAGCATGGTGCTGGCAGCATCATGCTGTGGGGATGTTTTTCAGCGGCAGGGACTGGGAGACTAGTCAGGATCGAGGCAAAGATAAACGGAGCAAAGTACAGAGAGATCCTTGATGAAAACCTGCTCCAGAGCGCTCAGGACCTCAGACTGGGGCGAAGGTTCACCTTCCAACAGGACAATGACCCTAAGCACACAGCCAAGACAATGCAGGAGCGGCTTCGAGACATGTCTCTGAATGCCCTTGAGAGGCCCAGCCAGAGCCCGAACTTGAACTCGATCGAACATCTCTGGAGAGACCTGAAAATAGCTGTGCAGCAATCCTCCCCATCCAACCTGACAGAGCTTGAGGGGATCTGCAGAGATGAATGGGAGAAACTCCCCAAATACAGGTGTGCCAAGTTTGCAGCATCATACCCAAGAAGACTCGAGGCTGTAATCGCTGCCAAAGGTCTGAATACAAAAGTATTTCAGGGAGGGTTATATACATTTGCAAAAAAATCTATAAATCTGTTTTTGCTTTGTCATTATTGGGTATTGTGTGTAGATTGATGAGGGAAAAAACAATTTAATCAATTTCAGAATAAGACTGTAACGTAACAAAATGTGGAAAAAGTAAAGGGGTCTGAATACTTTCCGAATGCACTGTATATATTAACTTGTTATGGATAGGGCGCAGTATTTTCACGGCCGGATAAAAAACGTACCCGATTTAATCTGGTTATTACTCCTGCCCAGAAACTAGAATATGCATATAATTAGTGGCTTTGGATAGAAAACACTCCAAAGTTTCTAAAACTGTTTGAATGGTGTCTGTGAGTATAACAGAACTCAAATGGCAAGCCAAAACCTGAGAAGATTCTGTACAGGAAGTACCCTGTCTGACCATTTCTTGGCCTTCTTTGTCATCTCTATCCAAAACAGAGGATCTCTGCTGTAACATGACACTTTCTAAGGCTCCCATAGGCTCTCAGAAGGCGCCAGAACGTTGAATGATGACTCTGCAGTCTCTGGCTGAAAAACAGTAGCGCATTTGGATAGTGGTCGATCTGAGAACAATGAGACGGGTGTGCGCGTGCACGTGAAGAGTCCATTTTACATTTTCAGTCTTTGAACGAAAACGACGTCTCCCGGTCGGAATATTATCGCTATTTTACGAGAAAAATCGCTGTTTAAAAATTGATTTTAAACAGCAATTTTTCTCGTAAAATAGCGATAATATTCCGACCGGGAGACGTCGTTTTCGTTCAAAGACTGAAAATGTAAAATGGACTCTTCACGTGCACGCGCACACCCGTCTCATATTCCATTACCGTACTTCGAAGCATGTCAAACGCTGTTTAAAAATTGATTTTAAACAGCGTTGACATGCTTCGAAGTACGGTAATGGAATATTTTGACATTTTTTGTCACAATACGTGCTGGCGCGTCACCCTTCGTTACCCTTCGGATAGTGTCTTGAACGCACGAACAAAATGCCGCTATTTGGATATAACTATGGATTATTTGGAACCAAACCAACATTTGTTGTTGAAGTAGAAGTCCTGGGAGTGCATTCTGACGAAGAACAGCAAAGGTAATCCAATTTTTCTTATAGTAAATCTGAGTTTGGTGAGTACCAAACTTGGTGGGTGTCAAAATAGCTAGCCTGTGATGGCCGGGCTATCTACTCAGAATATTGCAAAATGTGCTTTCACCGAAAAGCTATTTTAAAATCGGACACCGCGATTGCATAAAGGAGTTCTGTATCTATAATTCTTAAAATAATTGTTATGTTTTTTGTGAACGTTTATCGTGAGTAATTTAGTAAATTCACCGGAAGTGTTCGGTGGGAATGCTAGTCACATGCTAGTCACATGCTAATGTAAAAAGCTGGGTTTTGATATAAATATGAACTTGATTGAACAAAACATGCATGTATTGTATAACATAATGTCCTAGGAGTGTCATCTGATGAAGATCATCAAAGGTTAGTGCTGCATTTAGCTGTGGTTTGGGTTTTTGTGACATTATATGCTAGCTTGAAAAATGGGTGTCTGATTATTTCTGGCTGGATACTCTCCTGACATAATCTAATGTTTTGCTTTCGTTGTAAAGCCTTTTTGAAATCGGACAGTGTGGTTAGATAAAGGAGAGTCTTGTCTTTAAAATGGTGTAAAATAGTCATATGTTTGAAAAATTGAAGTTTTCGGATTTTCGAGGAATTTGTAATTCGCGCCACGCCCTATCATTGGATATTGGAGCGGTGTTCCGCTAGCGGAACATCTAGATGTAAGAGGTTAACAATTATGTCCCCCTCACTTCTAAAACCAAGTTGCGCCCCTGGTGACAACTGTTTGGAGTTTGTTGTTTGTGACAGCAACTATATGACTTTATTACAGTATTATAGACACTATGTCCTTGGATATCGTACGATCTTCTATGTAGAAGAACCCATTACCTCCTAACGACTCTTGTGTAGCTTGTGTGTGTCATAGAGCAAAACATGTGCATGGTCATGAGAGTCTCAGCTTTTCATAGCTTAAATAGTTTGCAGCTCAAACCATTCAGACTCTACAGATGTTTTGGTTGGCTGGGGGCAGTATATCCAAAGCATGAAGAATGTGTTCTTACTACTACAAATGCAAATTACTGCATCAATGTCATCTTATAGGAAAGTAACAACCTGTGAAATCCTCTCGTAGCTATTGCCCTAATGTATCCGTAATAATTGGCCAAAGGTTGTTTAGCATGAGAGATCAGTTGGGCAAAGTTCAATGGGACCTATGCCATTACAGAAGCTGTGTTTTGAGAAATGCAGAGAGATAAGACAGTGGAACATTATGTGGAACATCCAGAGATCCTCAGTGGTTGTGAGGTGCCATCAGTCGATACAAAAATAGTGAAATACTTAAGCCTGTGTTTACATTTTAAGTTCATTGAACTCATTTTGGAAACTGAACTGAACTCATTGGTCAAAAGGATACCGCCATAAACATAGTCACAATCAAAGCAACAACAAAAAAAGACAGGCAGACAACTTTCTTCAGTGCACTGAAAAATGAATTGTGACCGAACAAAGAAAGTGGGCTGTCTACAATTATTTCTAAAAAGTCATTATAACCGTGGGTACTTCCAAGAGGTGGCAGGTAGCCTAGTGGTTAGGGAGTTAGGCCAGTAACCGAAAGGTTGCTGGATCGAATCCCTGAGCTGACAAGGTAAAAATCTGTCGTTCTGCCCCTGAACAAGGCAGTTAACCCACTGTTCCCCAGTAGGCTGTCATTGTAAATAAGAATTTCTTCTTAGCTGACTTTCCTAGTTAAATAAAGGTAAAAAATAAACTCGCTCCACTTTCCAGCAGTCTGCCATGTTGAGGTTCAGTGCCTGACAAGGAGAGAATGTAATTCCAGGCTGCTATTCCATCCACCCATAAGGTAGGCTAAAATCCTCTGGGCTGGTGACTACCTGTGTCAACATCACTTTTACAAAAGAAGGAAATATTATTCAACACACACACATTCATAGTGGCGTCATGCCCATAAGGGACACAAAGGCACGTGCCTTTGTCTTTCAGATGTTAAATTAATTACTAAACTTAATTTTTTATCCCACGTTTTATAATAATTATTTATAAAAAGATCTGTCAGCGGTATCTTGGGGAGGGGGAACACTGACTGGACGGGAACACTGATTGAAAGAGTACCCCCCTCCCCTATTCTCCCTAGTAAGTGGTTCCTTCCAAGCTGCACCACAGAGCAAAAAGATGCCGGGCAGGATGTTAGATACTCTAGTGTGTTCAGTATCATCAGTGAATGAGGCGAAAGAGTCTACAGCGACACACACAGAGTTTGATTTATTTTAGCTGCCGGTGATGAGCAGGAGGTATGTTCATATATGAATTTGATCAAGCTATGTGGCCTATTGATTCCTTTCTTGATTAAAAAATGTAATATTAGTTACCTAGCAATTTGATGAAGTTTGCTTTAGCTACTAGATACTGTAGGTTGCCAATCTCCCAACCTCATAACTAGCTATCAAGCCATTTCAGGCTATCAATCAAGTTAGATTACCCCCCCAATCTTCACATACTTTGTGCCCCTTCAAAAATAATGGGTGCATCACGCCCCTGCACATACATACACATATGGTGAAGTAGGCCAAGTGCTGCAGAAAAACATGCACTGACACTTTTAGATATGACTAGGGTTGCGAAGCGACCGATAATTTACCAAAGTACCGGAATCTTCTGTAATTTTAGTAATTAACAGGTAATCTATGACAATCGATGGTAACTTTGGTAATTTATAATTGAATAACTTGAAAAACATGTATTTATATATAATATTCATTTTTTTAAAAAAGCATCTAATCAACATTGGCAATTAACTCCGTACACATTTACAACAAAGACATATTGACATAGTAAAATAAATAAAAGTAAGTAAAAAAATATGAAGGATGTTTCATGCTGATAACCTCATATTAAACACCAATGGTATACACTAAGTCAATGGTTTATATTTAGGATAATTGTTTCTAGCTATGTCATTCTATATTATATTTAAATTTTAAAATCATATTATTTGATTATTTTGTATATTATACTTGTGATAAGGTCACACAGAGAGCTAAAGATAATTACAAACACCTGTGATAATCTGAAGTACCGCAAAAGGCCACTAGATCTGATCAAATTTCCCCCCAAAAAAACGAAATTACCAAGATTCTGGTAGTTTACTGGTAAACTTAGAAAGTTTCCAGTAATATACCCCCCCTTTGCAACCCTAGATCTGACTGAAAACCTGGCAATCCAGCGCGTGTGTGGGTTTCAGTCAGATCTTACTGCATCATTTGGCCTCCCTCACCATGTCTGCGGCCCTCCAGGGTTACAACCTGACAGTGCAGCGGTGTAAACTTGTCTTCCTTTCCCTTTTATCTGCTTTGAGCTCAGATGGAATTTGACTGCCCTGAGAATAGAAAAAGAGGCAACAATGTCATTTAAACACCATCATAAAAGAAAAGTGTGCGCACACACTAATCCACCACATGAAAACTGGAAATCGGTCAGTACCTGTAAAGCAGACATGCGCAAAAAGGGGTCCAACATCGCATTCATTCCTTCGCTCTCAACTCAAACCAGCCCACCTGTTTGAAGGAGCCCCAAAACTCATGAGACACATCGGGCTGAGAGAAAGCGGGCAAAGAAGAGAAGTAGGTGAGTTCGTATCAATTAATACCAATAAAGACCTTAAGTGACAACACAGAGAGGCATTAGGCCCGACAAAGCGCAGCAGCTTTGTTCCTGCGAAGCGCCAGCTGCCGGTGCGCAGGCCCAGAGGACTGCTGGGTAGCCGTCGGTTCTGCTCCAGCGGCGCGCTGGGCTGGGATGGGCGGCTGCGGTATGGCGCGCACGGGCCGGGCCAGCTCCCCGTGCGAGTGCAGTATTAATGAGGCGACAGCATGGCCCTGCTTCCGTATTCATTAGGCATCTGGGCCAGCAGATGTGAAGTGCCGCCTCAAGACGAATAAAAAATGACTTCCCATCTGGACTCCCTAAACTGGAAAAGACAAGAGCAGTTCTCTCTCTTTTTCACTCTCTCTCTCTCTCTCTCTCTCTCTCTCTCTCTCTCTCTCTCTCTCTCTCTCTCTCTCTCTCTCTATGGTTAGGTTCTTTAAATTAGCTCAAATAGGGAACCTTGTCGAAGTGCTGTATGCTATCTTGTATCAGCCACTGATGAAGTGATTGAGGTGGTGATTATGAAAGATAAAGGGTTAGTTTTATCTCTATAATATATTCAAGTAGCCTTAGAGACCATCTTAGTTATGGTTCCCAGCTTCAACTCAGGTCACAGCACATCATTTGATTGATCATTTCAATTGACCAAGTTGACTGTCTATGATGCAAGACCATTTAGATGGCAATTATTTCTGAATTACTTTTTATTCATCCTCCTTCAAGCTTGAATAAAAAGTAATCTCAAATCAAACACCTCTGATCAACATACTATATATGGATAGGTGAGTCCAATCCTCTGAGTATGTCAAAGTCATCTCTTTGGAATAAAGATTTGGTTACTATAATATCCCACACAAATTCCAAAGCACAGAGTAGGCTAAGCCTAAAGACCCAGCCAAGGTTTTACAATTCCTGTGAACTTGACCTATTGTGATATGAAAACGATCATGTTACCGGTTCTCCCTCCTCTTTCCTCTAGCACATTTAAGGCTTCAATTAAAAGGCTAATTTCCCCTCATCTGCTTCTTTGCTGATTTTATCTGCTGAGTCCAAATTACCAGGCTAGCGGACAGACACCAGGTTGTCCTCTGATCCCTGGCTCCCTCCTGAGATACTGTGACGGTCAACAGGCAAAAAGCTGCGGAATCCTCCTCCGCTGTTCTTCCCTGCCCTCCGCCTCACTGCCTCCCAGCCCAATGTAAAGGCCCATTACCTGAAGTCCATTAAAACCAGGGTTGCAGTCCACTACCACTTCTATAACTTCCTTTTCCCATCTCCTTACCTCCTAGACCACTCATTTGAAAGTACATGACAGGTGGGAGTGATATGGTCTCAACCTATCCACAGGCATTTAACAGTGTGTAGGCTACATCGTAAAATGACTTATTGAGCAAGTTTGTACAAACTGTGAGATTTCAGTTGACAAAGTAATTGCTGTCTTTTTCCTCTGTTCTAATGAGGGCACTGCTGCTAGTCAATAAAGCTGTCCATTTACAGTTTACAATGGAGCCCTGCAACAATTGACTGAGAGGAAATGTTGTATTATTGTCACTGGTCATGTTCTTTCACCGCAAATGACACCAAATATATTCTATATCCCCAGAGATACAATTAGCAATCGAAGGCCTCGGTAAAAGACAGACCGGAAAATAGGAGAAAAAAAACTAAAATAATGTTGATATCATATTCAATAATAAAAGGCAGGTTTATAGTGGGGAGTGATTGTTGTTCAAGTTGGAGGAGCACCGACCAAGTGTTTGTGTCTAAGAAATATGGACCCTGAAGGCAATTTGTTTCACTCAGTCAGATTTTGTTGCTTCTCTGGGTGGTAGGCGTCTTTAGCTCAGCGCTTTGCTCCCATATCATCCGTTTTAGATGTAGAGTAATGTGGCAGGCCTTCAAGACATGGCGAAACTAAGGTAGGCAAAGACATCATGATTACCCGCAACTCGGAGATCAGGCCTGCCAAAGCATGTCACTAATGGTTTGTGAAAGCTGGTTCAGCGGACAGCCCTCGTTTGATCGGGCGAGTTCATAGCATCACATACACTCGTGATGATGGACTGTGATTGTATGATTGTATTGCCAGAGTTAACCTGTGTAGGTTCTGCAGAGTCTGACGGGACCATGGGAAGTTAAACGACAGTAAAATATTATGCTAATAGCTTTATGGTATTGGCAAGGTCATGTGGTACATTAATTTATTGTAAGTCAACATAATGTGGATTATATACAGTACATCTTTTTCCTCAACATCAATCAGTAACATATCGTTTACCTCGTTTAAACAGGACCTGCTCTTAACAATGGTGTTTTATTTGAGGAGGAGGACAGAAATTAATCCCTCCACTTCCTTTTACTGTAACACTAGAGTAGCCGCGCTGTATATCACTGATTATTAGGGCAGAGAGCCCACCTGATGCCTGTAGCTGTTCAAGCTTAGAAGGGCTTCAGGCCAAGCACCAGGCAAGATGACAGTGATTTGAACAAGATAACCCCAAGTCCTTATGAGCAACAGGAAACTTTGTGAGGGAAACCGAGGGAATAAGAAAAATATTTATCTGGACATTTTCGACCACTCTTGATAGAGACAGGCACCATTCTGGGCAAATGAGATCTGTCACATATTTTACGCGGCCGCGCTCTCATTAAAGACGGAAGGCGCTCGCCGCGGTAATTGTTTTAATTTATTTGTTTATGGTGAAGACAGAGGGGACGGGCACATGGCACTTGGTTTTTTTATTGGGAACATATGGAACACATTTATCACCATTTGCAGCGATCGGCCTAAATGATTTTATTAACTAATTTGTAACTTTACACTTTTTTAATCAAACACATGCTGCGCACCGCAATGTTCTGTTAATGCTCCTGGGCTTTGTAAAGGGAGCAGCCGCAGCCAAAGGGAAATAATAAAAAGAGGAAAGCAAAAGAAAAATCTGACGAAATGAAAATGCAGAGCGGGGTTTTGGGGTTGGTGGGGAGGGAGGGAGGGAGAGAGAGGGAGAGGGCACGTCGCCCCCGAGGCATTACCGTTAGCGTCAGCGGTTTTAATGTACGGCAGTGATGATGAAGATTATTATGGGGCTGCGCTACAGGGCTAGCACTGGGCCCGAAGGTATTTAGGATGCCATAGAGCACAGTTGTTTACCTGAGCTAAGTGAAGCGGCAAAGGCTTTTCTGCTGTAGCGAACACGCTTTTGTTCTCTCCCTAGGACCGCCGCTTTGGCCCCTGCCTCATTGCTTGGATAATATGTGGTCTTCAGGGACTCTTGGCTACTGTGGTAACTTATGTTGGGAGTTGAAGTAATGTTATTTGGGCCAATACACCCATGGCACAGGCAATACTAATAGTTTTAAGTCTTGGAGTGAAATGAACAGGGCCCTAGAGGTTGTAATCAGGAGCGCCAGTTAAAATAACCATACATAATGTAGCCTTTCATTGATTGTGTACAGTAATAATGTAGTAATTGAAATGGTTCAGCTGCAAGTGTAATAAAGTTAATTGGCAAAGCTCCTAACAATGTATGCATGATTACAGTCATGTTAGCAAGTTTGTACTGTAGAACAATTCCTCCAATGTGCAACATCATGTTATATCCTATCGAAACGGCATAATAGCCTACAGCAGTGTACTGTAATGTTATGATTTGATAGCCTACAGCAGTGTACTGTAATGTTATGATTTGATAGCCTACAGCAGTGTACTGTAATGTTATGATTTGATAGCCTACAGCAGTGTACTGTAATGTTATGATTTGATAGCCTACAGCAGTGTACTGTAATGTTATGATTTGATAGCCTACAGCAGTGCACTGTAATGTTATGATTTGGGCACATGGTATTCATAGTTCAGCCCAATCAGTAGAGCTTCATACAGTACATTGCTTAACCCTCACAAATGAGATAGAATGTGACCGCATGAAATAGACCAGCAGGCCTATCTTTCAACAGCTACACAAGGAATGAGTCGCTCACCACAACCACACTATATATTTAAAAGCCATCCGCCTGTCTGTCCACAGAGCAGCACATTTGCTGTTCTTAGACGTGTTACATTAGTCATTATTCAGAAGTAGAGAATGCATCAAACATCAAGACTGTCGTCTAAAGTATCGGACAATGAATCTTGATTGACTGTTGGCGAGGAATATTAGGAATGACTTAGATGTTAGAGGCAGCATTGGACTGGACAGCAGTAGTATCAGCCCCCAGGCCCCGCCAATCCAGAAATATTTTCTGGTCTTTTGGTGCACAACTT
The DNA here is from genome assembly GCF_901001165.1 of Salmo trutta. Taxonomy (NCBI): domain Eukaryota; kingdom Metazoa; phylum Chordata; class Actinopteri; order Salmoniformes; family Salmonidae; genus Salmo; species Salmo trutta. Next base: position 27,853,579 of record NC_042959.1, on the reverse strand, counting down.
TCATATCGGCTGTTGAAAACAAATATTTGTTCCCCTCACCATTGAATCCAGATACCCTTTGAAAGCACCCTTCAAAGATGCCCTATGAAAACAAGGAAAGATCAGCCTGAAAGACTGTCATGAACAGAACAAGCCAAAACCTCCACCAGTGATGCACTGCTAGTGTGACATGCCAACAGGTCCATTATCACAGAGGCAAAGTCAAGGCCTCCCATTGGGCCTCCCCATCCCAACCCCCTCATTCTCTCTCTCATTCCCTCCTCATCTCTCAGTGTTTACAATAGTAATAACAAAGGGGTGTACATGCAGACAGGGGCACGAGGGTAAAGTCATTCCCAATGATGTCAGCTGTCAAGTCCATGGAAGCTTGACCAGGGGCGAGGCCGCACACTCAGCTTCACTTTGTTTCACAATTAACGTCCCGGCTTGGCAGGACAGGGCGAGGGGGTGAGATGGTTGTTGTTGCTACGAAGGGGTAATTGAGCCCCATTTGTAGATCAACAGCTGGACAAAATTCACTGGTGCAATTTGAACCCGAGTCGAACGGGGGAAGATGCTACATCTTCTAATTAAAATTTGATCTCTGGTCCCGCGGAGGTTTCTTCTCCGGCCCTGGTTTGATGTCCCCCTCTTTAGGGTCTTAAAGGGATACTTCGGGATTTTGGAAAGGAGGCCCTTTATCTACTTCCCCAGAGTCAGATGAACTCGTAGATACCATTTTTATTTTTGTCTCTGTGTCCAGTAGGAAGGAAGTTAGAGGTAGTTTTGCAAGCTAATGCTAACTTGTGTTAGCGCAATGACTGTCTATGGAAGTCTATGGGTATCTACTAGCATGTCACACTGCTTATTTGGGCATCTCTGCGGTGGTATAGGTTATTTACACTGGCAGCTGGCACCCCATTTTACGAGTTGTTGTGTGGGGTTTCAGTGCACTTGTTTGTGTCCAGATGCTCGTGGCTGGGTAGCGTTGAGACACTGAGAAACTGTCAGCCATTTTGGTTTAATGGAGAGATCCTCCAAACAGGCTGCGACACAGCAAAGGAGTTAACACAAAAGGTGATTGGAATGGCTGTGGAAGTGCAAAATCACAGCAACAGCCTGTTTGTGTGTATTATTTAGAATGGGCAGATGACAGAAAGGGCTGAATTACATGCTTGGTTTTGCCATTTAGAGCCTTGAGAAAACTGCTTGTCACAGTCTGTCCATTTACAGCACAGTGACTACAGATGTGATTCACAGGACATAAAACCACAGATGGGGTGCTCAAAGGAAAGACCTTACTTATACAGTACCAGTCAAAAGTTTGGGAATACCTACTCATTCAAGGGTTTTTCTTTATTTTTTACTATTTTCTACATTGTAGAATAATAGTGAAGACATCAAAACTATGAAATAACACATATGGAATCATGTAGTAACCAAAAAAGTGTAAAACAAATTAAAATATATTTTATATATTGCCTTCGACAGCTTTGAACACTCTTGGAATTCTCTCAACCAGCTTCATGAAGTAGTCACCTGGAATGCATTTCAATTAACAGGTGTGCCTTGTTAAAAGTTAATTTGTGGAATTTATTTCCTTCTTAATGCGTTTGAACCAATCAGTTGTGTTGTGACAAGGTAGGGTTGGTATAGAGAAGATAACCTTATTTAGTAAAAGACCAAGTCCATATTAAGGCAAGAACAGCTCAAATAATCAAAGAGAAACAACAGTCCATCATTACTTTAAGACATGAAGGTCAGTCAATATGGAACATTTCAAGAACTCTGAAAGTTTCTTCAAGTGCAGTCGCAAAAACCATCAAGCGCTATGATGAAACTGGTTCTCATGAGGACCGCCACAGGGAAGGAAGACCCAGAGTTACCTCTGTTGCAGAGGAAGCATGGAGGAGGAGGTGTGATGGTGTGGTGGTGCTTTGCTGGTGACATTGTCAGTGATTTATTTAGAATTCAAGGCACACTTAACGAGCATGGCTACCCCAGCATTCTGCAGTGATACGCCATCCCATCTGGTTTGTGTTTAGTGGGACTATCATTTGTTTTTCAACAGGACAATAACCCAAAACACACCTCCAGGCTGTGTAAGGGCTATTTGACCAAGAAGAACAGTGATGGAGTACTGCATCAGATGACCTGGCCTCCACAATCACCCAACCTCAACCCAATTGAAATGGTTTGGGATGAGTTGGACCGCAGAGTGAATGAATAGCAGCCAAGAAGTGCTCATCATATGTGGGAACTCCTTCAAGACTGTTGGAAAAGCATTCCAGGTTACTACCTCATGAAGCTGGTTGAGAGAATGCCAAGAGTGTGCAAAGCTGTCATCAAGACAAAGGGTGGCTACTTTGAAAAATCTCAGATATATAATATACTTTGATTTGTTTAACACTTTTTTGGTTACTGCATGATTGCATATGTGTTATTTCATAGTTTTGATGTCTTCACTATTATTCTACAATGTAGAAAATAGTAAAAATAAAGAAAAACCCTGGAATGAGTAGGTGTGTCCATACTTTGGACTGGTACTGTATGTCACTACATTTAGAAGTATCAATATATCATCACTTCACCTCACATCAGAGAAGCAAGTACTGTACACTCTTAGAAAGAAAGGTGCTATCTAGAACGTAAAAGGGTTCTTCTGCTGTCCTTACAGTATAACCCTTTGAAAGACCCGTATTGGTTCCAGGTATACACCGTTTTGGGTTCCATGTAGAACCCTTTCCATAGATGGCTCTACATGGAATCCAAAAAAGGTTCTACCTGTAACCAAAAAGGGTTCTACCTGGAACCAAAAAGGGCTCTCCTATGGGGACAGCCGAAGAACCCTTTTGGAACCCTAAGAGTGTAGATCCAGCAGCTCCTACAGAGCAAGGGCTCTATGGCAGGTCTCTATAGGATATGGTAACTGACAAACAAAGCAAAGTTGGCAAGCACTAATACATTAGTGATGCTGACCCCTGCAGTGTACTGCACCGAAGGACTACTGCACCGGAGGAGTGCTGCACCTAAATTAGTTCTGCACCTAAATGAGTACTGCACCAAAGGAGTATTGCATCGAAGGAGTACCGCACCGACAGAGTACTGCGCCGAAGGAGTACTGCAGCGAAGAAGGCTTCATTCATACTGTATGTTGTAATGCTTTTTAAAACCATGCCTTTGTACTATATCAGTCTCTATTACATTTTTCTGGGTAAGAAATATGGCTATTGTAATGACATTCTACAGCAATGTCACCATGTAATTTTACTACCATGAACTAATACAGCAACATATAACCTACACTACTACTAGTACTACTAGAATAACAATAATTATTATTATTATTATACCACATAATAATGTTAGGAACATGGTGTCTGTGTCTCCTACTCTCCCCCGTGACACCTGGACACACTGTACTGACAAGAGGGCCCATGTGTTAATTAAAGTCCCATCTGGCCACTGATGTCTTCGCACCCCGAGACACTGGGGACGGCGAGGTGCACAGAACAACAGCCTCTTCTCTCTCGACTTCTTCTCTGCTCAGAGTCCTCAGAGTATTCCACGGTTAAAGATAGCAGGTCTGCAGCAAAAAAAGAAGGGAAAGTTATTTATTGTTGGAAGAAGTTGAATACACAGGCTTGTTTTCAGAAGACATACATTCATCTAACAAATGGTCTGCAGCGGACATTATATTTCTGTATTTATCCGATGCTTAGTGGTCTGATATTATATTCTGACCTGTTCCAAAAGATAAACAGCAGAATTCGGGTTCTTGCATGTGCTATACAATGGAACACAGTGAAGCCTTTGTTAAAAACATGCAGGAAAGGGACATTTCTGAACATCACAATGCTGGGTTCTGGAAGGAAAGTCAAATTATCCATATTACACAGACTATTTTGAGAAGTGAATATTTCCATAATCTGCCAAAAATCTGAGCCAAAGTAATTGATGTTTCTTCATAATGGATTACTGTTATTTGGAAGAAGGTTGTGCTCTGTTGTAAACCATTCTCACATATTTTTGGACAAGGGCCGTTACAAGCAAGACAGCCTCCTATTGTACTGGGAGATCTATGGCTCCAGGCATGAGAACCCATTTGGTTGAGGTTGATTGTGCAATCACATATTTTGATTTGGAATGGCGTTGGGCAAGTGCCAAGTTAAACTCAAATGGTGGGTTTTAGTTAAAACCATCATATATTTATGCTGCCCGTGTAATTCACAAGGAATGTTCCATACTAATCCATACCGCTCACAGCTGTAGGCAAATGATTCAAGGAATACATCATCGTGTTCACCGGACGTCCTCCAATTTAAAAACACTCCATTTGCCTCAGGTAGTCTGCGCTCACACAGGAGAGAGGTGTGGGGAAACGTGCCTAGAACAGACTCCGAGATCAATGCAACAATGGTTGAGCAGGTTTCTGCTGGGTCACAAAGTTTTCTGCAGAACTCGGCAACACTTTTCAAACAATACAATGGCGAGAAATGGAGATGAACTGACCTGCTTTGGGAAAGATGGTTCACATCTTCTGTGGTTCTTCAACCATCTGTTTCCTATTCATTTCTCTCATACCGCCTTCTCTTTAAATGGCTGTATTAATCGTTTTTCATATGGTTTGAATTTGAAAACCTACAAAATGACTTAGTGGTTGCCATGGCGGCGCTCTCTCCAGGGGGGGTCAGGGGTTGAAACACATGTCAGGTTTGTGTCGGCCCAGATGGAGGGCTGAAATACTTCCTCCACTTCCTCTCACTCTCCCAGGAGTTCTGTCCCACTCCCACACTAGAGAAACAGAAGGGATAGGCCCACATGGGAAATACCATTACAAATCTTTACATTAGGGAGTGCTGTGTGTGTGTGTCTGCATGTGTCTGTGCGTGTGTGTGTGTGTGTGTCTGCATGTGTGTGTGTTTATCTGTGTGTGTGTGTGCACGCGCGCATGTGTGTGAGTACAATATGTGTGTCAAAGTAAATTTCCAACTGTGCCAAAAGTAAGCAGAGTTGGCATATGAACCTTATACTCTCCCTCCTTTTTTTGAGAACTTCCCAACTTCCCAGTAATAAGCTCTTTAGCAGAACCTCAATGTTCTGCTCCACTCTTCCAAGAGAAAATGCTTGAACACGCTGATAGATTGTGACATGGTAATCAGCAAATGATTCCATTATGAATGTCTCTCATATATCACATATGGAAAGGCAGCAGTAGGCTACGGGCTGGATGCCATGTCTGTGATGGCTCACCATTTGAGAGGTACATGTAAGCAGGCCACTCTTATAGACAAAACTTTACACTTGGTTGTTGTACTAATTTAGATGTTTATCATCCTCAATGGGGAGCATGTGAAGTTAAGCAAGCAGATTACTTTCATATTTAATATATCTCCTGGGATTTCCACGGGGTAATCGCTGCCTCCCAATCATTTGTTTTGCCACACTGATGCATCGTTTATATCTCACATCCATCCATAAATTAATGTTTGCAATATTGAGGCTGGAATGGTGGAAAATTGTAGTATACATACATTACAACCATATTTTATTTGATCAGTATTGGTGGTACTTACAGTATAATGTATAAAGTGCTTATAAAAAATGTGATAATAAGTCATTTACAATGAAACAACTTAAACTGCCAGACAGAGAACTCTTCATAGATGACTGTGTGCTTAGTTTGACTTGTTTTGAAAGGGAGCAGACTGTTTAAGTTTCATCCCAGTACATACTAATAATGTATTTCATTTAATATTTTTTCATTTTTTTAAATTATTTTTTTTACATCAAGCCACTGCCAGGGGAAATGGTAAACTACTGTAAATCAAAACAACCTAAAAAATGAAACGCCAATTCAATAAATCCTATCCATGCTTGAACTGAAGTTGAGGAAGAGGCTTCAGTTGGGCATCCCTGGTGGATCTCTGGCTCTTATTCATTAACTCAGTATTCAGGCTTTGAGTGAAAGATGTGGATGGCTTTATTTATTTATTTTGTATTTAACCTTTATTTAACCAGGAAAAGACCCAGTTAAAACCAATTTTTTAAGGGGGACCTGATAAGACGTCAGCAGAAAGTAGTCAGTGTGTACCCATAACAATACAATACATTACAAATAAACACTTTTAACAGATAAACAAACGAGACACATTCAGCAAAACCTCAGTGCTGCCATCTTTGTTACACCCCACATATGTAATGTTAGTCTGGGGACAGAGCCACTGAGTATTAAGTTATTAGGTATGTATGTGCTTATAGTTAACCTCTGACCTGTTAAGTGTGAATAGTTTACATTACCTGTTCTGTATAGAGTATGATGCCAATGATGCAAAGCCTCATTACACTTCGATCCACACATAGGTTGAACAGGCTATGAGTCAAATGTTGGGAGGATTACGTATTTTAGATGTGGGTTGACCCATTGGGACCTTATGGAAGAATTCCTGCCTCCCTGCTAATGGAGCCCTCTTGATGTTTACTGCCCCCAACTGAACCTAAACAAACCACCAACCACAAGAACCCAAGGTACAGATGACTTGATTAGATCATTAGTAGCTAAACACAAATTAATTTAGTCTTTGTATTCTTTAGTTTTCCTGTGCATTCAGGCATTCAGCTCTGACTGAAAGAAGTTGTACACGGTGCTTGTAGCTTATTGGCAACTCAACCTCATTCACATTCTGTTCGGATCGTACCAAAAGGGGGGGGGGGGGGGGGGGGGGGGGGGGGTGATGTGTCTGCCCGGGGCCCTGCCTTCAAACTCTACAGCACGAAGTTTGGCCTACAGAGGCTCACCTCTCTGCAAACAAACAAACGCCTCCCCGGCTCTCCGTGAGCACCATAAAGCGCTTTGTGGTGCTGGGCAGGGATTTACCGCCAGCTCCAGCCTGGGCTCCGACGCGAGCCTCCCATTTACATACGGGCTCTCTCCTCTCCTCATCCTTGGCCCCTGCGATGTTCAATATTTCAGATGATGCGACGGGGAATCGGGCTAATTACCGCCCAACAATCCCTGCGACGGCCTGACCTGCGCTTGTAGGAAGGGTACATTTCCATGTAGAGCCGCTATGCAAATGAGAGCCTTCTCTCTCTTTTCCACCCTCTCTCTTTTTCTCTCGCAGCTTTATCAAAAAATGATGACCCCCGGCTAATTATTAGCGAGCAGGCCCCTCGCCGGGGGACAAGCCATTGTTCTTTCTGTGGTTTTCACATTAAAGATGGATGTTGAAGGCAGAGTGTAGGAGGAGAGGAGGGAGCACGATGCTGAAAGACAGACAGGGGCACTCTCACGTCCACGAGGGGGGGGGGGGGGGCGCAGAATCCTCTCAATGAGGGCGAGCCAGAGGAGAGACGAGAGGGCAGATAAGACTTAGATATAGACCCGGAGTCCTTGTCTCGCATCTTGCCTTGAGTATTCACCGCATACATTAGTATTATCCTAGGGCATCAAGGATAAGCACTGCAGCATCCTTTACGAGAACATTGGGTTTCAGCGAGGCAATTCAGGACAAGTGTCTAGCTCCAGGGCACAACAACAGTGAAACCCACCAGGGAAATAGACTTGTGAACTCGTTCACCACCCGTCCATTTCCTTAATCATAATATCACATTACTGTATGCGTATCACTTACCCCGCGATTGACGCCAAAAGCTTAAAAGGTAAAAAATTATAATGTTTGCAGATGCTAAACCCCATTTACATTGGGATAACAAAGTGAGTTTAACGTTAGCTTACAGCTGTAGAATATTGAACATAATATACACAATGCCTGTAAGGGAAATTGCTAAAAGCTCGTTTGGAAAACCGCAAACAAAGAAAGGGGCTGGGAACAATTCGGTGGGTTTTCAATGCATGCTAAGGCTCCATCTGTTCCCCTGTAATGACCTTTCCTCCCATACTTTAATTAAGGGGCCCCTTTAATTGTCATATACACAGATGAAAGGTGTCACTCGCAGATGCCTAGTGATGTCACCGTGTTCACATCATGCGCTGAAGAAATAACGCAACCAGGTAGACATCTAGGTGGTCAGTCCAGCCAGTATATTTACGTGGGAGGAAACAAAGGAAGGGAAAATAAATAGAGAAAAAGAAAGAGAGAACCAAACGTCAAGGTCACAGGGTCTTTCACAGGTTGAGAGAAGAGGCCGCGGAGCGTGAAGTCTTAACTTATGCTGATCGGATTCCGGTTGTCTCTCTCAAGGCTGGTCATGTGCCTCAACAGGGACCCTGAAGAGCAAATACAATCAAAATAATTGAGCCTGAAACCAAGGGTCGGCATTAGCTATGGAATGCGCCTCCCAGATTATTTACATGCTCATTAATAATAAATGGGATATTGGCATGAAATTCAAAAGGCTTTACGAGAGCACTCTGACACTTGAGGAGTTTATTCTGTGTTGTTAAAAAAAATCACTCAGGGAGTGAAGTTTGCACTAAGCAACCTGGTGGGATCACATTGGCAATGCTTTTCAAGCTCTGCAGTGGTGGTTGAATATACAATCACTTGAAGAAAGGAAAAACCTTTACGTTTTTAGGTATTTTTTTTAGCAGCAGAGGTTAGAACAAATGGATGCGTTTCGGCGGCAGCCTTCGTCAGCTTTTGGAGAACAATAGACATCAACCATATTTATAGATGGCATCACATTGCAGTAGTACAAAAAACATAATACTGTATATACATTAAAACTTCAGGAATATTTCAGTGAGTACGGGTTTTTCCTTTCTTCAAGTACAGTGCCTTCAGAAAGTATTCACTCTGCTTGACTTTTTCCACCTTTAGTTATGTTACAAAGTGGGATTAAAACGGATGTAATTTTTTACAAGTGTCAACGATATACACAAAATACTCTGTAATGTCAAAGTTTAAGAAAAATTCTAACATTTGTAAACAATTATGAAAAATAAACACTAATACATCTTGATAGGATAAGTAATGTATTCACCCCCTAGGTCAATACATGTTAGAATTTCCTTTGGCAGCAAATACAGCTGTGAGTCTTTCTGGGTAAGTCTCTAAGAGCTTTCTACACCTGGATTGTGCAACATTTGCCCAGTATTCTTTTCAAAATTCCTCAAGCTCTGTCAAATTGGTTGTCGATCATTGCTAGACAACCATTTTCCGGTCTTGCCATAGATTTTCAAGCAGATTTAAGTCAAAACTATAACTTGGCCACATATTCACTGTCGTCTTGGTAAGCAACTCCAGTTTAGATTTGGCCTTGTTTTTTAGGTTATTGTCCTGCTGAAAGGTGAATTAATCTCCCAGCATCTGGTGGAAAGCAGACTGAACCAGGTTTCCCTCTAGGATTCTGCCTATTATTAGCTCCATTCCCTTTTTTTATCCTGAAAAACTCTCCAGTCCTTAGCGATTACAAGCATACCCATAACATGATGCTGCCACCGCTATGCTTGAAAATATGGAGAGTGGTACTCTCCAAACATAACACTTTGTATTCAGGACAAAAAGTGTATTGCTTTGCAACAAATGTTTCTTTAGTTTCTTGTTGCAAACAGGAGGAATGTTTTGGAATATTTTTAGTTTGCACAGGTTTCCTTCTTTTCACTCGATGTTCCACTCTTTACAATTTACATAAACTTATTTTGTCTGTAATGTCTTTTTCGTTCTATGTTGGACCCCAGCAAGACTAGCTGTCATCATTAGCGTCGGCTAATGGGGATCCTAATAAATCAAATCAATTAGGTTAATATTGTGGAGTTACTACAATGTTGTTGATCCATCCTCAGTTTTCTCCTATCACTGTCATTAAACTCTGTAACTGTTTTGCAGTCACCATTGGTCTCATGGTGAAATCCCTGAGCAGTTAGGCAGAACGCCTGTATCTTTGTAGTGACTGTGTGTATTGATATACCATCCAAAGTGTAATGAATAACTTTACCCTGCTTGTCTTACATATCTACCAGTAGGTGCCCTTCTTTGTGAGGCATTAGAAAACCTCCCTGGTCTTTGTGGTTGAATGTGTGTTTGAAATTCCCTGCTCGAAGCCTCCTGAGTGGCACAGCGGTCTAAAGCACTGCATCGGGGCAGCAGGGTAGCCTAGTGGTTAGAGCGTTGGGCTAGTAACCGCAAGGTTGCAAGTTCAAATCCCCGAGCTGACAAGGTACAAATATGTTGTTCTGCCCCTGAACAAGGCAGTTAACTGTTCCTAGGCCATCATTGAAAATAAGAATTTGTTCTTAACTGACTTGCCTAGTTAAATAAAGGTATAATATTTTTTTTTTAAATTGCAGTGTTGCGGCATCACTAAAGCCGGGGGGCTTTATTTGACTCATTGCACTCTAGCGACTCCTAGTGGCGGGCCAGGCACCGGGAGGCTGACTTCAGTCATCAGTTGAACAGTGTTTCCTCCGACACATTGGTGCAGCTAGCTTCTGGGTTAAGCGAACGGGTCTTAAGAAGTGTGGCTTGGCGGGTCATGTTTCGGAGGACGCATGACTTGACCTTCGCCTCTCCGAGCCTATTGGGGAGCTGCAGCGATGAGACTGGATCCCAACTGGATATCATGAAATTGGGAAGAAAAAGGGGGTAAAAAACCAACCTTATAGATAATTGTATGTGTGGGGTGCAGAGATGAGGTAATCATTTAAAAACACTGTTATTGCACACAGAGTGAGTGCAAGCAACTTGTAAAGCAAATGTATATTCCTGAACTTATCTAGGCTTGCCATAACAAAGGGGTTAAATACTTATTTCACTCAAGACATCGCAGCTTTTAATTATTTATTAATTTGTAAAAATTTAGAGAAACTGAATTTCACTTCGACATTATGGGGTATTGTGTGTAGGCCAGTGACCAACAATATACACTTAATCCATTTTAAATTCAGGCTGTAACACAACGAAATGTGGAAACATTCAAGGGGTGTGAAAACTTTCTCAAGGCACTGTATATTTATACTTTGAACACGGCACCCAAAGACGTTTTGTTACTACAAACATTTGAGCTGAGCATGCCAATTTCTCTTTCTATGAATATACAACCTCCCGTTAGTCTTTATACACTTTAAAAAAGGGTAAAACAAAAAGTATATTTCTGATGTGTCATATAAAATACATCTGATTTGTTTTTGTTTTGTATGCTAACTTCCCAGTGGGCAAAGCAGGCAGAACTAGTGGAAATCTGGTTCTATTGACGTCATTGATTAACCAGTATTGACCACTGGGTTTTGTTGAAACTGGGTTTTAAGCCAACAAAATATTAAAGCTAAATCCAATTAGTCAACAAACTGCCGTTGTCAATAATATTCACTGTCATTTCTAAAATGAACATGATTATACCAATTTGATATTATAAAATTGCTTACATTAAATTAAGGTAAGAGGTGCAAATGGCTTTAATTGCTGTTCATAGCCTTCGTTGTAATACAGCTTGACATACCCATAATGCAACTCAAAATCTTCACAGGAACTCAAGCAGAGTACTACCTACAGTATGGGTTGCTCCTTGAAACCCTCACAAACCCACCTTGGCAATGACCTAGTAGGTTCAATACATAAACACATATTCAATCAGTAGCATGCTCCAGTCTGTTTAATAATCACAGACCAAATGTACATAGATCTGAGTTTCAGCAGAGGAAACAGTGTGGTGACCTTGTGGTTATCTCCTTGACCTAGAGAGTACTCGGACATATCAGACGCTCTCAGCTCTTCGGTTTGATAGGAGGCCTTGGTGGAAAAGAGACCTTGAGTGACTGATTAATGGACTGGACGGCAGAGCGGCAGTCAGGGGGCCAGATTACAGAAACACTGTCTCTCATCTGGGGACGCCGCCTCCTTCTGTGCCGCCACGCCGCGAACCGAAACATCCAGAAGCTTCCGTGCCAATCCCCCTCTCCCGCGATTCTCCTCTCTACCCTGGAATTCCAGACGTTGGGGAAATTAATGTTCGGATCTAGTGAGGAGGAGGGTAAGGCAAAGCGCTTGCCAAGCCATCTGAGATCGTCTCTCTTTTTTTCTATTTTGTTTGCACCCGTGAAATGTTGCCGGTTCCCAGCCTGGAGTTTTTAGTCTCCCCGTCAAATCCCTGCAGTCTTTATGGATTCTCCAGATCTCATTACAGTCAATGAGGCTGCAAAGACTTTCAGATCAAAGTGAAAGACTTTAGCTCTGCAGGAAGCAAGGGGGGCAAAAAAAACAGCCACAGCGAGCCAACAGCAAGTGGGAACCATCCAGGAAACACAAGTTGGGAATAGGCGATAAATAAACAGAGGTCAACAAAGTTTGCATCAACATCCTCGCATGCATACATTCAAAGCATTGTGTTCATCATAAATCCAATGGGCCCTAGTTTTAACATATTCATAGTTCGACGGTAGATACTGATTTCCAAGTCTGAGGAGCTTACAGGCCAGAATGTGAGGAGCTGAATGTATGGAACGGGACTCATTGGCCTGACCTTGAATAAATTGGCCAGGGGGAGTAAAAGGCTTTCTAGCGTCAATGTGACAGATCTGTGTGTCCTAATGAAAATGAGTGGTTGTTGGTGGGCTAGTTCAGTGGAGTACTGATGAACTCTCAGTGATCGATCAGGCAGTGAGCGTGGCACCACTGTACACTGTATCTGTCACAGAGAAGTGCTGAGCAGTCGCCTTTCGGCCTCTCACTGATTATGGAATGAGCTGGGGCTCAGAGCAACAATGTGCACTTCCTAAGTAGGATTATTAGTAAATAATGAATTTGATCTGGTTTGGAACTATTTTCAAATTCTAACTACACAGCCACAGCTTCCTGTCATTCCTTCATAAGGAGCTGTCCCAAAAATACCTTGGAAACACTTTTTCTTAGCCTAGATGGTTTGATCTCATTATACCTCCTTGTAAATTCTTTCAGAGTTAAAGAAATCTGTCGATGTCGTAAAAGCTATGCAAAGCACTTTCTGATTAAGTGTTAGGAACTAAGTGCCAGACATGCTGTAAGTGCATCAAAGTGAGCCTTGCCAGACAGGCTATGTGAATGTCAAAAGTTAACTATTATTCCAGATAATTTGTGAGAATTTTTCACCTGAGAGTAATAGTTTAACTTTGGTGTTTTTAACTGTCTTTTCAGAGTCTGGTGGACAGTAATTTGTCATCAAATTGGGAGTATCGTCTCTCTGTCTTCTCATTTCAAACCTGTGACACTAAAAACCTATGAAATGGGACACGACTGAATTAGCCAATCCTAGTTCTTCATTCCTATAGCTGGGAACCATGGTCCATTCACAGGGATGACACAAACGGTAATCCCCTCCATAACAGACAGCAGTGCAATTCACATAATTATACGTAATTAATGATATCAGCAGACTGTAACAGATGGGGGTTTTATTTGTCCATGGGAGAAACTGAAAGCCAAAGGCCTGCACCCAGATCCAATCCAAACATCTGAGTGTTGTCCAAGTTCAAGTCCATTTTAGCTGAGAGCAAATACCATAGAGAAGGGAATGTTTAGTATATTGGTAGTAAGGTTTATAGTCATTACCCACATGTGCAAGAAAGAGCTTATTTACATCAGTCAGTTGAGTGGTCATACGATATCAAGTTTAAAGGGTGATGCACTTCTCACAGTCAGCTGGTGAAACGTGGGAGGAGGCTCATGTGGGAGCCATGTTAGGACCATCTGGGGTTTGTGTTGTCCTGGGGCCATACAAGTGGTTAGAACTAACTAGGTGTGTTACATGGAATCCTTCTCCTCATCCCATTATTACAAGCCTTTTGTTTTGATTCTCTTTTGTTGGGCCCCTGGCTGGCCCCCCTCAGGGGACCAACAAAAAAAATTGGAAAGGGGGGGTACTTCTTCAACCACCCACCACCTACCAACCACAAGATTCCTCTCTTCCCCCTCTCCCTTCCATCCCTCAGTCAGATCCCTCTGCTTTCTCTCTCCCTCGATCCTTCCATCCAAACCCCCATTGCACTCAGCATCTGCTTGGAGAATGAATAAATGAGAGCCTCTCTGGCTCCCTTCCCTTGACTGACAGAGGCCTGTCTTAATTGTAGCTGAAAGCTGGCTTTCTCTCTGCTAATTAGCAGATCGCGCTGTTAAATGATTTAAAAAGTCGGGGCTTATACAGGCCTGCCTATCATCACTTATTCACGCGTAGCGCGGCACTTTGTGCGAACACGGCGCCCGAGGTAAATTAATTTACTCCAATTAGCAGGCCTTGTCAGTGCGCATCACTGTCTCACTTAAGACACGCTTTTAAAAAGTAATGGACTTATTTTGTCCTCTGGTTTAGTTACATCCAATTTCCACTGGAGGGGAACGGGGCGAACACAACTGGCCACAGGAAACAGGACGTCCTCTCCCCACACTCCTTTCCTCCAGGATGCAGCAAGGGTGCACATTGGGATCATGGCGAAGCCTTGTTCCTTGTTAAGGTGGGCGGAAGAATCTCCTCTCTCCTCTCCCCTCTTGTTGTTGTTGTCTCCACAGGAAGTCCACGAAGAGTTCCTAACAAAGGAACAATGAGGAATGCATGACACTTTATGGACCCCATAAACATTCATAAATGCTTGGGTTGGTATGTCACATTACAGTCTATGATAACTTGCACTTTTAGACATAAGCATGCGCAATTATTCATGAATGTCTGCAGTCTTATCAATCTGCTATACAGTGCTCATCATCTTTGGGATTGACAAGGCACATCATTCGCCGTTTACACCTCAAACTGGGTCCGAATTCAATCCATTGATATAATATGATGCTAGCTGTGTCTGCTAATGACATCTGACAGGTAAAGCCAAGTTACATTCAACCTGTATCGTAAGAGAGAGGAAGTGCACAACCCTCCACTGGCGTTAACAGGGAAGCCAAAGCTCTGAAAGACAATGTGTGCCAAGTCCCAACTAACATTGTGATCCAGGAGGAATTAGACAAAGGCAGTGAAACAGGACAGGTTTGCTGAACTCCTTCCAAATGATGATGTCAGACTTGCACTCTAGCAAATTCACAAAGCTTTCCCGCAGTTTGGAGTTATTTATGATTCCGACCAAATGAATATTTCTACTCAGGAATATTGTTTATAGCGCCTCTGGGCTTTCCTTGCATGCACTGTGGCATGCTTATCATGGGTGGAATTGTTGCTTGTTCAATTACTATCTGACAATATTAGAATTTGTGCATGTTGTAAGAGGCCTATTAGAATTAGACTACAGTATTATTGGCATCAGTGTCAGTATTATTTCTGTTGTAGTAATAGTAGTCGTAATAGTAGTCGTACTGTAGCATTAGTTGCATTAATACCACTATACATCAATACATTCTCCGTGGTTAAATAAACATGCGTCTTGTACTTGACATTAACGTGAATAACTCCCACATTTGGTAGCCATGGCTCAAAACTTGCCACACAACTTTTGCAACCCTTTAGGTCCTTATAAAAGTATGCTGCCCTTTGTCCACCAACGGACCTCTCACAGCTTCCAGCCTTGGTTTGCAGATGGGAGCTCTTCAGCTGTGGAAGGAAGCATCTCTCAGTTGAGGTAAGCAGAAAACCGTGTCAATCTAATCTGAGATCAGGAATGAGATAGAGAACTGAGTAAATGACATCATAAGTGGCTGCAGCTGGAGGAAGGTTTCAGTTACCGACAACAGAGAATTCATATATCAATAACCATGTACGCTCAGCAGTGTGGGATAATGTGGAAAATAGTTTGAGTGGAGGTCAACATCAGATATGATTTTAAAGTCATTTAATCCATAATGATCTACAAGGACCGATGACAGATTTCCTGGTATGCCACCTCCATGAGAATTCCATAGGCTTATTTAGTATTCTATTGAACATCTGGATTATATTCATATATAGTATGGGGATGTGTAGTATTATACATGACAGATATCGTATGTTCAAATATAGTTCGTATTATCATATGAATGTAAACTAGGAATTTTCTTTCTTTTTAGCGGCTTCACAATCACCACATTTAATATCCAAGCAGTCCTGCTTATTTAACGAGATTACCAAGGATAATATTGTATATCAAAGCCAATCTTTGCCAACATCTTTTCGGCTATTTTCAGCGCTCTCCAAGGTTCTGAAAAACCACCAGTCTTATCTGAAAGATCTAGGAAACTGTGACATTTTCCCACTTGGGGTCGTATAGTCTCTTCACACTTGAAAGGCAATACAATAATCTATTATTAGCCATTTCTATTAAAATTTCAGTTTCTAATTGGCACCTACAAGTAGAGCTGTTACGGTGACCGTATTATCACCACACCGGCAGTCACGAGTCATGAGCACAGTCAAATTCCATGTGACCGTTTAGTCACGGTAACTAGGCTTCTCCAAGCTCTGATGCTGCTGATGGTCATTAGTAGTCTACCAAACTTGCTAACTGCCTGGTACTCAGCACTCTATTGTCCCTCTAATCATTCTGACATCAATGCTTTTTTTTGTTGTTGTTGACTTTTTCAAATCATAGTTCCACACCTCATGTAGCCTAGCCCAAAGGCCTATATGTTTTGATAAGGTTTGTATCACAACTAAAGTTGCCAAATAACTCCTTAAAAGTAAGCACATTAATACACTTTACAACCGGTGTAGAGCCTACTGTAACTGGTATACATAGGCAGCGCATGAGTTTCAAAATTGGGGAAGATAATTTTCATCATAAAAATGCACCTTAACAATAAAGCATTACATGCATAATTGCATTTGTGTTCACTTTTGAGAATGGGGATTTCCCGCTAATTGACTGCATTTTGGAACATTCGCACTTATAGCCAAATGCCGTGTGGCATTGTTGCGCTTATAATGGGAAGAAATAACCTAATAGTTTCTCAACATTTTAAGCTAAATGTTCTGATTGTTGCATCAGCCTCACTGCTTTTAAAACGTTTTTTTGATACGAGTGGTTGTACTAATTTGGGATCTATCACATCCTATCGCAAAGGACAAGTTGACCAATAGAATAGGTCAGCCATTGTACTATTGGGGACAGTAGATTGACATAGGCTAGTGCTTTTACTGTTCGTTAGGCATACTCATCTTGTTGGCTGACGAAAAGTTGGCACATCGGAATTCGATAAGAAGCATGAGCGCAGTTACGTCCCTGATGTGTCTTTCTTCACTTGTAACCTACTTCGGAGCTGACATAGATGCCTGTGAGAAGAACCCGATCATGTAACGAGCATTGGCTAACAAGAATGTAAATATCTGAGAGAGCCATGTGAGTGAGAGGTGCTTCGGAACATGCAGTCAGGAGAAGGGAATTCAAATTATTATATTCAGTCCAAGGGCACAACGGACACTGGCCGCAAAAAGCTGGGATTTTTTTAGGGGGCATTATGGAAACACTAGGGGGATGCCACAGGGAAATTCAAGGCATTATCAAGTGCTTGTCAAATTTGTGAATGAGAGACTGATGAAGTATGTGCAGCCTGTGCAAGAAACAAAGCAGAGCTCATGCCTTTCATGTAACTTCTTTCAAATCATCATTAGAGTCGCATCATGCAGCCTTAGAATGTATACAAAATCTAAACATATAGCCCAACATTTGTATCACTACTAAAGTTGAATAAATAACTGAATTAAGCACATAGGAGGACATGTTTCTTTGTTAACCGCATGTCCGCACTCCCTCAGAAAATGTTTGGAGAAAACATCCTTTCTATTTTGCTCAATTGTATTCTTCATACTATAAAATAATGCCACGGAAATCTAAGCAAATATTTTTATTTAACTAGGCAAGTCAGTTAAGAACAAATTCTTATTTACAATGACGGCCTACCCCGGCCGATGCTGGGCCAATTGTGCGCTGCCCTATGGGACTCCCAATCACGGCCGGATGTGATGCCGCCTGGATTCGAACCAGGGACTGCAGTGACGCGTCTTGCACTGAGATGCAGTGCCTTAGACCGCTGCCCCCACTCGGGATAAATGAACTAGTGTAGCCCACAGCCAAATGGCATAGCCAGATCAGGGCTTAACATAAGGACAACTCAGAGTATGCTATACTGTTCTTCTGAAATAGATAGCATTTTCTTCATATCATGTTTCTTTAGACCTGTCTAAAATAAATAATGGATTTATTGTGATGGTGTAGGCTATATTACATGTATTTATTAGACTTTTTCAAATGTACAGTGCATTGGAAAGTATTCGGACCCTTTCTTTTTCCACATTTTGTTACGTTACAGCCTTATTCTAAAATGTATTACATTTATTTACACATCAATCTACACACAATACCCCATAACGACAAAGCGAAAACAGGTTTTTAGAAATGTTTGTAAAAATATGATTTGGAAAGGCACACACCTTTCTATAAAAGGTCACACAATTGACAGTACATGTCAGAGCAAAAACGAAGCCATGAGGTCAAAGGAATTGTCTGTAGAGCTCTGAGACAGGATTGTGTCGAGGCACAGATCTGGGTAAGGGGACCAAAACATTTCTGCAGCATGGAAGGTCCCCAAGAACACAGTGGCCTCCATCATTCTTAAATGGAAGAAGGTTGGAACCATCAAGACTCTTCCTAGAGATTTTTGCCAAACTGAGCAATTCGGGGAGAAGGGCCATGGTCAGAGCGGTGACCAAGAACCCGATGGTCAATTTAACAGAGCTCCAGAGTTCCTCTGTGGAGATGGTACAACCTTCCTGAAGGACAACCATCTCTGCAGAACTTCACCAATCAGGCCTTTATGGTAGAGTGGCCAGATCGAAGCCACTCCTCAGTAAAAGGCACGACAGCCCGCTTGGAGGCACCTAACGGAATCTTAGACCACGAGAAACAAGATACTCTGGTCTGATGAAACCAAGATGGAGCTCTTTTGCCTGAATGGCAAGCGTCACGTCTGGAGGAAACCTGGCACCATCCCTACGGTGAAGCATGGTGGTGGCAGCATCATGCTGTGGGGATGTTTTTCAGCGGCAGGGACTGGGAGACTAGTCACGATCGAGGGAAAGATAAACGCAGCAAAGTACAGAGAGAGATCCTTGATGAAAACCTGGTCCAGAGCGCTCAGGACCTCAGACTGGGGCGAAGGTTCACCTTTCAACAGGACAACGACCCTAAGCACAAAGCCAAGACAACACAGGAGAGGCTTCGGGACAAGTCTCCGAAGAATGGGAGAAACTCCCCAAATACAGGTGTGCCAAAATTGTGGCGTCATACCCAAGAAGACTTGAGGCTGTAATCGCTGCCTCAAGTAGAGTGAAGGGTCTGAATATTTATGTAAATGTGATATTTCAGTTTTTAATTTGTAATACATTGGCAAAGAATTCGAAAAAAAAAACAGTTTTTGCTTAGTCATTATGGGGTATTTTGTGTCGATTGATGAGGGGGGGTAAAAAAATCATACATTTTAGAGTAAGGCTGTATCGTAACAAAATGCTGAAAAAGTCAAGGGGTCTGAATACTTTCCGAATGCACTGTAGATGTTCTAAAGGTCTGCATCGGTGGTTTGTAGGTTATCCGCGGAAGCCAGCAGATGCTAAATGTGTTTATGTTAATTAATGGTCAATTACCGTGAGACCGGCAGTTATTTGCTCGACAATCACCGGCTGACAAAATGTCATGACCGCTACAGCCCTACATACAAGGTCATGACCGCTACAGCCCTACATACAAGGTCATGACCGCTACAGCCCTACATACAAGGTCATGACCGCTACAGCCCTACATACAAGGTCATGACCGCTACAGCCCTACATACAAGGAGATGAGGACTAAAAGGCATGACAACGACTTGCTCCCTGACCTAATGCCAGATTCTCACACCCTCTTTAACAATCTCAGTCTTGGCGACCCCTTGTGATGTGTGTCTTTAATGTACAGTTTTATCAGCATGTTATTATCACTAATTAACATGCTCTCATCATATCATATTCACCATATCTCCATTTCGTAATTTTCAATTTTATTTGTATTTTATTTCACCTTTATTTAACCAAGTAGGCTAGTTGAGAACAAGTTCTCATTTGCAACTGCGACCTGGCCAAGATAAAGCATAGCAATTCGACACATAAACAACACAGAGTTACACATGGAATTAACAAAACAGTCAATAATACAGTAGAACAAAATAAAAAGTCTATATACAGAGAGTGCAAATGAGGTAAGATAAGGGAGTTAAGGCAATAAATAGGCCATGGCGGCAAAGTATTTACCATATTGCAATTAAACACTGGAATGGTAGATGTGCAGAAGATGAATGTGCAAGTAGAGATACTGGGATGCAAAGGAGCAAGATAAATAAATAAATACAGTATGGGGATGAGGTAGGTAGATAGATGGGCTATTTACAGATGGGCTATGTACAGGTGCAGTGATCTGTGAGCTGCTCTGACAGCTGGTGCTTAAAGCTAGTGAGGGAGATATGAGTCTCCAGCTTCAGAGATTTTTGCAGTTCATTCCAGTCATTGGCAGCAGAGAACTGGAAGGAAAGACGACCAAAGGAGGAATTGGCTTTACTTTACTTGAAAGTGTAGCTTGTACATTTATACTACATGTATGGCTATAAGTACATGACCTGGAAAAGATCTACCTTGGATCAAAACATTACCACTTATTAAATGTGTGGGAATTTTAGTTTCTAAAGTTTGAAACAAAAGGGTCTACACAAGAATAAGATATCTGCAGAGACTCCAAGTAAGTGGGTTGCCCATTATAATAAGTATCAGTCGTATGCTTCCCACATGTTCAAATTGATGTTTCCAAATCCATGCATTGTCGCCTTCTCTGTAAACCAGTCAGTTCTAATTACCCACATCCCCCTGCAAAGTAGAACATGTTTAGAGTCCCACCGTAAACCGCATATGGTAATATGCTTTCAACACGGGTGTGCTATATAAATTGTGTTTGAGAAGAGAGGGTTTGCGGTTGCCTCGCCAGACCTTCGGGGAGGGGTGCCGCTGCGGTCGAATGTAAGTTTGCAGATGGGGCGGTGGGAGGGGGGTCTAAAAAAAAGGTGCCCTGAGAAAACTGTTTTCCCAGCTTGGAGTGGGAGAGCCTGAGTTAAGTGTAGGAAATGACACAAGCCGCCTTGCTGTTCCAGCAGCTCTGCCACATATGGCACCAATATGGCCTCGGAGCGTTGTGCTGCTGGGATCGGGTCTTAACCTCAACGCCTCTGCCACCTCGCCGATAGTCCTGATACAGCTCGGCTCTAGTTTAGTAGATTCTAGATGAATGCAGTGAATGTGGGAAGCGTTGAAAATCATTGCAGACCATGCCAACCCCTTAGAGGATTCTCATGGATGCATATGAACAGAAGAAGGTATATAGTAAAATGGTATATAGCCGTCAGAGGCAGTTTGAAGCATTTAGATGATGAGTTTCGGAGTGTGGGTCTATTCCGGTGTGGTTACTTACCTTTTACGACTTTACGAAATGTTTATTGCTTTGGTCACACTAAATCGGTGAACACAAAACTATAACCAGATCGTCATTGTCAAACTGTAACGTACAATTATATATTTTTTTGAATATGTTGTTATGACAAGAGACTGGCTTGGATTACACTACTTGTCTAGGCATAGTTCCTGTACTGAGACCCAAACCATACAGTCAAGAAACTTGAGTCTCACTGACCAATCCTAGACGAGAATGTTCCAATATACTAATGATGAATAGCATTAAACCAGACATCCAAGAGCATCTCTTTGGCTGAATATTCATAAACACCTGCCTTTCCAGGGGAACAACGTTGGGTTTAACAATGTGGGAAAGCTGCTTCAAAGCGATGGGAAGAGGATATGATGGCATGCCAGTGTGTGTGGGATGTTAGAAGTAACAGGTTGTAAGAAAAGGTCTTGTAACAGCATTTGGGGATTTTCTTCTCCCACATGCAGAACTAAAAAAACAACGATTGTTAGGAGGCAACACAATGCGCTTTGAAGTTCTTAGTTGAAGGCCTCCCCACACAAATCATCAAGATGTCCTTCACCAGCCATCAATGGGACTCGTAGGCACGAGTGCAATCTCCAGTTCCGGGATGATATGACTTCTGTCGAGAGGCCCATCTATCACGATGAAACAAATGCGTCTCATTACCGAGCATACAGTACATCCCAGCAAGGGCAATTTTGCTTCCTCAAAACGTGTGGGAGTTTTTAATATTGTGGAGTGGAGATTGTGTCATCGTGGGACCTTTTTGGCTTTTCATCAATCTGCCATTTTCCCCACACCCCCACCCTCAGTAAATGGAGGTGTACGAAGTAACATAACAAAACTCATTAGACTTTTTTTTTTGGTTTTCAGATCAGTTCTTGCCTCATGAGGAAATCCCACTTGACAGAGGAGGTTTTTCCTTGGCGCTGTGTTATGAAAGCTTTGTGATTGTTATAAAAATCTCTTTCAAGTGACTCTTATGTAAGCTTTTTTCTCAAATGTAATATCAAAGTTAGCATTTGTTCAGTTGGCAGTAACTCGGTCAGGAGCTTTTGTTTTTCGGATGTTTTCACAAATCTCTTCAAATCAGTTCAAAATCCCCACCGGCACAAATTTTTCTATCGTGATCAGCAAATTAATATATTTTCATGATGTCAAAATACAGTAAGTTACAATATTACAAAATGTGCATTGATGTGGAACAAAATGTGCTAAAATGCTCCAACCCTCATTCCCCCTTGGCCCCATTGTGGTTTTAGTTAGAGGTTAGGGTTAGAGGTGGGGCTACAGTCCTTCAAAACTTAAGGATACATTCTATTACCATTCTCACATTGAAGACTCCAGGTCACTATGTCACCATCAACATAAATGTCAACAAGAAGGGGGCATCGAGTAATGACAACAGGAAGAGATGGCTTCCCATTGACAGACCGAGGACGTAACTTCCAAATGTACTCCTCTTCGTATGATAAGTTTCCTATCACCATGCGGTGGAAAATTGGCCTGGAAAGAGAAGGATTATGAAACCTTATAAAAAATGACCCGCATCTGGACAAAGGAAGATGGAGGGGGTGGGGATTTTTTTTCCTAAAAAACATCTGGAGAAGCAATCTGGTGCAAATAAGCAGGCAGCGACTCATTGCCCACCCAATAAATAACAAAAGGAAAAGAATCACACACAATCTGCATTTTTTTTGCCCAGTTCTACAAGACCCTGAATTAGACTGAGCAGGAAAAAACGGCTTTGTGAGAACATTGTGGTTGCCTCGACGCTCCCCAGGATGTGTCGCCATATGTGGGTACATTTTAGAATGTGTTTGATGCTTGTCACACATCAGTATGTGCATTGTGTGTGCTAGCTTGAACGTGTTTGTGTACAGTATGTGTGTATGTGTGTGTGTGTGTGTGTGTGTGTGTGTGTGTGTGTGTGTGTGTGTGTGTGTGTGTGTGTGTGTGTGTGTGTGTGTGTGTCAGTGACAATCGGTGCCGTTTAAGACGAGGGAGGACAATATTGATTTTTTATGAGCATGGCCTTATTTGTATTACATCATATTGGATGACTGTCATTCATATTCCATTCACACAGCTCAATGTAACATCGATAGGTTTAAGCTACTACATGATACTCGAATAGTCCCTATACCCATCATGAGGTTACTACAACCTAGCCTATGAATGAAAGGTCCAGGTTGTATCACAACCGGCCATGATTGGGAGTCCCATAGGGCGGCGCACAATTGGCCCAGTGTCGTCCGGGTTTGGCCGGAGTAGGTAAATAAGAATTTGTTCTTAACTGACTTGCCAAGTTCAATAAAAAATGACACATGGACAGAGAGTGACACATTCAATGCGTCCATCTAGCTGAGAGAGGGTATAATCATTAGTCCAATCGTTGCATATGAGAGTTTCTATTGGACAAATTCAGGTATGTTTACCCCCGTTTTGTTCCATTTGCTACCGTTTAAGAAACGTTTTTCAACAGAATCGGCGCAATGAATACACCCCTGATCACACACAGAACTCAGCCACATATAAACTGCATGATCACTTTTCTTGTTGTATATTTAATTGCTTCTCGCATCTACCCTCTCTCCTCCTCTCCCCTTTCCCCTTCGCTTGTGGACTTCAATGCACAATACAACAGCTGTCTGTGATAGCCATATCCAGCTAGCTAAAATAGCATCCCTCTCTGTTTGAACCGGTGTTTGAGTAGGCTAAAAAGTGAAAGTAAAACAAATATGTATATATGTATATACGAAATATAGCTAACTAGCTCTCTCTCTCTTTATCTCTCTCGCCTCACCTTCATTTTGGATTAAATTAATTTGTTATACACTGCAGTGCTAGCTAGGTGTAGCTTATGCTTTCAGTAATAGATTCATTCTCTGATCATTTGATTGGGAAAGGGAAAGGTGGATACCTAGTCAGTTGTACAGCTGAATGCATTCAACTGAAATGTGTCTTTCGCATTTAACCCAACCCCTCTGAATCAGAGAGGTGCGGGGGACTGCCATAATCGACATCCACGTCTTCGGCGCCCATGGAACAATGGGTTAACTGCCTTGCTCAGGGGCAGAATGACAGCTTTTTACCTTGTCAGCAAGGGGATTCGATCCAGCAACCTTTCAGTTACTGGCCCAAAGCTCTAACCACTATGGGTGGACAACATGTTAGTTTATGCTGCAAGAGCTCTGATAGGTTGGAGGACATCCTTTGGAAGCTGTCATAATTACTGTGTAAGTCTATGGAAGGGGGTAAGAATCATGAGCTTCCTAGATTTTGTATTGAATTCAGTGTACCCAGAGGAGGACACAAGCTAGCTGTCCTCCGGCTACACCCTGGTGTTGAGGCTACTGTAGACCTTCATTGCAACACAGTGTGTTTTAATCAATTATTTGGTAACACGTGAATATATTTAGTATAGTTTTATCTAAAAAGGATAACTATTTGAACGTTTCACAAAAAGAAAATCTTCTGAAACTCACTTAGGAGGATGGTCCTCCCCTTCCTCTGAGGAGCAACCTCCACTGGTGTGTGTGTGTGCACACGTGTGTCTACATAATGTGCGTGTATGTGTCTATGTCTCTGTGTGTATGTTCCAATTTACAACCGTGCCTCCCGCGTTGCACTCTCATGTCACCCCCCCAATGGGTCTCCTATCTTGGCTCGCTCCCCCATATTTCCTCTTGTCCACACCACAAAGTGGCCCGTCTCCCTGGGACGCTACAGCCGGCAACACATCTGAGAATAGAGGGATGCGCCGCCATTGTGATAAAGCAAGCCGGCACACTGTTACCTTCTCCAGGGACACCCGAGTTCCTCTCTGAAGCAGACATAGCTACTTGTTTCTGTTGTTTTTCCATGCAGATATGGCTTTAGGTAAACAGCATATTGCCTGCTTAGGTTGGCACCAAGATGGTTTGTTAATTATAATTTCCATGCCAAGCATACAATCATGTGGTAATTAGTGTTGGAGCTTAGAATTGTGATATGGCTCTGAATATAATGTCTTTTTAGTTATCATTATTGCTAATATTATTAGTAGTAGAAGTAGTAGAATTAGGCCTAGTGGTAATATTAGTAGTGATAATGTTAGTAGTTGTAATATAGTTATAAATTGCGTAGGCCTACGGATAGGAAGAAGACAGATTTCCACCAGCAATGTCCTGGCACACTTTAACCACTATTCAGCCCTTCCATCGTATTTGCATCCAAGTTGAGCAGTAACTCCCTGCTCTAGTCTTTCAGCTATACCTCAGCACCAGCAGCAGCATCACCTCTCGTCATCTCCTCTCCCCAGCTGTGGTGAGTGTTACCAGGCCCCAGCGGTTGAGGAGAGAGATGGCAGATGGCATGGGCCTAGGGGGAATTCGGACAGGTTCACCTCGTGAGGTGAGGAGTTCCCAGGTGGAGCCGGCAGGGGGGAGAGGGGGGAGACCTGGCGAGTGGCGGGCTCCCCTCTACATCTATCAGGGCAGGGTGTTAATGAGAGAAGGGAAGGGAGAGGACCCAGGGAGGGGGGAAGAAAGAGAGAACGAGACAGGAGAGGGAGGGAGGGAGGGAGGTGGCGCACATCACTAACAGTGACAAACGATCTGATTAAGTGAAGCACAGGTGAAAGAGAGCGCTGAAGAGGTAGGAGGGGAAGAGAGAAGTAGAAAGGAGGTGACATATTAGCAACGGTGATCAATAAAAAACAACAGGAGAGGGAAAGTCCAAGCGGAAAGTGGTGGAGCACCAAAAGAGGGTTCCTCAGGGTGCAATAGAAAGGAATATGGAGAGATCATGTGGTTTGCGGTAAGAGAATGTGCTTAAACTAAATCAGGGAAAAAATGCCATATGATTAGAAATTAGCACTAAATACCGTATTCTGAGCAGGTCTTTCCCCAGGAGTGACTATACCGCCCATTTCTCCCATCATCCTTCACTCTTCCTGCCGATCTGTCTCAGTCTGGGCTCCGACCTTACTCCGCAGAACATTACACATGCATAATGGGATCTCAGGGAGGTGGCTGAGGGAAAGAGGACGTGCTTCATACATATTTGATAAAACATGAGAGGGACCAAACGGAGGTCGCCAAGAGAT
Source organism: Salmo trutta (assembly GCF_901001165.1). Classification (NCBI taxonomy): domain Eukaryota; kingdom Metazoa; phylum Chordata; class Actinopteri; order Salmoniformes; family Salmonidae; genus Salmo; species Salmo trutta. Next base: position 27,827,168 of record NC_042959.1, on the reverse strand, counting down.
AGCGAAGGCCATCAATATTGTATCAGACTTCCACATGTATTGTTCATAGAGGGACCGTCAAGGGACTTTGCGTCCTCTTTTTTTCTTCCAAATTTAGGGAAGTTGGAAAAAAGTTTGAAGTCGATGTTCTGTTGCTCTTTTCCCTACTCAAAAAAATATTGTATTTTTCGTATCTGAACTCCAACACGATTCGAAGCAGTCGTTGTACTGTGTAGTCAAGGATTTGAAGTACGAGTGTCCCACCAAAACAAATCTAGGCCCCAATAAGTATGAAAATGATTTACATTGATCCAGACCATTGTTCTTAGGACACCCCGCAACATGTAAACAATTATTGCAGACTAGACGGTTTCTTCCATGCCCTATGTTCCATTGTTTTAAACTATTCTGTATGCAAGCATTTAATACAGTAATATTTAGAAACTGTTGCAAAAGCGTAATAGGTTTTATTATCAAGGGGGAAATACTGCCCCACTGTGTATCAAGCTATGAATAGAATATTACATTGCAAGACACCATGTATATCTTAATATTTTAATATTTTATTGGTCTTTGTAATAGTCATTTGCACAGTAACTAAAAACACAATTAAATATTGAAAAACTCATGTTGATAAATGTTGACAAATTATTAAATTCTGCATTTCTACATATAATGCATTATAAATTATATCTGTAATATGCACAGTGCCTTGAGCTAGAACAACAAAAAGCGGATAATCCACTGCACTAACAAATGAGGCACATAGAGTTAAGTAAGATTCAATTCCAAATGAAATAGCCTTTGGGAAGATTATCATAACTATTTATTTTGTCTTCTGATCTGAATCTTACTAATATTCAGCTATTATTCGGTAACAAATCTTTATATCAACTAATTTCAGCAAACAGTAAAATTGTCCTTTTCTCTCTATGAATCAATGTAATAGTTATTATTTGCCCCTGTGTGTTATACTCATGACACAGTTGTCCTATAGTCCAAGTATTGTTAAACTATTATGATGGGAAAGTTGTGATATTCATTAGTCCTTTTTTAATCCCTTTTCCTTACTCATACTTTAGGCTTCAGCGTAACAAATGTAGCATACATTTTATGCTGGGCCATGAAGGAATAAACGTTTTACCTGTCTCAGTTGTGGGTGTAGTATTGCAGTCAATTCCCTGTCATGTTCCTGAAAGGAATCGAAAGGCGCTCTATTTTATCTGCAGTACGTTCACCTGGTCCTTCTGGGTAATTGGAGTTTATTTTAGTTCCTCTCCGCTGAGAAATGAGAGTGCTCTGCCAAATGGAGACCATTTACACTAAATCTCTCCTTTCGCTGATTGTGAAAGATACACATGTATCACACAAGGTGCAGTGAAACCAGGAACCCTGGGGTAATAAGGTCTTTAAGAGGGCAGTATGCAGCTCTCTCACCTGGTTTAAATCAGCACTCTCTCACACACACACACACACACTTTCACTCCACTTTCACTCCCGCTCACACATGTCCACCCATGATCCCAGACACACACACACACACACACACACACACACACACACACACACACACACACACACACACGTCTCTCTGACCATTATTGCTCTGACAGCAGTTGAGCGATAAACCATCTCTACTCCACTGTTTACTGTAAACGTGATACATTGAATCAGTGAAATCTTAGATAGTTAGTTATAACACAAATATCTGACATAAATAGAATGAATGTTCAATGCTAGGCAAAATGTAAACATTCTTCCATAAAAGTGATGAAATGGGGAAGTCAATACAAAGTCATGAATTTGCTTTGTTGAAATGGGTTGGTTAGTGTTCACACATTTTCTTTTTGTCGAGTTACTGTAACAAATCTATATGTTACATATGTATGGGATATGTAGGGGATATGTAGCGGAGAAATACAACCTCTTAGCCCCAATTGACTGTCTGTCTAGTTTTGTTATCATACTGATAGTTTTATGACAGACTCCTACATGTTAAAGCCAAATGTCTTCAACGGCATACTTGAAGAGTCTGAGAAAAGACAACGTCCAAACAACATCCATAGGAAAACTAACACTCAGTTAGTATTAACAAATAGCCTACCGACACTTAGATTTACAACAGCAAAACTTTTGTGCAGTATGAAATGAAAGGCAGGGAGATCATGTTTTATTGATTGATTTGTTAGATCCGATTATAATTAGAAAGTTAAATGATGGTGCTACATTCAAAACAACTATTATGTTCTATTATGTTCACTGGGAGCCATAACACCAGGTGCTTCATGCCTTTTTCTGTTACACATGTACAAAACCTTCGGATCTCACAGACTGGTCTATGGCTTACATTATCCCAACAATAATACACAATGTTCTACCATGTTCAAATACCAATGAAGTCAGGGATAAGATGCTAGATGTACAGTACATCTGTCATCAGATCACATCATGGTGATTTTATTGACAACAGGCCTATTTGTTGTTGACTAGCTTGAGAACTAGTTAGTCACTCTTATTTGGCACCGGTGTGTGCTGAACTGTGCACATACATGTGTGTGTATGTGTTTCTATGAAATAAACATGAAAAAAGTTAAAGTTGCAAATGACAATTTAAAAAAACAAGTCAAAAATGAAGCAGCATTCCATATTTATGTTATTTGCTGTCCCTGGGCATGCTCTAATATCATTGATTGGGTTCAGTGCTTCACAGTAAAGGCTAAAACACCATTACACAAGGGCTTAAAAGACACAGGAGGATATTGGGGAAAGGATCCAACTAACAGAGCTCCAAATACCTGCATGTGAGACTTCATTCCCCCAGAAGAGAGTAAGTGGGGCGGAGCCTGAATGAAGTGTACACTGGAAAACGTGCAACGTGACTCATTTGAATAGCATGTATAACTTAGGAGGAACCAGGAACTCTGCTCAAGTGTTTGCTCAACATTGTCAAAACAAATCTTCAATGCATAATGCAGAAACATCCATTTCTAATTCCTTGAAGGTCAGCGGAAGGAAATCAAATAAAAAGAGGACAATCAAGTAATAGCTACTGCATTTGAATGGTAAGTCCACAAAGAAGTAAAAACATAAATGCTACTTCCTATATGTCTGTCATACTATTGCAATTTTCTAATAATTAGTTCCTCCCTATGTATTTATCAAACAAAGTATCATTTTGCACATTGTCTGAAGTGATGACAATTATGTAAGATGATGAACTTATATTATATTCCACAAAAAATACTTAGTTTAATTTATCTATCAAAGCTGATGTGGCTTACTTATCATGACTATAATCCATTAAGTAGACAAGACACTTGAAATGTTCATACTCAATAAAAGCAAAAAAATAATATTTGGTCCCTACTTTGGCCCTCCCAATCTTCAGCTCAAACTCTGGTCACTGGCGCCATCTAGTGTGTGCATCTTCCCCACTACTTATTATCCCATTTACAGAAGGACCATTTGCATCAAAGTCCACTGGCCCTACAATGTTAATGATACGGATCAAGATAAACAATCCATATGGATTCCATGTACAATTTGACAGTTAAATGAAATGTAAGACAGTAAGACTGCTTTTATTCAGCCTTTTTTGTCCTATAGGCTACTTGCTGAGCAATGCACATTGCTTTTGATACATTTTCCATTTGTTTCAGCTCTGTCTTGAAAAAAACATATAGACGAACGCAAACGTCATCAATTATTGTCATTATTTTCATTAAACTTTTATAGAATAATTGTTATTAACATTACATCTTCATTAACTTTCAATCATAGGTTTTAGCAATGATTTATCTTCTACATTCAAACTGCACATTATTCTGTAACGTTTATCGTTGTAACACTCAAACTATGGCCATTAGACAGAAGCACATCCCCATCAATCTTTGGCAGTCTGATATTAGCGGAGAAGCTTCTGCTTATTTCTATCAAATTAGAAACTTGATCGTATAGCTGCCTCATTGTGAACACCATCATTGTTTTGCGAATAACTAGAGAGAAAACAAGTAATAATATGAATCAAATGTTGAAGATGGTTGATGAGAAAGTAGACTGGATGGACAGACAAAGACTCAGTAGGACTGACACAGAAGTAGCTTACAGTCCCCTACTTACAATAAAGTTGTAATAAACTCATATAAATAGGATGTAATTGTTTATGAAATATTTCATTGTTTTGCGTTTAATAATACTCTACAGCCTTGTGAAAAATGGGTAACTTGTGAAAAATGTGTAACTTTTTTAAACTGTCAAACATGGGCTCTTATTGTGACGTTTTTGTAAACGTTCTGGACAGAACATTATCGGCATCGGTCCTGTCACTGCTGCATGCACAACAGATTGCGGAGGGGACCGTATATTATGTAAATCTTTGAGTGAACCTTCATGTGGAGTGGCGGACGTTTAAACGGTCAATATTCACCAGCAATGTCTGAAGGGACAGTTATGGTACAAGCCCTGTGCTTTACTTTAGTTGTAACGTTTTGATATGTGGATCAACAACTACAGTGAGGTCTACTTTGGATTATAATAAAACTACAACTGCTGCAGAGAGACGAGATTGTACAACTAAACCAAATTCAACCCCTAGCAATAATAGCGTCAATGCACCACCGGTAAGGTTGACATCTACAATTACAGCAAAGCCCAAGGAACGGACTACCAATACTAGACCACCCAAAACGTCCACCACCGCTAACTATAGCTTCAACACCGAAGTTTTAAATGAGGGTATCGACAGGAAACGGGGAAAAAATTGTATGGAACAAAGAACCTGATGGTGAACACACTAGAATTAGGTGAGCATTCAAATGTATTTGCTGATGTAAAATACAGGTCAACTGCTGAAATAATTGTTATATCAATATAATGCATAGTAAAGTATTAACGTGTTATTATAGGCCTATACATTGTACATTATATATATTTGCCGACATTTTTAATAATCTCATGCGTCTTTATAAAAGTGTGATATGACTGGAAAATGGCACAGCCCTATTGGTTAAAAAGCCCTTCAATCTTTATCTTTCAGTTCTTACATGGAAAACATTTATACCATGAATACTGTCCATCAGGTTATTCGACAAACAACTCGGAAAACACGCCATTGAAAGCTGACATGATAAATGACAATAGTGTGGGTCACAACGCGGGGAAAACATGATTAACAGGGTGGTTGGTATGTCCATTCTGCATAGCTGTGGTCTTGAAAACCAAGTCCAGGGGGTTGGTTCTACATTCCCACCTCTGTGTGGTGAAGTGTTTATCTGGGGTTATCAGGTGGTGACGGGAACCGGCTGGATCTGCTAACTCCATTCAGTACCAAGTCACCACAGTTCTGCATAGCCAGTGAATGTGTTACATAGTCCTAATTATGGACATTTCACAATGTTCGTCCTTGTTCATGAGATGGTTTGCCTTTTGTAGCCAAGCGGTCCACCAGGAGTGATAAGGCAGTAAAGAAGCCTAAAAAGATATGAAAGAAAATCAAGAAACCCAAAGTCCTGCCAAAGAAGCGAAAGGCCAGTGGGCGCCCCCTGGCTGCTAGTGAAGCCAGTGGGACGTATGTATAGGAGAATACCGCTGAGTGACATATACAGTATACGAATGAGGTTCACCCAGTGGTGAAGATTCCTGTGGCTCAGTTGGTAGAGCATGGTGTTTGCAATGCCAGCATGGTGTGTGCAATGCCAGGGTTGTGGGTTCGATTCCCACGGGGGGCCAATACAACAACAACAAAAAAAATTCACTACTGTAAGTCACATTCACTACTGTAAGTTGCTCTGGATAAGAGCGTCTGCTAAATGACTAAAATGTAAAAATGTGTGGCCCTAATAGCAGTATTGAGATCTCTATTTCCCTACTGTGCAAAATGCAGTTTTCATTTCATGTTGGAAATGCAACATGATCGACATCTGACATTCACAGCATTGCTTGATGGCACATAGTCACAGTACTAGTGGTAGTAGAGCAAAAACTAAAATATTCCCTGGCTTAAATAGTTGTTGTGCTTGCACTTGTTCTCCAGTGACTGACCTAGTCTTCTGTAGTATTTCCTACCCATCTCTCTCTCTCTAATGAAAGCATTGTTGACATGGGTTCAATATATTTGGAATCCCTTCACTAGTTCAGTAGGTAACTTGGCTATATGGCATGGGACACCACAGGCTAGGCTGCTATCAACAGTAGTTTTAAACAATTAAGTCTTGGAGCAGTGCAGTGCTTTCCTCACAATGAACCCAGTGGAGAGATCCAGCAGGCCTCGAAGGCAAAATGGTGTTAGGGTTTTAAGAGAGACCACTGGCAGCACTGGCACAGGAACTGGTGTTTAGAGGGCCAGTCGACCAGGCTCAACTCCTCAGACAATGAGCCCCTGTCTGCTCCTCTCATGGAAACCCAGTAAAAACTGAGGAAGTCTCTCTTTCTTGTGAACCCTGCTGCTCTCCCTCTCGTTTCCTCACTTTCCCTATCATTGCCTATCATGCTCATATAAGCCTTGTAGAATTGCATTCTCTCAATACCCATGTAAAGGCATCAAATTCAGCCTGTAATGCTAGTGTTTATGGACAGTGAGCTTTTTTATATAATAGATGCATAAGTAACCATTGGTTCCCACTCCTTCTCTGCTGGTCAATAATGTTTTCCTCTATCACCACATGACAATCTCATTCTCCGTGTCTGTCAGAGTGCCCTCCTCTGGGGCTGGAGTCTCTGAGAGACATACAGGTGAGACACAGTGGCCTACTGGGAAATGGAACTGACACCGTTTCCATTTATTTATTTCTGTCTGTCTGTCTGTCTGTCTGTCTGTCTGTCTGTCTGTCTGTCTGTCTGTCTGTCTGTCTGTCTGTCTGTCTGTCTGTCTGTCTGTCTGTCTGTCTGTCTGTTGGGCTTTGAGGATGGGGACATCTACAATGGGGCGTGGTGTGCCCAGTATGAGGATAAGAAACAATGGCTGGAGGTGGATGCCCGTTGACCCACACGCTTCACCGGTGTCATCCTGCAGGGACGCAGCTCAATTTGGAGGTCAGTGCAGGTTTTTGTTCCACCCCAGCACTAACACTTCTGATTCAACTAATCGCAAAGTTGCACTCACTGTGCAGTGATTTAGCCATTGCATAGATTTGTATGTATTGTAAATGTTGCATGGACATCGCTAAAGAGTTGCTCCAGTCTTTCCTAGCAGTTGGGATTTCTCACTCACCTAAGGTGCTGTTTAGTAATGATACCCTGGTCTGGAAAACCGCTATGAATGGGACTAAAGAGGCAGTGAGTTGATTCAATACAATATATTAAAATATGATATGTTGTAATGTCACGACTTCCGCCAAAGTCGGTCCCTCTCCTTGTTCGGGCGGCGTTCGGCGTCACCGGTCTTCTAGCCATCGCTGATCCACCTTTAATTTTCCATTGGTTTTGTCTTTGTTTTCTACACACCTGGTTTTCATTCCCCAATTACATGTTCATGTATTTAACCCTATGTTTCCCCCATGTTTTTTGTGCGTGATTGTTTCAATGTTCATTTCGGTTCATGGTGGCTGGTTTTCCGACTGGTGCTGTTTTCACCCGTGCGTAATATTTACCGTTTGTATTTGGTCAAGTGTATTTGTTACCTTGTGCCTTTATTTTTTGAGTAAAGTACGTTGCTCACTCATTTTGCTCTCCTGCGCCTGACTTCATGCACCAGCTACACTCACCTTCTGACAGAATCACACGCCACACCATATGGAGTCAGCAGGAGCAGACACCCCCGGATTAGGGGTCGAGGAGCGCATAATACAACATCGACATGGATCGCGTCCTGCAGAATATAGATTGCTGGGAGAGAAGAGGACTTCCTCCAGCGCCTCCACCAGCATCACCAAGGGCACTACTACTCACCCCTCCTTCACCCGGTCCCAGTGGGATTCAGCTCGATCTTCCGAGGGAGTATGATGGGACGGCTGCGGGATGTCAGGGGTTCCTACTACAGCTGGAGCTCTACCTAGCAACCGTCCACCCAGCTCCTTCGGGCCGTGAAAGCGTGTCCGCCCTCGTCTCCTGTCTCTCAGGGAAAGTCCTGGAGTGGGCCATTGCCGTATGGGAGGAAGGAGAAGCGATGTTGGACCAATTAGAGGATTTCAACCGCTGCTTCCGGGCAGTTTTCGTCCACCCGCCTGAGGGTAGAGTGGCGGGTGAACGTCTCGTCCAACTTAGGCAGGGGACGAGGAGCGCACAGGAGTTCTCTCTGGACTTTCAGACCCTGGCCGCCAGCGCGGGATGGAACGACAGGGCCCTGATCGATCACTACCGTTGTAGTTTTAGCGAGGACGTCTGTCGGGAATTGGCCTGCAGGGACACCACTCTCACCTTTGACCAGCTGGTGGACCTGCCCATCCGGTTGGATAACCTGCTGGCTACCCGCTGACGTCCAGATCGGGGTCTGTCGATTCCATCCCCCAGCACCACAGCTCCTACGCCCATGGAGCTGGGAGGTGCTGCACGTAGGGCGACCGGAGGAGGGCCCAGTCCATGCAAATCAAATCAAATTTATTTTCAAATTTATTTATTTTCAAATCAAATCAAATCAAATGATCTGTGGCCACAGAGGGCACACTGCCGGTCGGTGCTGGAGAGGTTCCTCTGGTAATCGAGGCAGCAGGCAGGGCACTCTTGTGTCACCCCAGGTGAGTCGGCACCAGGCTCACCCAGAGCCCTCTGTTGCACACATGTTTGTGTATATTAATTTTCCTGAGTTTTCCCCGCATTCCCAGCATAAGCCGCTCGTAGATTCAGGTGCAGCTGGGAACTTTATTGACAGATCATTTGCCCATAGTTTATGGATCCCTATTGTTCCAGTGGATATGCCCTTCCCAGTTCACGCCATAGATAGTCGACCATTAGGGTCAGGGCTAATTAGGGAGGCCAGCGCTCCACTGGGCATGGTGACACGGGAGGATCACAAGGAGAAAATCATTTTTTTCCTTATTGATTCTCCTGCGTTTCCCGTGGTGCTGGGCATACCCTGGTTGGCCTGTCATGACCCCACTATTTCGTGGCAACAGAGGGCTCTCCCGGGGTGGTCATGAGAGTGCTCGGCGAGGTGTTTAGGGGTTTTCGTTGGTGTGACTACGGTGGAAAGTCCAGACCAGGTCTCCACCGTGCGCATCACCTCTGAATATGCCGATTTGGCTCTCGCCTTCTGTAAGAAGAAGGCGACTCAATTACCACCCCATCGACGGGGGGATTGTGCGATAAATCTCCTGGTAGACGCAGCACTTCCCAGGAGTCACCTGTATCCCCTGTCACAGGAGGAGACGGCGGCTATGGAAACATATGTCTCCGAATCCCTGAGGCAGGGGTACATTCGGCCCTCCACTTCACCTGCCTCCTCAAGTTTATTTTTTGTGAAGAAGAAGGATGGAGGTCTGCGCCCGTGTATTGACTATCGAGGTATCAACCAGATCACTGTTAGGTACAGTTACCCGCTACCTCTCATAGCCAGTGCGATTGAGTCAATGCACGGGGCGCGCTTCTTCACCAAATTGGATCTCACTTACAACCTGGTGCGTATCCGGGAGGGAGACGAGTGGAAGACAGCTTTCAGTACCACCTCAGGGCACTATGAGTATCTCATCATGCCGTATGGTTTGATGAATGCTCCATCAGTCTTCCAGGCCTTTGTGGACAAGATTTTCAGGGACCTGCACGGGCAGGGTGTAGTGGTGTATATTGATGACATCCTGATATACTCCGCTACACGCGCTGAGCATGTGTCCCTGGTGTGCAGGGTGCTTGGTCGACTGTTGGAGCATGACCTGTACGTCAAGGCTGAGAAATGTCTGTTTTCCAACAGTCCGGTTCCTTCCTAGGGTACCGCATTTCCACTTCAGGGGTGGAGATGGAGAGTGAGTGCATTTCAGCCATGCGTAATTGCCCGACTCCCACCACGGTAAAGGAAGTGCAGCAGTTTCTAGGGTTTGCCAACTACTACTGGAGGTTTATCCGGGGTTTTGGTCAGGTAGCGGCTCCCATTATCTCACTGCTGAAGGGGGGACCAGTGTGTTTGCGGTGGTCAGCTGAGGCGGACAGGGCTTTTGGTCAGCTGAGGGCTCTGTTTACCTCGGCTCCCGTGCTGGCACATCCGGATCCCTCTTTGGCATTCATAGTGGAGGTGGACGCGTCCAAGGCTGGGATAGGAGCCGTGCTCTCTCAGCGCTCGGGTACGCCACCAAAGCTCCGCCCCTCCGCCCCTTCTTTTCGAAGAAGCTCAGCCCGGCGGAGTGAAACTATAACGTGGGGGACCAGGAGTTGTTGGCTGTCGTCAAGGCCTTGAAGGCGTGGAGACATTGGCTTGAGGGGGCTAAACACCCTTTTCTCATCTGGACTGACCACCGCAATCTGGAGTACATCCGGGCGGCGAGAAGACTGAATCCTCGCCAGGCAAGGTGGGCCATGTTTTTGCCCATTTTGTTTTCACCCTATCCTACAGACCAGGTTCCCAGAACGCGAAGGCAGACGCACTGTCCCAGATGTATGACACAGAGGAGCTGCCCATGGATCACACTCCCATACTCCCGGTCTCTTGCCTGGTGGCACCGGTAGTGTGGGAGCTGGACGCGGACATCAAGCGGGCGTTACGTACAGAGCCCACTCCCCTCCAATGTCCAGCTGGGCGTCTGTACGTTCCGTCTGCTGTCCGCCACCGTTTGATCTGTTGGGCCCACACGTCACCCTCTTCTGGTCATCCGGGCATCGGTCGGACAGTGCGCTGTCTTAGTGGGAAGTACTGGTGGTCCACTTTGGCTAAGGACGTGAGGGTTTATGTCTCATTCCCCAATTACATGTTCATGTATTTAACCCTCTGTTTCCCCCATGTTTTTGTGCCCCATGATGGCTGGTTTTCCAACGGGTGCTGTTTTCACCCGTGCGTAATATTTACCGTTTGTATTTGGTCAAGTGTATTTGTTACCTTGTGCCTTTATTTTTTGAGTAAAGTACGTTGCTCACTCATTTTGCTCTCCTGCGCCTGACTTCATGCACCAGCTACACTCACCTTCTGACAAGTAACCATAATCTATTGCCTTCTTTCCATGACTTTTACTGCACCATTTGGATATTCCACACATTTGAATCTCTTGAATATCTTACTATTCGGTTCCTCATGATCCAGTTGTCAAGTTGTGTTTCATTATGTGGTCAAGTGAGGTATTATATCTACCATGCTCTGACATCATTGACCAATGACATTCCACTGCCGCTGGCCTATTTACACTGTAATGGAGACTGTGGCTATTGGCAAGCTGATCATGGCCCAGTCAGTGGTTCTTTTGGAAAGTGTGCCCTGGCCAAAGCTGACTCCACTGTGCCAACCTTGCCAACTGTGTCAAACTTGCCAACTGTGCTATCCCAGCCTACTCTCCATGGGCACACTGTGGCAGATTGGACCATCTAATTACCAGTCTGTGGCACTGGTTTGGCAAAGGTGCAGAGGGGAAATGTGACTGGCAGAGAGATGTACACTGAGTGTACAAAACATTAGGAACACCTTCCTAATGTTGAGTTGCACCCTCTTTTGCCTTCAGAACAGCCTCAATTTGTCAGAGCATGGACTCTACAAGGTGTCAAATGCATTCCACAGGGATGCGGGCCCATGTTGACTCCAATGCTTCCCACAGTTGGGTCAAGTTGGCTGCATTTCCTTTGGGTGATGGACCATTCTTGATACACACAGGAACCGTTTGAGCATGAAAATACAGCAACCGGTGTGCCTGGCACCTACTACTATACTCCGTTCAAAGGCACTTAAATCTTTTGCCTTGCTCATTCACCATCGGAATGGCACACATACACAATCCATAGCTCAATTGTCTCAAGGCTTAAAAATCCTTCTTTACCCTGTCTCGTCCCCTTAATCTACACTGGTTGAAGTGGATTTAACAGGTGACATCAATAAGGAATCATAGCTTTCACCTGGATGGTCTCTCTGTCATGGAAATAGCAGATGTTCCTAATGATTTGTACACTCAGTTTATAATTAAATACAATTTATACATTTTTCATAAATCATATTTTTAATTTAATGAATTAAGCTCTGCGGTGATTAAGTCTTGTTTTGTACACTCAGTGTTTTCCGAACTCTGACTGTTCATTCCGATATTTATTAATTAATTAATTTTTACTTTCTTGATTATGTGCATATTGTTTTGTATTGCTAGGATATTATTACTACGCTGCTGATAGAAACATAAGCATTTCGCTGCACCTGCAATAACATCTGCAAATCTGTGTACATGACCAATAAACTTTGATTTGATTCGATTTGTTTTACACTTTTAACATAGGCCAGGCCCTAATGTTACCTCACATCCCCCTGGGAAAAAAACATTTCAATTTGCTCAACTTGCCATTGGCTGAAACATTGGCTCAATTTACCTCATGGCTATTGGCTCAACTTACCCCAAGGCAAACATTTTGACTATATTAGCCCACAAAGCTACAAGGATGTGCTTTCATGCTAAGTTTAGGGACCTCATATTAAAGCTTATAGAGACCCCAACTGATGTACAGAACAATCATAAAAGTATCAACTTTGGTTTAGATACAAGCATCATGAAACCTATAACACAATAAATTAATTTGACTTGGTGAAACTTGCTTACCACTTTTTCCATGTGGTTTCTTCCTTCCCAGAACTCTTTCTTCCTTCCTATGAACTCTTCCTAAATATTTGGTCAAATTATATGGTTTCCTAGAAACAACACTGGCTCAACTTACCCCACTCTCCCCTACTGTAGGTATTTGAGGGGAACCAGGATACTGAAAATCCAGTGCTGGCCCTATTTAATAAGTTGTCAACAGTGGTAAGCTACATCCGCATCAATCCACAGACCTGGTACTAGAATGGAACTGTGTCTTAGAGCTGAGGTTCTGGGCTGTACCCTCCCAGGTATGTCCACCATCATCATCATCAACACTAGCTTAACACTCAGGAAACATAACCTCAACAACATTCAAATGTTACCACTGAATTTTTCCATTACGTTGTGTCTTCTCACTCCTGTAGATCCCAACAACATCTACGCTTGGCAGCAGACGGAGCAAGGCACCCAGAACAAACTGGACTTCAGACACCACAACTACAAGGAGATGAGGAAAGTAAGTCCTGAAGTGGAGACCTTCAACACTCACCCATAGGCTATTGGTGTAGTTTGAGGGTTATTTAGATGGTGGATGGATGACTCTCTATGTAGACAAACACTGAATGAAGACTGGTTAATATTTTGCAAATATAGTGCTGCATTCATAACCAATTAGGAAGGTGGCAATAACTAGTGGGAAACTTGTCTATCATCCCTGAGCTCCGATTTCTCCCACATGTTGACCTCTGACATCACCTACTACGGAAATGACCTCAATTAACAGCCTTTTTGACAGTAAAAAAAAATTAACAACATAACATTATTTATAAAAAGCAATCTATTCATATGGTTTTTTTTAACACTATCATTTGTTTACAAGCATGTTAGCTATACTTTTAGTTTATGGTTGGCCATTAACCAATTGACGTTTCTCAACGAGGTCAAAGCATTTGAATGCATCCAACTGGTATTTACGACTTCAACAGGTAATTACCACCTTTCCACTTGGTTATGAACTCCGCATCGGTCGCGTTCCCTTGCTTAGAAGTTGCATGCATCAACCAATGGTTGCGTGCCATGTCATCGACTGTGTCATCGGGCACCAGATTGCTATAACATATGATGTGGTTAGATTTAAAATACCTTTTGGGGACAAGAGCCCTCTACCCAGGCCCTACACCCAAACAAGGGTACTGCGTTCATCCACCTCTGGCCTGCTCGCCTCCCTACCTCTGAGGAAGCACAGCTCCCGCTCAGCCCAGTCAAAACTGTTCGCTGCTCTGGCACCCCAATGGTGGAACAAGCTCCCTCACGACGCCAGGACAGCGGAGTCAATCACCACCTTCCGGAGACACCTGAAACCCCACCTCTTTAAGGAATACCTGGGATAGGATAAAGCAATCCTTCTAACCCCCCCCCCCCTTAAAAGATTTAGATGCACTATTGTAAAGTGGTTGTTCCACTGGATATCATAAGGTGAATGCACCAATTTGTAAGTCGCTCTGGATAAGAGCGTCGGCTAAATGACTTAAATGTAAATGTAAATGTATTCATCTCTATGGAACTGACCATATTCACAGCTATATATCTGTTGCGTTCCACTGCTTAGACTTTGCATGCATCAACCAATGGTTGCATGGTGTACCACGTCATCGACTGTGTCATTGACTAACAGATTGCTATATCATATGATGTGGTTAGCTGATAAGTAAAATACATTTCCAGGCATTTTAAGATCTGGCAACGTCTAAGCAGTGAAACGCGACCACTAACTCAACTACTTCCTGTTTTCCTCTAACAATTAGCAAACTTCTGACCAATAAGAATAGAGCCAGGCAGTTTCAAGGTAGATAATCATTCATATTATCATTCTAAGCAACTGACTCACCATATTTTAGAACTACATAGTGACTTAGAAAATAATAATTTCTCTCAAAAAATAATCATACACTGGCTAAAATGTTGTGATCTTGTGCACTCTAAATAAGTGCAGTAGGGACCTTACAAAGGTGCTATCTAGAACCTAAAAGGGTTCTTCAGCTGTCCCCATAGGATAACCCTTTGAAGAACCCTTTTTGGTTCCAGGTAGAACCCTTTTGGGTCCATCTAGGACCCTTTCCACAATGTGTTCTACATGGACACAAAAAGGGTTCTCCTATGGGAACAGCCGAAGAACCCTTATGGAAGCCTTTTTTCTAAGAGCGTAGGAATCCATTGCATGCAACAGTTAGCAAGAAACTCCCTCCCTTCCATTCAATCTACTCTGTGTGGCGCTTGACTGACCTGTCCTGGAAGCAGAGAGTTTGTGGTTGTAGCTACCTCCCTCAGTCTCACCGAAAAACAAATATTATTCAACTTTTTTTCTTCTTTTCCCCTCCTCACTACACTGCCACCACCGCTCAGTAAAGAGCTTGAGGTGAATCTGACCATTATGATATAACACTGGGCTCTTGTGTCCACACACACACACACACACACACACACCACACTCTCCCTATGTGCTCTGCAAACTAATCCAAGACTTGGATCTATTTGTAAAGTAGTAAAACTCTACTGTACATAGTGAAGCTTTCTTCTCACACTTAACCACTGGAGGTTGGGGGCACCTTAATTGGGGAGGACGGGCTCGTGGTAATGACTGTAGCGGAATTAGTAGAATGGTTTCCATGTGTTTGATGACATTGCATTTGCTCCGTTCCAGCCATTATTATGAGCCATCCTCCCCTAACCAGCCTCCACTGCACTTACCCATCATAAGGCAGTGTTACCAAATCCATTCCTGATGGACCCTGTGGGTGCAACAACAACAAAAAAATCTGTCCCCCAAAAATGTGCACACCCTGGGGGTCCCACAGGAATGGAAGTCTTCTGCCCACCAGACAACACCGTAATGCTCAGTACCATTTAACTCTGTCCCTCCTCAGCTCATGAAGTCAGTGACCGAGTCCTGTCCTGACATCACCCATATCTACAGCATCGGGAAGAGCCACATGGGCCTCAAGATGTACGTCATGGAGATCTCTGACAACCCTGGAAAGCATGAGCTGGGTAAGTAGATATAGACCTACTCCAGTTTATGAAGTTTTATCATATGGCAATACTACATAACATATCTACAGTACCACTGCTATAGTACTTTGTACAGTATGCTCTCAGAGACTGGAGTCAACCCTTGTCTACACTGACAGGTCTAAAGTGTTTGCTTTGCGCCCATTGAATCGGTCTGCCAGTACTGGCAACTGCTAATACCCCTTACCGACAGCACTTATAATGGAAGAGAGAGAGCCAGGAATGCCGCAGCATAGACGGAGAACTGGTTAGCCTGCACACTGGAATAGAGAGGAAAACCCTATTATATAGAGGGTGACTAGTCTTAGTATGTCAACACTGGAAATTGTTGGCCTGTTTTGTACGGAGTAAAAAGCTTTCAATGGTTTTTGACTGTCAACTTGACTGTATATATTTGTTAATCTCCAACTCTCTTGGCAGAGGTTAAGCCAGCTTGGCTTGGTAAATGACTCTGTCTCTCCATGTCATGTTCCAGTATTTATAATGTGAACTCATAGATAGTGGGTTCATGGTAAGATAAATGTTCCTTGTTTCTTTTTTGTGGGGTTCCTTCCTATGTGACGTAATCCCTAATGTACTGCTGTAACACAAGGCTTAAAGGATGACTGTACTTCCTGATTTGGCCTCATTTTCAAGATAACTCATTAAGAAATGCTAGCAGCCATGACTGAAGCTAAACAAGAGTTGTCTTAAGGGTGTGGTTTGATGTGGGTGTGTTATGTTTGCATATTGTACCTTGGCTGGTTTTCTTATTTGTCCCTCCTGAGTCACTGTAGCAACAACAGTCTGAATTAATCTAAGATAAATCAAGAAATCTGTCATTAATTTAGAAGTTTTTGCCGAGGTCTTAGTCGAGCAATTTTACATCTAGGTAAAATGTTTGGTCTGGCTGCATGCTCAGAACTGATTTCTTAGAACAATAACATGTCTACAACATCATCATCTGCAAGCTGTTAAACTATCGTAAATAAAGCACGAGCTACACACTGTTTGTCAGTGCCCAAAATCACTTGTTAAATAGCTAAATTCCAACTCTGTGTTTGTTGATGAAGCTAGCAAGTAGTAGCTAGCAGGCACATTGAGCAGCCAGGACACAAACAGCTTATCAAGTCACTGGTGAGTGGAGACGTGTGTGCTTCGGTGCTGTTTAGTTTTTAACAACTTTCTCATTATCTATTACCAGAGTGTGAGTCTGTCTGGCAGTGTTTCACACAGAAAAAAACTGTCACGGGAGACACAAGATGCTCACGAATGGGTTTTGGAATATTGACAAGATGCAGATGGGATACAAGTTCACTCTGATCGTCTCAATTCTAATTTTGCAGAAAAAGTGGCAGACTCAAGTGATTGACACTATAAAAAAACATCAGCAAGTGGCCACTCCATAAAGGGCTTAGGGCCAAGGGTTATTCCAACATAACATTGGGGACGTGTTGTCTTATGTAAACAAGTCTGAGGCGCTGCGTAAAGTGCAGATCTGCTGTCTGGATATCCTGGCTGCTATCTAGAACCTAAAAGGGTTCTTTGGCTGTCCCCATGGGAGAACCATTTGGAGAACCCTGTCATAGCTCTCCTGTGACGATCTGAAGGATCAGGTTACAGTGGATCCGCTCTACAGTGTGCTCTCTCTCGTAGAGGGGGAGAGCAGGAAGTCTGCTGTTTTATGGGCGGTCATAAAATACGCTGCTTCTATGCTCTGTTGTGTTCGAGACTGGAATGTAAACTGTGGAACACAGAGACCCTTGGACATCAACATTTTGAATAATTAAACAATATTTCTATTTTTGGGAATGTGGGAATGGTCCGTGGACACTTAAGGGACAGTTATGTCGAGTGTGTTTCATTTGGTGACCTCATGAAGGACAGGAACACACATAACTGTATCTCTAAAAGTGTACATTTCCCAGCTTTCAGGTTTACATATAAATATTGTGAAACGTATGTGATTAAACATGAAACTATTTGTGAAAAGATGTAATGTGATGTTAACCTTCTAAATGAGAGTACGGATTTTCATATAAAGTTTAACTAGTCAGTGGCCACACCCCCGTGAGCCCAAACATCACATTAGGCATCATAGAACCGCCCCTTCTTCCACAGAGTATAAAACCACTTTCTACAAAATGTACATTAAGTCAGAGAACGCCGGGACGGAGTCCCCAAGTTGGAATGGCTACAATTCTATAGGCCATCAGACCAGAAAATATGGAGATGACACTAATCAAATCAAATCAAATCAAATTTATTTATATAGCCCTTCGTACATCAGCTGAAATCTCAAAGTGCTGTACAGAAATGGTCAGAGAGGGCACTTGAACCAAACCAAACCACTACCTGTTGAAATGGTTAGGCACTACAACTCTACCAAAGGATAAGACCATACAGGGTGGAGTATTGACTACACGGCTGGAAATGGTCAACCTCTCTAGGGTAGGGGGCAGTATTTTCACATCCGGATAAAAAAACGTACCCGATTTAATCTGGTTATTACTACTGCCAGAAACTAGAATATGCATATAATTGTTTGATTTGGATAGAAAACACCCTAAAGTTTCAAAAACTGTTTGAATGGTGTCTGTGAGTATAACAGAACTCATATGGCAGGCCAAAACCTGAGAAGATTCTGTACAGGAAGTGCCCTCTCTGACCATTTCTTGGCCTTCTACACCCTCTTTATTGAAAACAGAGGATCTCTGCTGTAACGTGACACTTTCTAAGGCTCCCATAGGCTCTCAGAAGGCGCCAGAATGTTGAATGATGACTTTGCAGCCCCTGGCTGAAAAACAGTAGCGCATTTGGATAGTGGTCGATCTGAGAACAATGAGACGGGCGTGCACGGGAAGAGTCCATTTTACATTTTCAGTCTTTGAACGAAAACGACATCTCCCTGTCGGAATATTATCACTATTTTACGAGAAAAATCGCATAAAAATTGATTTTAAACAGCGTTTGACATGCTTCGAAGTACGGTAATGGAATATTTTGACATTTTTTGTCACGATACGCGTCCGCGCGTCACCGTTCGGATAGTGTCTTGAACGCAAGAACAAAACAGGATATTTGAACATAACAATGGATTATTTTGAACCAAACCAACATTTGTGGATGAAGTAGAAGTCCTGGGAGTGCATTCTGACGAAGAACAGCAAAGGTAATCCAATTTTTCTTATAGTAATTCTGAGTTTAGTGAACGCCAAACTTGGTGGGTGTCAAATTAGCTAGCCCGTGATGGCGAGCTATCTACTCAGAATATTGCAAAATGTGCTTTTGCCGAAAAGCTATTTTAAAATCTGACACCGCAATTGCATAAAGAAGTTCTGTATCTATAATTCTTAAAATAATTGTTATGTTTTTTGTGAACGTTTATCGTGAGTAATTTAGTAAATTCACCGGAAGTTTTCGGTATGTTTGCTAGTTCTGAACATCACATGCTAATGTAAAAAGCTGGTTTTTGATATAAATATGAACTTGATTGAACAAAACATGCATGTATTGTATAACATAATGTCCTAGGAGTGTCATCTGATGAAGATCATCAAAGGTTAGTGCTGCATTTAGCTGTGGTTTTGTTTTTTGTGACATTATATGCTAGCTTGAAAAATGGGTGTGTGATTATTTCTGGCTGGGTACTCTCCTGACATAATCTAATGTTTTGCTTTCGTTGTAAAGCCTTTTTGAAATCGGACAATGTGGTTAGATTAACGAGAGTCTTGTCTTTAAAATGGTGTAAAATAGTCATATGTTTGAGAAATTGAAGTAATAGCATTTCTAAGGTATTTGAATATCGCGCCACTCGATTCCACTGGCTGTTGACTAGGTGGGACGATCCCACATACCCTAGAGAGGTTAAATTCTGAGACTATCAATTCACTACAGAAGTAAGAAATCCTAGGCCGCCGAACTACCAGTCTGCAGCTGGAAATGTACAAAGCCTAGGACAAGAATACCGACACCACCAAAACATCTATCCTATGCGACAACGATGGGTACGTCTGACGTATCCATTATGAACACAACCAGAGACTTTCTGTCGATTGACTCTCCAGCAGACGGACCGGTGACCACAGAGAGAGGCAGCAAGACATACACCAGTAAATATGTAAATTGCAATTTATTTTCGAATGAGCGGTCGTTCATGTAAGGTAGTAGCAATATCTATGAGTGTCGTTATCAGCTATGAGTTTCCCGCTCTTGAGCGGTCCACACCCCCTTTCCTTTGTCTACCAAGCCGTCATATCGGTTTCGTCCACTGGGGACTTTGTCTTTGTATCATGTAGTACTCCTTGTATAACTAATTGTGTGTGTGATTATGTATTTCTGTGATTATTTAGTTAGTTAGTAAATAAATAATTAAGCCAATTTGTATATTGCTGATTCATCATTTAGGCTAGGGTGCATGCAGATATCCAAGGGTTTGTGACGTTCAGTAATGAGAACTGATGAGGTACAATACATTAATGAGAATTACTTATCGATAAAATATGAAAATATCTGAAGAGTCAATTAGGGAAAGAGAGACTCTATAAACATTTTCCAGTGGTGCCCCAACTTCCTAATTAATTAAAGTTTACATGATTACTTTAATCACGTAATAATAATTACACAGAGAATTGATTTGATAAAATAACAATCTTCACATTTAATGACAGTCACAGACACGAGAACCCTTTTTGGTTCTAGGTAGAAAGAAAAACCCTTTTGGGTTCCGTGTAGAACCATTTTCACAGAGGGTTCTACATGGAATCCAAAAGTGTTCAACCTGGAACCTAAAAGCGTTCTACCTGGAACCAAAAAGGGTCCTCCTATGGGGACACCGCAAGAACCCTTTTGGAACCCTTTTCTCTAAGAGTGTATGATTGGATAGAGTGCACGGAGCTGATAAAGCGCAATCACCACAGCTGCTTCTCTCGTGTTAGTGTGTAACTGTGGAGCTGTCCACTGTAACAGTGGAGCTGTCCTGTGATAAGTTCCCTCATGCCAGTGAGCTGCCCATCGAGTGGGAGAACAACAAAGAGTCTTTACAGGTCTACATGGAGCAGGTTCGTCCATCAATAGTGTCTAGTGCAGTTTAAACACAACACGATGGTGTTGTTTATCCTAACTCTATATTATCGCTTTGTATTGAAGGTCCATAGAGGGCGCAAGGGTGTAATCGGAGACAAATACACAGAGGCTGGCATTGAGGATGCTATAATCAACGTGGATGGCATAGACCACCATATTAGATCAGATGGGCTCCCTCCCTCCTCACATGCACATTTTTGTATGTCAGTAAATGATACAAGAAAACCTAAAAATAATGCTGTCAAATTGCCCCTAGATGGCAATATAGGAATATGTTATGAAATTAGTAGGCCAAAGAAGCCAACCACTTACCAGTAGCCATTTTGTGTCCTGCCCCTACTGTAGTATCTGACGGGGACTACTGGCGCCTGCAGAACCCGGGTGAGTACGAGGTCACGGTGAGTGCCGAGGGCTATAACCCTTCCATACATACTTGCCGTGTGATGTACAACCACTACCCCACCATCTGTGACTTCCGCCTCACAAAACCCCCCCAAGCAGAGGCTGAAGGAGATCCGTCCAAGGGAGGCAAGCTCCCCAAAGCCCTGCAGCTGAGGCTGCAACAACTGCGTCTGCGCAAACTGCGTGCCAGCACTAAGGCCATCAACCAGCGGCAGCTAGCAGGAAGGCACAGGGATGGTGATTTTGAACGATCACAGCCCACTTTGTCTGGAGGGTTGTTGTATTTCATTGACTCTTGTTAGGGCACTTTCTGGTTTAAGTCAGTTTGGAAGTCTTTGCACCATGTGGGCAGGCAAAAAAACTATGTTTTGTGAGAGCAATGGTAAAATACATTGTACTTTCAGTATGGTGTAGCTTTATTGCTGAAGAAAGGGACCGAATGTATTTAGATATTTGAATCAGATTGGAGCAAAATATTGCAGATGATTGAATGACAGGGCCAAATATTATTCACTTGGTTAGCTCTCAGAAAATAGTTACAACAACAACAAAGTGGCTTGATACTTGACAAATGCAGCGTTGGGTGGATATACCACTATTCTAGGAAAATTCATGCTACCACTTATAGGCCAAACTCATGAGCCTAAAATTACTTATGTATTTGCAGCGTTGGGTGGATATACCACTATTCTAGGAAAATTCATGCTACCACTTATAGGCCAAACTCATGAGCCTAAAATGACTTATGTATTTTGACATATAGATAAGAGCTCATATGTTACAGACTAGAACTGATAAGAGTTCTATACATGAGATATTGTATATCTATTAACATAAAGTTGTGTACTTATGTTTTTGTTTGTTTGATACATTTATAATACCTAATTAAATAAAACATTCTGGCATTTGGATGTCATTGCAAGCCAAGAGACAATGTTACAAATTCATTCCAAGTAAAGCTTTTCTTATAAAACAAATAGTTCAAATCCATGTCTTATTTTCTATGGAGTTGTACATCCTGTTGCTGCCGGTTTCCTCCACGGCGTTTGCGGCTGACAAAGCGACACCACAGGGTTGTGATCAGGGACAGGCTCACACAGGTCAGTGCCACAAAAACACCCACCAACATCACCAACGACAGCTGCCAACGAGGAATAACAAGCATCAGACACACACCGACTAGACAGTATGAACATGTCACACAGCTGAGCCTCCAAAACAACATCAGCACTTAAGCACTCAACAAGCATCAAACTCCCCTAAATAATCTGACAAATGCATCAAACACATTTAGTATTTTAAAACATGAACATTTTCAGATTAACCAAAGGAAGTCTCTGACACACATATCTGGGAATATATTTTCTCCCCCTTCAGATGAGCTATAGTAGCTACAGTAGGTTACCATCCATTTGGTGACAGATTTACATGGGAATACTCTAAAATCTGCATTAAAACAATATGTACATTTTCCCACCAGATGTGTTTCATCAAATTGACTTGTTGCGGATAAAAGGCTGTGCTTGATGACATAGTGCAGATAAAAATACCCTTTGTGGTAAAATGTCCATGTACCGAATAAAAACTACAAGTTAAATGGGTTTACATGGCATTTTCAACTCTGAGGGTTTTCTCACAATTTATTTTTTTGCGCTTTATAGCAAATGTGCCCATTCCGGTATTGGAACGTGCCCTGAAACCCACAGCGCTATTTGAAAGCAGCATCAAGCTCATCACCATGCACATTCACCACCCCATGAAGTTCAACATAAACATATTTAATCTGTTGCCAAATAAACTGCATGCTTTCCTGACAAGTCGTAGTGGGAGGACCACACCCGTCATAGCTTGACTCCAAGTTTACTTCGATATGATGGTTATTACATCAATATTTGGCCATAAAAGCGTTTCCACTGACATTTCTTGCATAAATATTTTTAGACACAAAAAGATCCCACCTTATCTAGCGTATTTTGTTTTCTTGCAATTTAGAAAGTTTTCTGAAACATTTTCTGCTTCCATCAGGCCTGTCATGCCATTTTTCATCCTACATGTACTTTACTCGCATAAAAAGGTTTGATGGAAAACTGGTTAGTGTTCTCATTACCTTTTCCTGATGGATTCCCTCCATCAGAGCGAATGTGCTGAGATGGTTGCAGGAGCACACAGTGTGGGTGGAGTTTGACATCACTGAGGTGCAACCCCGCCCAGACCACACCCCCGGTCCATTCTCATCCGACCAATAAACACAGGTGGGGTCAACATCACTGGACTAGGATACAGTGTATATGGGTTGGGGTCAATTCCATTTAGACTCAGTAAATTCAGGAAAGAATGTGACTTCATGAAAAATATATCAATGAAAAACATGCTTTACTGACAGCCAGAAACTATTAAGTAGAGACAAGTGTTACCTGCAGGTGATTGAAGGTGAGATTAATCGGTTGGGGCAGGTTTGTTGTGTTGGAGTTGCTAACGGACACCGTCAAAGCACTGGACATGAGCTGCAGGTTCTGACGAGAATTGTTGTCCTTCAGACTATCCAGATTCTTATAGCTGAGCAGAACGACAAACGCAAACCCTGCACATAAAAAACAACACAAGAAAACATAAGGCCTGCTACAAAAACATGTACAACTCACAATATCTCAATGTGTGCCTTTAATAATATTTGGAGCAGATGATTGGTACTGTAGGACTGCAGCTACCTGGGTACTTCAGGTAATCTCCAACCACCGTCTCCCAGGTGGTGTCAAGTTGAGTGTTCTCATTGGTCAGGCTGACTGGTCCTTTAGGAGTCTTGTCTCTCCTCACCACAATCTTAACCTCTGTTTTTTCAACATATTGACAAATCAACA
Organism: Salmo trutta; assembly: GCF_901001165.1. NCBI lineage: Eukaryota > Metazoa > Chordata > Actinopteri > Salmoniformes > Salmonidae > Salmo > Salmo trutta. The sequence goes on along the minus strand of NC_042959.1, from coordinate 27,803,173 downwards.
CAGACCAGAAATCACCATTACTGAACACAATATTGCATTTATTTTAAAGTTGACACAATCTAATGTGCTTGTTAGTGCTCCGTTTATGATCAGTATGGTATTCAGATTGTGGTCTTCCTGTGGTACTGTAATGTCTGCTGCCAACTCACACTCCCTAACACGTTGATCCCCTGAACGCAGCTCAATCTCCAGATCTCAATCACCTGAATTCTGATCACCTGTTCACACACCTTTATGTCATTATCACACACTATTTAGTTCAGTTCTTTGCACCCCATCATTGTGGGGGTGTTGTTTGTTTTGTGATACACTTCCATTTGGAGCTCTGTTTTCATCTGTCATTTAATCCTCCCATGTATGATGGTGAAGCAGGCAAAAACTAACAGTGCCTTTCGCCTATTCCCTGCCTGTACTTTAGCCTATCGGATTTCCTCTTATCAACCTATTCGATGATCTCCCGGATGTTACAAGTCTTATCCCTGCCTGTACTGTTGCCTTTTTGGACCCCCTGTGTATGACCTTCTGCCTGCCCCTGGACACAGCTACCTGCCTCCTCCTGTGGTCCTTTACAATAAACACCTGCTGCGCTCTGCTCTTGAAACCAGCTCTCTGTCTCCCATCGTGTTCAATAAAGGTACCTGCGAGGTGGTCAGTAAATGGTAAATATGTGGTCAGCGTGTGCTCAGTGTGTTATTGTTACCTGTATGGTTGGTCACTATCCTGATCACGTTCTCTGTCAGCAGTGGAGCGATCAGTCTGAGAGAGATTTCAATCGTTCTCAGTAACTTAGTCACTTCACTGCTACTACGGTGACCATTGGACTGGAGGTCCAGTTGATTAACATCAGTGGTATTAACCAGTAACTAGAGAAGAGAGACATAAGGGTTTTGTACGTGTGTGTGCGTTTGCATGTGTGTATCTGTGTGGTGACTTACTGTCAAAAGCACATCTCCAGTTGGCAGCGGTCTTGTAGGTCCAGACAACGTAGAGTTGTTCAACACCAAACAGTTGTTTCTCAACAGAGACAATAAACTGTCAAAACCTGGTAGAGTCTGGGAGGAAAATGCATAAAAACATTTCAAGATCAAGGAAAAATACCCTTTTCTCAATTAATAATGTAATATTTCTAAAGTAAAGCTTTACCTGTCCAGGCTGTGTTTCGTACTGGTCACAATTAAGCTCTAAAGTAAAAAAAAACATGGAGACATTATCTCAATACCCTTCTACAGTACACTATGTACAGACCTGTCCATGATAAAGGAGTATATCATGGACGACAGGTGGAATGGTGCTCGTCTCTCACCTACACACTTAGTTTGGTTTTTGCCGAAGTTAGTAAATCCAGCAGAACACTGGCACCAGTAACTGCCAATCAGGTTTTGACAGATGCCCCCCTTTCCACATACTCCGTCTGTACTACACTCGTCAATGTCTGAAAGAGGAAGAGAGAGATGGCGAATTAAGGGAGAGAGGATGAAAGTGTGGGATGACAAGGAAAGGACGTCACACACAAACATTTTACCAGTGATATTCTCAGGCTCTAATCTAAACCCAGGAAGACACAGTATTAAACAGCCTGTGGTGTTGACGCATGTTCAATTGTCCCCACAGACGGGGAGAATGTCTATACACTCGTTGATATCTAAATAATGTTGATGAGTCCAAGTGTAAGAGAGCTTAAAATGTTTCCACCTGCATCACCAAAATGGTACCTTTTCGGTGGCGCAGCTGGCTAGTGTTTTGTCAAGCAGACAGTTATGTGTGTTTATTAATCAGAGGATAATTAGTTTGAGCCAGGGACAGTAAAGCAGGCACAGTGAAGCCTGTTACACATGGTGTAAATACAATTTGAAACAGAATATTATGGGTCAGTCAAAATAAGTCAGCATTGGATGGGACAGTCAGAAGACTCAAGAAGAATTGTGTTTCTCTCACCTACACACGAAGGTTGTCCGTCGCCAGAGTTCCTAAATCCATTGGGACACTGGCACAGGTAGCTACCCACCTTATTAAGACAGGTTCCCCATTTCCCGCAAATATTTGGGAACTCAACACACTCGTCTATGTCTGAAAGAGAAAGCGTGTGGTGAGGATGAAGTGGAGATGGAGAGATGAGAGTGAGAGTCTCTGATTATAAGGATGATACTAAAGACACAGAATTCTTACCCATGCACTGTTGAGTGGCACCAGAAGTCAATAAACTTGGAAAAACAGACACAGCAGTACCTAAAAAATACATACATTCTAAAAGCTTTAACAGGAGCAAGGTATTGTGTTTCATTTGAAAACAGCATAACATTTTGTAAAAGCAGAATATTTAAGGTCATCCCAACCCCTCAACCTTTGACCTCCTAACAGCTAATTCCATGGGTGAGAGCACATGATAGTGTTGAAGCAAGCTGAATTGTCCCCACAGATGAGTGAGTTGTTACTACACTCGACGATATCTAAATGACACCACATGTACAAAAGAATGTTATGACACGTGTAATGTCGTTACATGTCCATTTAAAAGCACTGGTTTTGGCTAGTCCTGCTTACATACGATTCACTCTCAAACTCAAGGTAGCCATAAGAGTATTAGTTCAAAGCTCAATACATCAGAGGAAAATAATGTTTAAAGTAATATCAGATCATATTTAAGTCACAATAAATACACTTTAAGACCCCCCTTAAAGTGAATAGTTTTAATGTTCTTGAGCAAGGTCTGGTTAATGCTGGAGAATGAACAAATGAGCTATGTATAAATTGCTGATATAGGTGAATATTACTGATCAACCTAACAATACAATAATTTACAAAAATGAAGTCTAAAACCTTCACATTCAGTGTGCATCATCATCACAAATAGCATAACACAAAATCCCCTTAGCTTCAGCCCCACCTTCCTGTGGCTCTCCATGACCATAGTCCTTGAGAAGCGCTAAATGAAGACATAAAAGAAAGGTTGAACTGCACACATACATATAATATATAGCTTTTAAACAGACTCAGTGATGATATGTTGGTCAAATAAAAAGCTGAACATTTACTGACCCAGAATCAGGAGATATATAATTGCTCCCATGCTCTCTGACAGGCGGTGAGTTAATGTCAAATGCCAGCTTGGCTTTAATTCTAAATAATGATTTGGTAACATCACGTATGTGGTAAGAACAGTGAAGTAACAAGAGTTAATCTTATCTAGCAACGTCTTTCTCTTTAAACAGCAACCGCCCCTAAAAACCAACTTCTCATTTAGAAAACAGCCTGTGTGGTATCGGTATGAGTCCAAAACGTATTCTTCAGTGTCAAAATTGACTACCAATTGTAAATAGGATAATTTGTCATAAAGTCAGTCTTTATCTGAGTTTTGTGAGATTGTGGTCGTGCCTACTGCATCACAACATAAATGAATTTTGTACCATTCCATTTACTCCATTCCAACCATTATTATGAGCCATTCTCCCCTCAGCAGTCTCCACAGCTGTTCAATACTGTCGTGACTACTGCATCACAACATAAATGAAGGTTGGGTTTGTTGAAATGGAGTGTAATGGAGTGTAATGGATGGAATGGAGTGAATGGAATATTATCAAACCCATGAAAACCATGTTTTTATACCATTCCATTTACTCCATTCCAACCATTATTATGAGCCATTCTCCCCTCAGCAGTCTCCACAGCTGTTCAATACTGCCCACATGCCCACAGCTGGCAGCACACAAGTAATCATCAATTCAGAGTGCAGCTGCACCCGACCCAAACGTAATGCCTGTGGTTAATTTGGATCAACTTTGGATTTCCATATGGGGCTAGTTAGGGACCATCTGTAAATTGCACAATGTACATGGGATGGTATGTTAACATTCAAATAGCTCCAAATGTCAATGACTTAAAAACCTCAAACCAACTATAAATTGTAGAAATTCATTTACAAATATTGAAAGAATCATCAGAAAACTAAAGGTTGTGAAACATGAAAATATAGAACCTTGGCATGACACTGGACAACACCCTGTCGTTCTCTGCAAACATCAAAGCAGTGACCCGCTCCTGCAGGTTCATGCTCTACAACATCCATAGAGTACAACCCTACCTCACACAGGAAGCAGCGCAGGTCCTTATCCAGGCACTTGTCCTCTCCCATCTGGACTACTGCAACTCGCTGGAGGCTGCGCTCACCACTTGTGCAATCAAACCCCTGCAACTTATCCAGAACGTAGAAGCCCGCATAGTTTTCAACCTTCTCAAGTTCTCTCATGTCACCCTGCTTTTCCACACACTCCACAGGCTTCCAGTCGAAGCTTGCATCCACCACAAAACCATGGTGCTTTCCTAGGGAACAGAAAGAGCTGCCCCTCCTTACCTTTAGGCTATGCTCAAACCCTACACCCCAAACTGAGCACTCCGTTCTGCCACCTCAGCTACCCCCTCAAGCTAGGACAGCAAAGTCCCTTCCGAAAACATCTGAAACCCTACCTCTTCAAACAGTATCTTAAATAATCCTCCTCCTCACCTCGACCACCCCCCATTGTTTTAAATAAAAAATATAAAACACTTAACCAGCACTTGCACTTTACACCCCCACCCCACCCCCCTTCTAGCTCTGAATCTACTGATAGCTACGTTACTCAGGAAAAATTTACTTTCTATGCCTGTGATATGTGGTTCACCCACCTAGCTATCTTAATCTGATTATTACTCCTGCCCAGAAACTAGAATATGCATATAATTATTAGCTTTGGATAGAAAACAGTTTCTAAAACTGTTTGAATGGTGTCTGTGAGTATAACAGAACTCATTTGGCAGGCCAAAGCCTGAGAAGATTCTGTACAGGAAGTACCCTGTCTGACCATTTCTTGGCCTTCTTGAATATCTCTATCCAAAACAGGGGATCTCTGCTGTTACGTGACACTTCCTACGGCTCCCATGGGCTCTCAGAAGGCAGCAAAAAGCTGAATCGTGGCTTTGCAGGCCCTGGCTGAAAAACATTAGCGCGTTTGGATAGTGGCCGGTCAGAGTACTATGAGACTGAGGCTCGTGCATGAGTCGACTCCATGTTTACTTTCTCTCTCTTTGAACGAAAACAACCACTCCCGGTCGGAATATTATGGTTTTTTTACAAGAAAAATGGCATAAAAATTGATTTTAAACAGCGGTTGACATGCTTCGAAGTACGGTAATGGAATATTTTGATTTTTTTTGTCACGAAACGCGTCAGGCGCGTAACCCTTCGCCACCCTTGGATAGTGTCTTGAACGCACGAACAAAACGCCGCTATTTGGATATAACTATGGATTATTTTGAACCAAACCAACATTTGTTATTGAAGTAGCAGTCCTGGGAGTGCATTCTGACGAAGAACACCAAAGGTAATCAAACTTTTCTAATAGTAAATCGGAGTTTGGTGAGGGTCAAACTTGGTGGGTGTCAAAATAGCTAGCCGTGATGGCTGGGCTATCTACTCAGAATATTGCAAAATGTGCTTTCACCGAAAAGCTATTTTAAAATCGGACACCTCGATTGCACAAAGGAGTTCTGTATCTATAATTCTTAAAATAATTGTTATGTTTTTTGTGAACGTTTATCGTGAGTAATTTAGTAAATTCACCGGAAGTGTTCGGTGGGAATGCTAGTTCTGAACGTCACATGCTAATGTAAAAAGCTGGTTTTTGATATAAATATGAACTTGATTGAACAAAACATGCATGTATTGTATAACATAATGTCCTAGGCGTGTCATCTGATGAAGATCATCAAAGGTTAGTGCTGCATTTAGCTGTGGTTTTGTTTTTTGTGACATTATATGCTAGCTTGAAAAATGGGTGTCTGATAATTTCTGGCTGGGTACTCTGCTGACATAATCTAATGTTTTGCTTTCGTTGTAAAGCCTTTTTGAAATCGGACAGTGTGGTTAGATAAAGGAGAGTCTTGTCTTTAAAATGCTGTAAAATAGTCATATGTTTGAAAAATGGAAGTTTTTGTATTTTTGAGGAATTTGTAATTCGCGCCACGCCTATCATTGGATATTGGAGCAGGTGTTCCGCTAGCGGAACGTCTAGATGTAAGATGAATGCACTAACTGTAAGTCGCTCTGGATAAGAGCATCTGTTAAATGACTAAAATATAAATGTAGTTGTCTCCTTTCTCTCAATTAATTGGTGTCAAGTTGAGTGTTCTCATTGGTCAGGCTGACTGGTCCTTCAGGTGGAGTCTTGTCTCTCCTCACCATAATCTCAGTCTCTGTTTTTCTAAATATTGACAAAATCAACACAGACCAGAAATCACCATTACTGAAAGAACACAATATTGCATGACTTATATTTTAACATTGACACAATCTAATGTGCTTGTTAGTGCTGCGTTTATGATCAGACATGTGCATTAGTGGGAAAATGCATAAAACAATTCAAGATCAAGGAAAAATACCCTTTTCTCAATTAATAATGTAATAATTCTAAAGTAAAGCTTTACCTGTCCAGGAAGTGGTTCATGCTGGTCACACAAGCTCTAAAGTAAAAACATGGAGACATTATCTCAATACCCTTCTACAGTACACTGTCATGACATTGCCCTCTTTGAGTACAGGGAGGACAGTTGACCCCCTCCCCCTTGCACCATCCCCCAACCTATCTCCCCCCACCCAGGCCCTGTGTGAAGGAGTCGTAAAATTCTAGAGGAGAATGTCCTGCCGCATGGCCCAGTTGAGACAGAGAGGGGTTTCATAAAGAGACAAAGGAAATTCTTCCAACTCACAGAATTGGGGAACCGAACGACATTTATGTTCTGGAGAAGGTATAAAAGATCGGTGAAGAATCCAGCTACGAACTGGTCCGCTTGGTACAATTTTGTGATACTCATTAGAAACAATATGGCCATATTATCATACCAAGGTTTATATAATAGCCTCAGCTATGGGACTTGCATCTAAATGGTTGTATACAATGATTTAATAAGATTAAAGCTATTTGGAATATGTTGAGAGGCTATGTACTGATGGAATTGTATTTCTGTTCAAAGCTTAACTCAGTCATCGGCACGCCCCCAGGGACACAGACAGGACAAGGCGTCAGGTGACAGCCTGTTCTAGGTTCAAGTATAAAACCCCCACCCAGAATTACTTTCTTCAGACCAGCTTACCTCAGAAGAGAGAGCCAAGGTTTGACAATGCATTCCTCTACTGAACGGAGACCAGGCCTCCACTCCATTACGAGTTGGCCAATAGGTTTGACCATCCAATTCCTCTACTGAAAGTTAACTACACCACGTGGTTAACTTTTAGACTATCGATACCGACAGAATAAGAACAAGTCTTTGATATTAATTACTAGTCTGCAGCTAAGTACTCGATATCATTGAACGCGAAGACCGACGAAACATCCATTCTATAACGACATTAATGACTGTCGCTTTGAAAGATCCATTCTAACCGAGAGAGAGAACTCTCCAACAGAACGACCTTTCCAACGAAGATCACGACGACACACTGAGCGTAAATATATATATATTGATTGCAATTGTTTCCGAATGAGTGAGCGTTCATGTGCAAAGGATTAGCATATCAATGGTTAATATTTATCAACTCTGTAGGGCCTTCTCAGCTGCCCCCACCCCCCTTGTTTGTTTAACAGGCCGCCATGCCTGTTTAGCCCACTAGGGCACATTACTCCACCAAGGCTTTGTAACGATAACCAACTGTTTGTATGCTTTCTGTGAATTACTAAGTTTTGTAAATAAATGACTTTAAGACAATTGATGTATGGATGACTCTTAGTAAAGGCTGGGTTCGTGCAGATACAACAATTTACGACATTTGGAATGAGACTGGACGAGGTAGAATACACCATTTAAACCAGAAGATAATCCGTCCAATACTATAATATAATATATAATGTTATAAGATAGGAAGGTTATATTAGGAAAATTATAACTTTGTAATCTGAATATTTTCCTTGGTGCCCCGATCTCTTAGTTACAGTTAAACGATTAATCAGTTTAATCGCGTAATAATAATTACAGGGAGTTAATTGATAAACATGTCTTCAGTTTAATGGTGCCCAAAGACACGACAACACTATGTACAGACCTGTCCATGATAAAGGAGTACATCATGGACGACAGGTGGAATGGTGCTTGACTCTCACCTACACACTTAGTTTGGTTTTTGCTAAAGTTAGTAAATCCAGCAGGACACTGGCACCAGTAACTGCCATTCAGGTTTTGTCCTGGGTAAATAAAACTTGACAAGGAATGTAATGGTGGTTCAGTAGTCAGCCAGTACATGGAAGACAGACAAAAGTTAGCCACCTTAGAGTATTTAGACAAAACCCAACACAACAACACCCAAGAAGAAATGTGTCTCTCACCTGCACACTGAGTTTCTGTTGCCATAGCTACTGAATCCTGTGTGACACTTGCACAGGTAGCTGCCCACCTGATTGAGATCGATTCCCCGTTCCCCACAAATATGTTGGTTCTCAACACACTCATCTATGTCTGACAGAGAAAGGGGGAAGGGAAAAGTAGTGGAGATGGAAAGATGATTAAAGATTGTATGTTGACAAAGAGAGGGATAATGCCTCACACGTTAACACAGTCACACTTTAAATAAGATTGTATTGACCACCACATCATTCAAAGCCAAGCGATCTGAAGCCAGAATAGCATTGACAGTAGTAGCTTTCAACGGTGTTGATACAAGTTGAATAGCCTACAGATGTTCTTCTCATTTAAGCACTCATTATATCTACATGAGGGAGATGAGAGGTGAATTTAGAAAGACTAGATTATCTTCTGAAAAAACATCCCACTACTAAACAGTACATAGTGTTGAACGTTCCTAAACAGGGTCTGTTTAATGCTGGAGATTATCAAAGGTCAACATTACTGATCAAAGTACAGCACCAGTCCAAAGTTAGGACACTTCTACTCATTCAAGGGGTTTTCTTTATATTTACTATTTTCTACAATAGTGAAGACATCAAAACTATGAAATAATACATATGGAATCATGTTGTAACCAAAAAAAGTGTTAAACAAATCAAACAAATCAAAATAGATTTCATGTGTTAGATTCTTTAAAGTAGCCACCATTTGCCTTGATGACAGCTTTGCACACTCTTGGCATTCTCTCAACCAGCTTTACCTGGAATGCTTTTCTGGCAGTCTTGGAGTTCCCACATATGCTGACTACTTGTTGGCTGCTTTCCTTCACTCTGCGGTCCAACTCAGCCTAAACCATCTCAATTAGGTTAAGGTCAGGTGATTGTGGAGGCCAAGTCATCTGATACAGCACTCCATCACTCTCCTTCTTGGTCAAATAGCCCTTACACAGTCTGGAGGTTTGTTTTTGGGTCATTGTCTTGTTGAAAAACAAATGATAGTCCCACTAAGCACAAACCAGACGGGATGGCATTTCGCTGCAGAATGCTGTGGTAGCCATGCTGTTTAAGTGTGCCTTGAATTCTACATAAATCACTGACAGTGACACCAGCAAAGCACCTCCACACCATCACACCTCCTACTCCATGCTTCACGGTGGGAACCACACATGCGGAGATTATCCGTTCACCTGCTCTGCGTCTCACAAAGCCACGGCGGTTGGAACCATAAATCTCAAATTTGGACTCATCAGACCAAAGGACAGATTTTCACCGGTCTAATGACCATTGCTCGTGTTTCTTAGCCCAAGCAAGTCTCTTCCTCTTATTGGTGTCCTTCGACCATGAAGGCCTGATTCATCCTAACCAACTTGCCCTCTAAATACACCTCTGCTGTTTTCAACCAAGATCTCAGCGATCACTGCCTCATTGCCTGCATCTGTAATGGGTCAGCGGTCAAACGACCTCCACTCATCACTGTCAAACGCTCCCTGAAACATTTCAGCGAGCAAACCATTCTAATCGACCTGGCCCGGGTATCCTGGAAGGATATTGACCTCATCCCGTCAGTAGAGGATGCCTGGTTATTAAAAAAAATGCCTTGCTCACCATCTTAAATAAGCATGCCCCATTCAAGAAATGTAGAACCAGGAACAGATATAGCCCTTGGTTCTCTCCAGACCTGACTGCCCTTAACCAACACAAAAACATCCTGTGGCGTTCTGCATTAGCGTCGAACAGCCCCTGTGATATGCAACTTTTCAGGGAAGTTAGAAACCAATATACACAGGCAGTTAGAAAAGCCAAGGCTAGCTTTTTCAAGCAGAAATTTGCTTCCTGCAACCCAAACTCAAAAAAGTTCTGGGACACTGTAAAGTCCATGGAGAATAAGAACACCTCCTCCCAGCTGCCCACTGCACTGAGGATAGGAAACTCTGTCACCTCCGATAAATCCACTATAATTGAGAATTTCAATAAGCATTTTTCTAAGGCTGGCCATGCTTTCCAACTGGCTACCCCTACCGCGGTGAACAGCACTGCACCCTCCACAGCTACTCGCCCAAGCCTTCCCCATTTCTCCTTCTCCCAAATCCAGTCAGCTGATGTTCTGAAAGAGCTGCAAAATCTGGACCCCTACAAATCAGCCGGGCTAGACAATCTGGACCCTTTCTTTCTAAAATTATCTGCCGAAATTGTTGCAACCCCTATTACTAGCCTGTTCAACCTCTCGTGTCGTCTGAGATTCCAAAAGATTGGAAAGCAGCTGCTGTCATCCCCCTCTTCAAAGGAGGGGACACTTGACGCAAACTGCTACAGACCTATATCTATCCTACCCTGCCTTTCTAAGGTCTTCGAAAGCCAAGTCAACAAACAAATTACCAACCATTTCGAATCCCACCGCACCTTCTCCGCTATGCAATCTGGTTTCAGAGCTGGTCATGGGTGCACCTCAGCCACGCTCAAGGTCCTAAACGATATCGTAACCACCATCGATAAGAAACAATACTGTGCTGCTGTATTCATCGACCTGGCCAAGGCTTTCGACTCTGTCAATCACCACATCCTCATCGGCAGACTCAGTAGCCTTGGTTTCGCAAATGATTGGCTCGCCTGGTTCACCAACTACTTCTCTGATAGAGTTCAATGTGTCAAATCGGAGGGCCTGTTGTCCGGGCCTCTGGTAGTCTCTATGGGGGTGCCACAGGGTTCAATTCTTGGGCCAACTCTTTTCTCTGTATACATCAATGATGTCGCTCTTGCTGCTGGTGAGTCTCTGATCCACCTCTACGCAGACGACACCATTCTGTATACTTCTCGCCCATCTTTGGACACTATGTTAACCTGTTGGGGATAGGGGGCAGTATTTACACGGCCGGATAAAAAACGTACCCGATTTAATCTGGTTACTACTCCTGCCCAGTAACTAGAATATGCATATAATTATTGGCTTTGGATAGAAAACACCCTAAAGTTTCTAAAACTGTTTGAATGGTGTCTGTGAGTATAACAGAACTCATATGGCAGGCAGAAACCTGAGAAGATTCCATGCAGGAAGTGGCCTGTCTGACAAGTTGTTGTTCTTCTTGCCTCTGTTTATTGAAGACTGAGGATCTTTGCTGTAACGTGACACTTCCTACGGCTCCCATAGGCTCTCAGAGCCCGGGAAAAAGCTGAACAATAACGAGGCAGCCCCAGGCTGAAACACATTATCGCGTTTAGCAAGTGGCCGATCAGAGGACAATGGGCTTAGGCGCGTGCCCGAGTCGACCCCGAGCTTTATTTTCTTTCTTCTTTTTAAACGCAGATTCCCGGTCGGAATATTATCGCTTTTTTACAAGAAAAATGGCATAAAAATTGATTTTAAACAGCGGTTGACATGCTTCGAAGTACGGTAGTTAGTTACTGGGTAGGAGTAGCAACCAGATTAAATCGGGTACGTTTTTTATCCGGCCGTGTAAATACTGCCCCCTAGCCCTAACAGGTTAACAACCCTCCAGACGAGCTTCAATGCCATACAACTCTCCTTCCGTGGCCTCCAACTGCTCTTAAATACAAGTAAAACTAAATGCATGCTCTTCAACCGATCGCTGCCCGCACCTGCCCGCCCGTCCAGCATCACTACTCTGGACGGTTCTTACTTAGAATATGTGGACAACTACAAATACCTAGGTGTCTGGTTAGACTATAAGCTCTCCTTCCAGACTCACATCAAACATCTCCAATCCAAAGTGAAATCTAGAATTGGCTTCCTATTTCGCAACAAAGCATCCTTCACTCATGCTGCCAAACATACCCTCGTAAAACTGACCATCCTACCAATCCTGGACTTCGGCGATGTCATTTACAAAATAGCCTCCAACACCCTACTCAACAAATTGGATGCAGTCTATCACAGTGACATCCGTTTTGTCACCAAAGCCCCATATACTACCCACCACTGCGACCTGTATGCTCTCGTTGGCTGGCCCTCGCTTCATACTCATCGCCAAACCCACTGGCTCCAGGTCATCTACAAGACCCTGCTAGGTAAAGTCCCCCCTTATCTCAGCTCACTGGTCACCTTATCAGCACCCACCTGTAGCACGCGCTCCTGCAGGTATATCTCTCTGGTCACCCCCAAAGCCAATTCCTCCTTTGGCCATCTCTCCTTCAGGTTCTCTGCTGCCAATGACTGGAACTGTTATAGTGTGGACACTATATAAATAATTACATGGTTATTATTGGCATTGACCGTGACTTTTCCCCTTTGATGATGTCATCACTAAGAGTGAGTTCTGTGCAATGTGATTCTACCACCGGTTGAGTGGGCTATATAGTTCTGTTATATTTGTACCGTTTGTACCTGGCTGTACACCTTTTAGTTATTGGGTTGAAAGTAAAGGAAAGTAATATATAAATGCGTGTGGGCTTTCCTTGTCAAGTTACTACAGGAACGAACTACAAAAATCTCTGAACCTGGAAACACTTATCTCCCTCACTAGCTTTAAGCACCAGCTGTCAGAGCAGCTCACAGATCACTGCACCTGTACATAGCCCATCTATAATCTAGCCCAAACAACTACCTCTTCCCCTACTGTATTTATTTATTTATTTTGCTCCTTTGCACCCCATTATTTCTATTTCTACTTTGCACTTTCTTCCACTACAAATCAACCATTCCAGTGTTTTACTTGCTATGTTGTATTTACTTTGCCACCATGGCCTTTTTTGCCTTTACCTCGCTTATCTCACCTCATTTGCTCACATTATATATAGACTTATTTATCTACTGTATTATTGACTGTATGTTTGTTTTACTCCATGTGTAACTCTGTGTTGTTGTATGTGTCGAACTGCTTTGCTTTATCTTGGCCAGGTCGCAGATGTAAATGAGAACTTGTTCTCAACTTCCCTACCTGGGGGAATAAATAAATAAATACAAATAATTCACGCAGTCTCCTCTGAACAGTTCATGTTGAGATGTGTCTGTTACTTGAACTCTCTGAAGCATTTATTCGGGCTGCAATTTCTAAGGGTGGTAACTCTAATGAACTTATCCTCTGCAGCAGAGGTAACTCTGGGTCTTCCTTTCCTGTGGCGATCCTCATGAGAACAAGTTTCATCATAGCGCTTGATGGGTTTAGCGACTGCACTTGAAGAAACTTTAAAAGTTCTAGAAATGTTCCACATTGACTGACCTTCATGTCTTAAACTAATGATGGACTGTCGTTTCTTTTGCAATTATGTTAGCACAGCTGAAAACTGTTGTACTGATTAAAGAAGCAATAAAGCTGGCCGCCTTTAGACTAGTTAAGGTCCTGGAGCGTCAGCGTTTTGTGGATTCGATTACAGGCTGAAAATGGGCAGAAACAAAGAACTTTCTTCTGAAACTTGTCAGTCTATTCTTGTTCTGAGAAATTAATGCTATTCCATGTGAGAAATTGATCAATTAGCCTTTTAAAATTATAAAATTGGATTAGCTAACACAATGTGCCATTGCAACACAGGTATGATGGTTGCTGATAATGGGCATCTGTACACCTATGTATATATTCCATTAAAAACAAGGACATTTCAATGATGATGTGTAGGTCAAATAAAAAGCAGAAAATTGACCGACCCACAATCAGTAGAAATAGAATGGCTCCCATGATCTCTGACAGCTGGTGAGTTAATGTCACATGTCAGCTTGGTTTTAGTTCCAAAGAATAATTTGGAGACCTCACGGATGTGGTTAGCGCAGGGAAGTAAAAATATTTCCCCATAACTAACAACGGAAAATTATTTTAAGTCGAAAACAAAGAGGAACTGACTGGGTAGCATGAGAAGACCATTTGCATCAGGTTGATTTGTCTAGTTCTGCGTAGACCACGTCCATGAGTTCCATCCCTGAAATAGACTCTAGTGTAGAGGGTCTGTCTCCAAGATCAGACATAAGAGGACACACTGATCTAAAACACCAACATGCACAGTATAGACTCTCATCAACAGGCCCACATAAACCAGCTGCCTTACCAAAAGTAGATTAAGAATCCATATTTCACTCTGAAGCACTGCAACTTATCTTTTTCTCTCCTTTTCAAAATGTCTTGCTCTTGATTTCTTTTGAAGATGTCTGACCTTTATGCAAATTTTAAAAGTCACTGCATCAGCATTTCTCGTAACTTTCACATTCTCACTTGCTCTATCAGCATTGACGGGAAAGGGGTTTGAATGCTTAACATTTAGTGTGTCTTTGTGATTACACAAATGAAGAGGGTTTCTGGGTTTTTCTTCAAGTGGTGGTGGTGGGACTATTTGTCCATGAAATCAATCATTTTCCTGACGAATGCTCCCTCCATAGCCGAAGCATCCTAATACATTGAAAGGTTACATTATCTAAATTTATGTTAGCTCAAAAGGTAGGTCGATTAACCAATGAAGAGAGAAGTTTTAAGAGCTAATGAGAGATATCAAAGTCATGATGTCACGAATATCTTCGTCTTCAGACGATATAACGAAATCATCGTCGGAAAAGGTAGACCAATACGCAGCAGAGTCGATAGAGTTCATCTTGAACATTTAATGAAATTCAACACGAATACAAAAACAACAAACAAGAAAACGAACGATACACTGACAGTCTGCAAAGCAAAGCTCAACACAGCACAATCACCCACAAATCCCAAACACAAACACACCCTACTATATGAGACTCTCAATCAAAGGCAGATAGACAACACCTGCCTTCAACTGAGAGTCCCAACCCCAATTAACCAAACAGACATACATTCACTAGACTCCTCATAGAAATACCTAAACATAAACCAACACCCGGAATTACTAAAACAAACACCCTTTTAACAAAACACAACACCCTGAACCACATAAAACAAATACCCTCTGTCACACCCTGACCAAACTACAAAACAATTAACCTTATATACTGGCCAGGACGTGACACATGATAATGATGGCAAATGCATTTGTGTGATAAACAGCCTGTTGGAAAATTAAGAAGCAACTATGATCAAATGGTGGGAGACTTCAGATTTACGATATTAATATCACTCACACTATGTTCCTTCATGATGATCAACAGTAAGTTTCAGGGCAGACATACATTTATCTAGTCTGGCTGACACAAAACGCGAAGTCTTCCTGACAAAGCTATCTCTCTCTGTGCACTTATCGTCACTAGTTACTACAGCCACAAAGTCATAAGCCCGCTTATTTCTAAAATGTCTCTTCTTAATTAAAATTTGATTTGAAACATAACCCTAACCATATGCCTAACCCTAACCTTAAATTAAGACCATAAAGCTTATTTTTGGGGGGGATGGGGGATTTTTATGATACAGCCCAGGTTTGGAACGCTCTTTCTTATTGGTCTATGAACTAATTTACTGCCTGGTGATGTCACCAGCAAGTCAAAACTCCATCCTACCAAAACAGGCTGACATTTCAAACAGCTCTTACACTAAAAGGGCATTATCATAATGTCCACAATTTCACAGTCTTATTCCAACCTCAAAGTGTTTAAATATACATAAAACTCAGGAAATCATGTTCTTGACTGCATTGGGCCTTTAAGTCAGTTTGGGTGTTTGGAAGTCTTTACACCATGTGGGCAGTTCTGTCGGCCTAGCTTAATGAGAGGCAAAAAACCCCAATGTTTTGGGTGAGCAATGATCAAATTCATTGTACTTTCAGGACGATGTCGTACTTATTTTTGAAGAAACGGACAACTCATATTTAGATATTTATATCAGAATGGAGGAAAGAATAGCGAGATGATTTTTGGATATAAATACCTTCTCAAGCACTGTAAAATAAACAGGAAAAATATTACTGTCACTTAAAATAACTCAGTTACAACAACAACCAAGTGGCATAATACTGGACAAATGCAGCGTTGAGTGGATATACCACTATTCTCCTCTCTACAAATTACACACCATGTTTAAGAGTAAAAGGATTTATGTATGTTGCCATAGAGATGAGAGCTCATCTGTTACACTCCAGAACTGATAAGAGTTCTATACATGAGATATTGTATGTCTATTAACATAAAGTTGTGTTCTTATATTTTTGTTTGTTTGATACATTGTTATACTACTAAAATAAAAAGTGATGGCATGTGGATGTCCTTGCAAGCCAAGAGACAATGTTACAAATTCATTCCAAGTAAAGCTTTTCTTCTAACACAAATAGTTCAAATCCATGTCTTATTTTCTATTGAGTTGTACATCCTGTTTCAGACGGTATCCTCCACGGCGTTTGCGGCTGACAAAGCGACACCACAGGGTTGTGATCAGGGACAGGACCACACAAGTCAGTGCCACAAAAAAACCCACCAACATCACCAACGACTGCTGCCAACGAGAAATAACAAGCATCAGACACACACCATCTAGACAGTATGAACATGTCAAACACACAGCTGAGCCTCCAAAACAACATCAGCACTTAAGCACTCAACAAGCATCAAACTCCCCTAAATAATGTGACAAATGAATCAAACACTTACATTTAGTATTTTAAAACATGAACATTTTCAGATTAACCAAAGGAAGTCTCTGACACACATATCTGGGAATATATTTTCTCCCCCTTCAGATGAGCTATAGTAGCTACAGTAGGTTTCCATCCATTTGGTGACAGATCTACATGGGAATACTCTAAAATCTGCACTAAAACAATATGTACATTTTCCCACCAGATGTGTTTCATCAAATTGACTTGTTGCGGATAAAAGGCTGTGCTTGATGACATAGTGCAGATAAAAATACCCTTTGAGGTAAAATGTCCATGTACCGAATAAAAACTACAAGTTAAATGGGTTTACATGGCATTTTCAACTCTGAGGGTTTTCTCACAATTTTTATTTTTTGGGGCGCTTTATAGCAAATGTGCCCATTCCGGTATTGGAACGTGCCCTGAAGACCACAGCGCTATTTGAAAGCAGCATCAAGCTCATCACCATGCACATTCACCACCCCATGAAGTTCAACATAAACATATTTAATCTGTTGCCTAATAAACTGCATGCTTTCCTGACAAGTCGTAGTGGGAGGACCACACCCGTCATAGCTTGACTCCAAGTTTACTTCGATATGATGGTTATTATATCAATATTTGGCCATAAAAGCATTTCCACTGACATTTCTTGCATAATTATTTTTACCGACACAAAAAGATCCCACCTAGTCTAGCTTATTTTGTTTTCTTGACATATATGAAATTTTCCAAAACATTTTCTGCTTCCATCAGGCCTGTCATGCCATTTTTCATCCGACATGTACTTTACTCGCATAAAAAGGTTTGATGGAAAACTGGTTAGTGTTCTCATTACCTTTTCCTGATGGATTCCCTCCAGCAGAGTGTATGTGCTGAGATGGTTGCAGGAGCACACAGTTTGGTTGGAGTTTGACATCACTGAGGTGCAACCCCGCCCAGACCACACCCCCGGTCCATTCTCATCCGACCAATAAACACAGGTGGGGTCAACATCACTGGACTAGGATACAGTGTATATGGGTTGGGGTCAATTCCATTTAGACTCAGTCATTTCAGGAAAGAATTTGACTTAATGGAAAATATATCAATGAAAAACATGTTTTACTGACAGTCAGAAACTATTAAGTAGAGACAAGTGTTACCTGCAGGTGATTGAAGGTGAGATTAATCAGTGGGGGCAGGTTTGTTGTGTTGGAGTTGCTAACTGACACCGTCACAGCACTGGACATGAGCTGCTGGCTCTGATGAGAAGTGCTGTCCTTCAGACTATCCAGATTCTTATAGCTGAGCAGAACGACAAACGCAAACCCTGCACATAAAAAACAACACAAGAAAACAAAAAGGCCTGATACAAAAACATGTACAACTCACAATATCCCAAGTGAATCCATCAATGTGTGCCTTTAATAATATTTTTAGCAGATGATTGGTACTGTAGGACTGCGGCTACCTGGGTAATTCTGGTAATCTCCAATCACCGTCTCCCAGGTGGTGTCAAGTTGAGTGTTCTCATTGGTCAGGCTGACTGGTCCTTTAGGTGGAGTCTTGTCTCTCCTCACCAGAATCTTAAACTCTGTTTTTCAAAATATTGACAAAATCAACACAGACCAGAAATCACCATTACTGAAAGAACACAATATTGCATTACTTATATTTTAACATTGACACAATCTAATGTGCTTGTTAGTGCTCCGTTTATGATCAGTATGGGAAAGGGGGATACCTAGTCAGTTGTCCAACTGAATGTATTCAACTGAATTGTGTCCTTTGCAATTAACCCAACCACTCTGAATCAGAGAGGTGCGGGCAGCTGCCTTAAATCAACATCCACATCTTTGGTGCCCATGGAACAATGGGTTAACTGCCTTGCTCAGGGTCAGAATGACAGATTTTTACCTTGTCAGCTTGGGGATCCAATCCAGCAACCTTCCGGTTACTGGTCCAACGTTCTCACCACTAGGCTACCTGCCGCCCCATTGTAAACATGTACTCAGTGTGTGTGTGTGTTACCTGTGTGGTTGGTCTTTATCCTGGTCACGTTCTCTGTCAGCAGTGGAGCGATCAGTCTGATCGAGATTTCAATGGTCTTCAGTAACTTAGTCACTTCACTGCTACTACGGTGACCATTGGACTGGAGGTCCAGTTGAAGAACATCAGTGGTATTAACCAGTAACTAGAGAAGAGAGACATAAGGGTTTTGTACATGTGTGTGCGTTTGCATGTGTGTTTCTGTGTGGTGACTTACTGTCAAAAGCACATCTCCAGTTGACAGCGGTCTTGTAGGTCCAGACAACGTAGAGTTGTTCAACACCAAACAGTTGTTTCTCAACAGAGACAAGAAACTGTCATAGCCTGGTAGAGTCTGGGAGGAAAATGCATAAAAACATTTCAAGATCAAGGAAAAATACCCTTTTCTCAATTAATAATGTAATATTTCTAAAGTAAAGCTTTACCTGTCCAGGCTGTGTTTCGTACCGGTCACAATTAAGCTCTAAAGTGAAAACATGGAGACATTATCTCAATACCCTTCTACAGTACACTATGTACAGACCTGTGCATGATAAAGGAGTACATCATGGACGACTGGTGGAATGGTGCTTGACTCTCACCTACACACTTATTTTGGTTTTTGCCAAAGTTAGTAAATCCAGCAGGACACTGGCACCAGTAACTGCCAATCAGGTTTTGACAGATGCCCCCCTCTCCACATACTCCGTCTGTACTACACTCGTCAATGTCTGAAAGAGAAAGAGAGAGATGGCGAATTAAGGGAGAGAGGATGAAAGTCTGGGATGACAAGGAAAGGACGTCACACACAAACATTTTACCAGTGATATTCTCAGGCTCTAATCTAAACCCAGGAAGACACAGTATTAAACAGCCTGTGGTGTTGACGCATGTTCAATTGTCCCCACAGACGGGGAGAATGTCTATACACTCGTTGTGATCAAAATGGGACAGTCAGAAGACTCAAGAAGGATTGTGCTTCTCTCACCTACACACGAAGGTTGTCCTTCATTTTACATTTTAGTCATTTAGCAGACGCTCTTATCCAGAGCGAGTTACAGTAGTGAATGAATACATTTCATACATGGCCCCACGTGGGAATCAAACCCACAACCCTGGCATTGCAAACACCATGCGTTGCAAACACCATGCTTTACCAACTGAGCTACAGATGGGGCCAGAGTTCCTAAATCCATTGGGACACTGGCACAGGTAGCTACCCACCTGATTAAACCCCTACAACTCATCCAGAACGCCGCAGCCCGTCTGGTGTTCAACCTTCCCAAGTTCTCTCACGTCACCCCGCTCCTCCGCTCTCTCCACTGGCTTCCAGTTGAAGCTCGCATCCGCTACAAGACCATGGTGCTTGCCTACGGAGCTGTGAGGGGAACGGCACCTCCGTACCTTCAGGCTCTGATCAGTCCCTACACCCAAACGAGGGCACTGCGCTCATCCACCGCTGGCCTGCTGGCCCCCCTACCTCTGAGGAAGCACAGTTCCCGCTCAGCCCAGTGAAAACTGTTCGCTGCTCTGGCACCCCTATGGTGGAACAAGCTCCCTCACGACGCCAGGACAGCGTAGTCAATCAACACCTTCCGGAGACACCTGAAACCCCACCTCTTTAAGGAATACCTAGGATAGGATAAAGTAATCCTTCTTATCCCCCCCCCCCCAAAAGATTTAGATGCACTATTGTAAAGTGGTTGTTCCACTGGATATCATAAGGTGAATGCACCAATTTGTAAGTCGCTCTGGATAAGAGCGTCTGCTAAATGACTTAAATGTAAATGTAAATTAAGACAGGTTTCCCATTTCCCACAAATATTTGGGAACTCAACACACTCGTCTATGTCTGAAAGAGAAAGCGTGTGGTGAGGATGAAGTGGAGATGGGGAGATGAGGGTGAGAGTCTCTGATTATAAGGATGATACACATAATTCTTACCCATGCATTGTTGAGTGGCACCAGAAGTCAATAAACTTGGAAAAACAGACACAGCAATACCTAAAAAATACATAAATTCTAAAAGCTTTAACAGGAGCAAGGTATTGTGTTTCATTTGAAAACAGCATAACATTTTGTAAAAGCAGAATATTTCAGGTCATCCCAACCCCTCAACCTTTGACCTCCTAACAGCTAATTCCATGGGCGAAAGCACATGATAATGTTGAAGCAAGCTGAAATGTCCCCACAGATGAGTGAGTTGTTACTGCACTCGTCGATATCTAAATGACACCACATGTACAAAAGAATGTTATGACACGTGTAATGTCGTTACATGTCCATTTAAAAGCACTGGTTTTGGCTAGTCCTGCTTACATACGATTCACTCTCAAACTCAAGGTAGCCATAAGAGTATTAGTTCAAAGCTCTATACATCAGAGGAAAATAATGTTTAAAGTTATGACAGATCATATTTAAGTCACAATAAATACATATTTTTCTGAATAAAGACCCCCCTTAAAGTGAATGGTTTTAATGTTCTTGAGCAAGGTCTGGTTAATGCTGGAGAATGAACAAATGAGCCATGTATAAATTGCTGATATAGGTGAACATTACTGATCAACTTAACAATACAATTTTACAAAAATGAAGTCTAAAACCTTCACATTCAGTTTTCATCATCATCACAAATAGCATAACACAAAATCCCCTTAGCTTCAGCCCCACCTTCCTGTGGCTCTCCATGACCATAGTCCTTGAGAAGCGCTAAATGAAGACATAAAAGAAAGGTTGAACTGCACACATACATATAATATATAGCTTTTAAACAGACTCAGTGATGATATGTTGGTCAAATAAAAAGCTGAACATTTACTGACCCAGAATCAGGAGATATATAATTGCTCCCATGCTCTCTGACAGGCGGTGAGTTAATGTCACACGCCAGCTTGGCTTTAATTCTAAATAATGGTTTGATAACATCACGCACGTGGTAAGAACAGTGAAGTAAAAATAGCTAATCTTATCTAGCAACATCTTTCTCTTTAAACAGCAACCGCCCATAAAAACCCACTCCTCATTTAGTGGTATCGATATGACTCCAAAACGTATTCTTCAGTGTCAAAATTGACTACCAATTGTAAATAGGATAATTTGTCATAAAGTCAGTCTTTAACTGTGAGATTGTGGTCGTGACTACTGCATCACAACATAAATGAAGGTTGGGTTTGTTGAAATGGAGTGTAATGGATGCAATGGAGTGAATGGAATATTATCAAACCCATGAAAACCATGTTTTTTATACCATTCCATTTACTCCATTCCAACCATCTCCACAGCTTTTCAATACTGCCCACATGCCCACAGCTGGCAGCACACAAGTAATCATCAATTCGGAGAGCAGCTGCACCCGACCCAATCGTAATGCCTGTGGTTAATTTGGATTAACTTTGGATTTCTATATGGGGCTAGTTAGGGACCATCTGTAAATTACACAATGTACATGGGATGGTATGTTAACCTGTTGGGGATAGGGGGCAGTATTTGCACGGCCGGATAAAAAACGTACCCGATTAAACTGGTTACTACTCCTGCCCAGTAACTAGAATATGCATATAATTGTTTGATTTGGATAGAAAACACCCTAAAGTTTCTAAAACGGTTTGAATGGTGTCTGTGAGTATAACAGAACTCATATGGCAGGCCAAAACCTGAGAAGATTCCAAACAGGAAGCGCCCTCTCTGACCATTTCTTGGCCTTCTTTGTCATCTCTATCCAAAATAAAGGATCTCTGCTGTAACGTGAAACTTTCTAAGGCTCCCATAGGCTCTCAGAAGGCGCCAGAACGTTGAATGATGACTCTGCAGTTACTGGCTGAAAAACAGTAGCGCATTTGGTAAGTGGTCGATCTGAGAACAATGAGACGGGCGCGGCGTGCACGTGAGGAGTCCATTTTACTTTCTCAGTCTTTGAACGAAAACAACGACTCCCGGTCGGAATATTATCGCTATTTTACGAGAAAAATCGCATAAAAATTGATTTTAAACAGCGTTTGACATGCTTCGAAGTACGGTAATGGAATATTTAGAAATGTTTTGTCACGAAACGCGCCGGGCGCGTCACCCTTCGTTACCCTTCGGATAGTGTCTTGAACGCACAAACAAAACGCCGCTATTTGGATATAACTATGGATTATTTGGAACCAAACCAACATTTGTTGTTTAAGTAGAAGTCCTGGGAGTGCATTCTGACGAAGAACAGCAAAGGTAATCCAATTTTTCTTGTAGTAAATCTGAGTTTGGTGAGTATCAAACTTGGTGGGTGTCAAAATAGCTAGCCTGTGATGGCCGGGCTATCTACTCAGAATATTGCAAAATGTGCTTTCACCGAAAAGCTATTTTAAAATCGGACACCACGATTGCATAAAGGAGTTCTGTATCTATAATTCTTAAAATAATTGTTATGTTTTTTGTGAACGTTTATCGTGAGTAATTTAGTAAATTCAACGGAAGTGTTCGGTGGGAATGCTAGTCACATGCTAGTCACATGCTAAAGTAAAAAGCTGGTTTTTGATATAAATATGAACTTGATTGAACAAAACATGCATGTATTGTATAACATAATGTCCTAGGAGTGTCATCTGATGAAGATCATCAAAGGTTAGTGCTGCATTTAGCTGTGGTTTTGGTTTTTGTGACATTATATGCTAGCTTGAAAAATGGGTGTCTGATTATTTCTGGCTGGGTACTCTGCTGACATAATCTAATGTTTCGCTTTCGTTGTAAAGCCTTTTGGAAATCGGACAGTGTGGTTAGATTAACGAGAGTCTTGTCTTTAAAATGGTGTAAAATAGTCATATGTTTGAGAAATTGAAGTAATGGCATTTCGAAGGTATTTGAATATCGCGCCACATTTTTTATCCGGCCGTGCAAATACTGCCCCCTACCCTAGAGAGGTTAAAGCTATTTGGAATATGTTGAGAGGTTGTACTGATGTACTGATGTTAATGTGATATAATTGTATTTCTGTTCAAAGTTTAACTCAGTCATCGGCACACCCCCAGGGACACAGACAAGACAAGGCGTCAGGTGACAGCCTGTTCTAGGTTCAAGTATAAAACCCCCACCCAGAATTACTTTCTTCAGACCAGCTTACCTCAGAAGAGAGAGCCAAGGTTTGACAATGCATTCCTCTACTGAACAGAGACCAGGCCTCCACTCCATTACGAGTTGGCCAATAGGTTTGACCATCCAATTCCTCTACTGAAAGTTAACTACACCACGTGGTTAACTTTTAGACTATCGATACCGACAGAATAAGAACAAGTCATTGATATTAATTACTAGTCTGCAGCTAAGTACTCAATATTGTCGAACGCGAAGACCGACGAAACATCCATTCTATAACGACATTAATGAATGTCGCTTTGAAAGATCCATTCTAACCGAGAGAGAGAACTCTCCAACAGAACGACCTTTCCAACGAAGATCACGACGACACACTGAGCGTAAATATATATATTGATTGCAATTGTTTCCGAATGAATGAGCGTTCATGTGCAAAGGATTAGCATATCAATGGTTTATATTTATCAACTCTGTAGGGCCTTCTCAGCTGCCCCCACCCCCCTTGTTTGTTTAACAGGCCGCCATGCCTGTTTAGCCCACTAGGGCACATTACTCCACCAATGCTATGTAACGATAACCAACTGTTTGTATGCTTTCTGTGAATTACTAAGTTTAGTAAATAAATGATTTTAAGACAATTGACGTATGGATGACTCTTAGTAAAGGCTGGTTTCGTGCAGATACAACAATTTACGACATTTGGAATGAGACTGGACGAGGTAGAATACACCATTTAAACCAGAAGATAATCCGTCCAATACTATAATATAATATATAATGTTATAATATAGGAAGGTTATATTAGGAAAATTATAACTTTGTAATCTGAATATTTTCCTTGGTGCCCCGATCTCCTAGTTACAGTTAAACGATTAATCAGTTTAATCGCGTAATAATAATTACAGGGAGTTAATTGATAAACATGTCTTCAGTTTAATGGTGCCCAAAGACACGACAACACTATGTACAGACCTGTCCATGATAAAGGAGTACATCATGGACGACAGGTGGAATGGTGCTTGACTCTCACCTACACACTTAGTTTGGTTTTTGCTAAAGTTAGTATATCCAGCAGGACACTGGCACCAGTAACTGCCATTCAGGTTTTGTCCTGGGTAAATAAAACTTGACAAGGAATGTAATGGTGGTTCAGTAGTCAGCCAGTACATGGAAGACAGACAAAAGTTAGCCACCTTAGAGTATTTAGACAAAACCCAACACAACAACACCCAAGAAGAAATGTGTCTCTCACCTGCACACTGAGTTTCTGTTGCCATAGCTACTGAATCCTGTGTGACACTTGCACAGGTAGCTGCCCAGCTGATTGAGATCGATTCCCCGTTCCCAACTAATATGTTGGTTCTCAACACACATCTATGTCTGACAGAGAAAGGGGGAAGGGAAAAGTAGTGGAGATGGAAAGATGATTAAAGATTGTATGTTGACAAAGAGAGGGGATAATGCCTCACACGTTAACACAGTCACACTTTAAATAAGATTGTATTGACCACCACATCAATCAAAGCCAAGCGATCTGAAGCCAGAATAGCATTGACAGTAGTAGCTTTCAACGGTGTTGATACAAGTTGAATAGCCTACAGATGTTCTTCTCATTTAAGCACTCATTATATCTACATGAGGGAGATAAGAGGTGAATTTAGAAAGTACAGCACCAGTCCAAAGTTAGGACACACCTACTCATTCAAGGGGTTTTCTTTATTTTTACTATTTTCTACAATAGTGAAGACATCAAAACTATGAAATAATACATATGGAATCATGTTGTAACCAGAAAAAGTGTTAAACAAATCAAAACAAATCAAAATAGATTTAATGTGTTAGATTCTTTAAAGTAGCCACCATTTGCCTTGATGACAGCTTTGCACACTATTGGCATTCTCTCAACCAGCTTTACCTGGAATGCTTTTCTGGCAGTCTTGGAGTTCCCACATATGCTGACCACTTGTTGGCTGCTTTCCTTCACTCTGTGGTCCAACTCATCCTAAACCATCTCAATTAGGTTGAGGTCAGGTGATTGTGGAGGCCAAGTCATCTGATGCAGCACTCCATCACTCTCCTTCTTGGTCAAATAGCCCTTACACAGGCTGGAGGTTTGTTTTTGGGTCATTGTTCTGTTGAAAAACAAATTATAGTCCCACTAAGCACAAACCAGACGGGATGGCGTATCGCTGCAGAATGCTGTGGTAGACATGCTGTTTAAGTGTGCCTTGAATTCTACATAAATCACTGACAGTGTCACCAGCAAAGCACCTCCACACCATCATACCTCCTACTTCATGCTACACGGTGGGAACCACACATGCGGAGATTATCCGTTCACCTGCTCTGCGTCTCACAAAGCCACGGCGGTTGGAACCATAAATCTCAAATTTGGACTCATCAGACCAAAGGACAGATTTTCACCGGTCTAATGACCATTGCTCGTGTTTCTTAGCCCAAGCAAGTCTCTTCCTCTTATTGGTGTCCTTCAGAAGTGGTTTCTTTGCAGCAATTTGACCGTGAAGGCCTGATTCACGCAGTCTCCTCTGAACAGTTCATGTTGAGATGTGTCTGTTACTTGAACTCTCTGAAGCATTTATTCGGGCTGCAATTTCTGAGGGTGGTAACTCTAATGAACTTACCTTCTGCAGGAGAGGTAACTGGGTCTTCCTTTCCTGTGGTGGTCCTCATGAGAGCCAGTTTCATCATAGCGCTTGATGGTTTTTGCGACTGCCCATGAAGAAACTTTCAAAGTTCTAGAAATGTTCCACATTGACTGACCTTCATGTCTTAAAGTAATGATGGACTGTCGTTTCTTTTGCAATTATGTTAGCACAGCTGAAAACTGTTGTACTGATTAAAGAAGCAATAAAACTGGCCGCCTTTAGACTAGTTGAGGTTCTGGAGCATCAGCGTTTTGTGCGTTCGATTACAGGATGAAAATGGGAAGAAACTTGTCAATCTGTTCTTGTTCTGAGAAATTAAGGCTGTTCCATGTGAGAAATTGGTCAATTAGCCTTTTAAAATGATAAGCTTGGATTAGCTAAAACAACGTGCCAGTGCAACACAGGAATGATGGTTGCTGATAATGGGCCTATGTACGTCTATGTAGATATTCCATTAAAAATAAGCCGTTTCCAGCTACAATAGTCATTTACAACATTAACAATGTCTACACTGTATTACTTATCAAATTGATGTTATTTTAATGGACAAAACATGTGCTTTTCTTTCAAAAACAAGGACATTTCAATGATGATGTGTTGGTCAAATAAAAAGCAGAAAATTGACTGACCCACAATCAGTAGAAATAGAATGTCTCCCATGATCTCTGACAGCTGGTGAGTTAATGTCACATGTCAGCTTGGTTTTTGTTCTAAAGAATAATTTGGGGACCTCACGGATGTGGTTAGCGCAGGGAAGTAAAAATATTTCCCCATAACTAACAACGGAAAATTATTTTAAGTCGAAAACAAAGAGGAACTGACTGGGTAGCATGAGAAGACCATTTGCATCAGGTTGATTTGTCTAGTTCTGCGTAGACCACGTCCATGAGTTCCATCCCTGAATTAGACTCTAGTGTAGAGGGTCTGTCTCCAAGATCAGACATAAGAGGACACATTGATCTAAAACACCAACATGCACAGTATAGACTCTTATCAACAGGGCCACTTAAACCAGCTGCCTTACCAAAAGTAGATTAAGAATCCATATTTCACTCTGAAGCACTGCTACTTATCTTTTTCTCTCCTTTTCAAAATGTCTTGCTCTTGATTTCTTTTGAAGATGTCTGACCTTTATGCAAATTTTAAAAGTTACTGCATCAGCATTTCTCGTAACTTTCACTTTCTCACTTGCTCTATCAGCATTGACGGGAAAGGGGTTTGAATGCTTAACATTTAGTGTGTCTTTGTGATTACACAAATTAAGAGGGTTTCTGGGTTTTTCTTCAAGTGGTGGTGGGACTGTTTGTCCATGAAATCAATCATTTTCCTGACGAATTCTCCCTCCATAGCCGAAGCATCCTAATACATTGAAAGGTTACATTATCTAAATTTATGTTAGCTCAAAAGGTAGGTCGATTAACCAATGAAGAGAGAAGTTTCAAGAGCTAATGAGAGATATCAAAGTCATGATAATGATGGCAAATGCATTTGTGTGATAAACAGCCTGTTGGAAAATTAAGAAGCAACTATGATCAAATGGTGGGAGACTTTAGATTTACGATATTAATATCACTCACACTATGTTCCTTCATGATGATCAACAGTAAGTTTCAGGGCAGACATACATTTATCTAGTCTGGCTGACACAAAACGCGAAGTCTTCCTGACAAAGCTATCTCTCTCTGTGCACTTATCGTCACTAGTTACTACAGCCACAAAGTCATAAGCCCGCTTATTTCTAAAATGTCTCTTCTTAATTAAAATTTGATTTGAAACATAACCCTAACCATATGCCTAACCCTAACCTTAAATTAATACCATAAAGCTTATTTTTGGGGGGGATGGGGAATTTTATGATACAGCCCAGGTTTGGAACGTTCTTTCTTATTGGTCTATGAACTAATTTACTGCCTGGTGATGTCACCAGCAAGTCAAAACTCCATCCTACCAAAACAGGCTGACATTTCAAACAGCTCTTACACTAAAAGGGCATTATCTTAATGTCCACAATTTCACAGTTTTATTCCAACCTCAAAGTGTTTAAATATACATAAAACTCAGGAAATCATGTTCTTGACTGCATTGGGCCTTTAAGTCAGTTTGGGTGTTTGGAAGTCTTTACACCATGTGGGCAGTTCTGTCGGCCTAGCTTAATGAGAGGCAAAAAAAACCAATGTTTTGGGTGAGCAATGATCAAATTCATTGTACTTTCAGGACGATGTCGTACTTATTTTTGAAGAAACGGACAACTCATATTTAGATATTTATATCAGAATGGAGGAAAGAATAGCGAGATGATTTTTGGATATAAATACCTTCTCAAGCACTGTAAAATAAACAGGAAAAATATTACTGTCACTTAAAATAACTCAGTTACAACAACAACCAAGTGGCATAATACTGGACAAATGCAGCGTTGAGTGGATATACCACTATTCTCATCTCTACAAATTACACACCATGTTTAAGAGTAAAAGGATTTATGTATGTTGCCATAGAGATGAGAGCTCATCTGTTACACTCCAGAACTGATAAGAGTTCTATACATGAGATATTGTATGTCTATTAACATAAAGTTGTGTTCTTATATTTTTGTTTGTTTGATACATTGTTATACTACTAAAATAAAAAGTGATGGCATGTGGATGTCCTTGCAAGCCAAGAGACAATGTTACAAATTCATTCCAAGTAAAGCTTTTCTTCTAACACAAATAGTTCAAATCCATGTCTTATTTTCTATTGAGTTGTACATCCTGTTTCAGACGGTATCCTCCACGGCGTTTGCGGCTGACAAAGCGACACCACAGGGTTGTGATCAGGGACAGGACCACACAAGTCAGTGCCACAAAAAAACCCACCAACATCACCAACGACTGCTGCCAACGAGAAATAACAAGCATCAGACACACACCATCTAGACAGTATGAACATGTCAAACACACAGCTGAGCCTCCAAAACAACATCAGCACTTAAGCACTCAACAAGCATCAAACTCCCCTAAATAATGTGACAAATGAATCAAACACTTACATTTAGTATTTTAAAACATGAACATTTTCAGATTAACCAAAGGAAGTCTCTGACACACATATCTGGGAATATATTTTCTCCCCCTTCAGATGAGCTATAGTAGCTACAGTAGGTTTCCATCCATTTGGTGACAGATCTACATGGGAATACTCTAAAATCTGCACTAAAACAATATGTACATTTTCCCACCAGATGTGTTTCATCAAATTGACTTGTTGCGGATAAAAGGCTGTGCTTGATGACATAGTGCAGATAAAAATACCCTTTGAGGTAAAATGTCCATGTACCGAATAAAAACTACAAGTTAAATGGGTTTACATGGCATTTTCAACTCTGAGGGTTTTCTCACAATTTTTATTTTTTGGGGCGCTTTATAGCAAATGTGCCCATTCCGGTATTGGAACGTGCCCTGAAGACCACAGCGCTATATGAAAGCAGCATCAAGCTCATCACCATGCACATTCACCACCCCATGAAGTTCAACATAAACATATTTAATCTGTTGCCTAATAAACTGCATGCTTTCCTGACAAGTCGTAGTGGGAGGACCACACCCGTCATAGCTTGACTCCAAGTTTACTTCGATATGATGGTTATTACATCAATATTTGGCCATAAAAGCGTTTCCACCGACATTTCTTGCATAATTATTTTTACCGACACAAAAAGATCCCACCTAGTCTAGCTTATTTTGTTTTCTTGACATATATAAAATTTTCCAAAACATTTTCTGCTTCCATCAGGCCTGTCATGCCATTTTTCATCCGACATGTACTTTACTCGCATAAAAAGGTTTGATGGAAAACTGGTTAGTGTTCTCATTACCTTTTCCTGATGGATTCCCTCCAGCAGAGTGTATGTGCTGAGATGGTTGCAGGAGCACACAGTTTGGTTGGAGTTTGACATCACTGAGGTGCAACCCCGCCCAGACCACACCCCCGGTCCATTCTCATCCGACCAATAAACACAGGTGGGGTCAACATCACTGGACTAGGATACAGTGTATATGGGTTGGGGTCAATTCCATTTAGACTCAGTCATTTCAGGAAAGAATTTGACTTAATGGAAAATATATCAATGAAAAACATGTTTTACTGACAGTCAGAAACTATTAAGTAGAGACAAGTGTTACCTGCAGGTGATTGAAGGTGAGATTAATCAGTGGGGGCAGGTTTGTTGTGTTGGAGTTGCTAACTGACACCGTCACAGCACTGGACATGAGCTGCTGGCTCTGATGAGAAGTGCTGTCCTTCAGACTATCCAGATTCTTATAGCTGAGCAGAACGACAAACGCAAACCCTGCACATAAAAAACAACACAAGAAAACAAAAAGGCCTGATACAAAAACATGTACAACTCACAATATCCCAAGTGAATCCATCAATGTGTGCCTTTAATAATATTTTTAGCAGATGATTGGTACTGTAGGACTGCGGCTACCTGGGTAATTCTGGTAATCTCCAATCATCGTCTCCCAGGTGGTGTCAAGTTGAGTGTTCTCATTGGTCAGGCTGACTGGTCCTTTAGGTGGAGTCTTGTCTCTCCTCACCAGAATCTTAAACTCTGTTTTTCAAAATATTGTCAAAATCAACACAGACCAGAAATCACCATTACTGAAAGAACACAATATTGCATTACTTATATTTTAACATTGACACAATCTAATGTGCTTGTTAGTGCTCCGTTTCTGATCAGTATGGTGCTCAGATTGCAGTACCTGCGAGGTGGTCAGTAAATGGGAAAGGGGGATACCTAGTCAGTTGTCCAACTGAATGTATTCAACTGAATTGTGTCCTTTGCAATTAACCCAACCCCTCTGAATCAGAGAGGTGCGGGCAGCTGCCTTAAATCAACATCCACATCTTTGGTGCCCATGGAACAATGGGTTAACTGCCTTGCTCAGGGGCAGAATGACAGATTTTTACCTTGTCAGCTTGGGGATCCAATCCAGCAACCTTCCGGTTACTGGTCCAACGTTCTCACCACTAGGCTACCTGCCGCCCCATTGTAAACATGTACTCAGTGTGTGTGTGTGTGTTACCTGTGTGGTTGGTCTTTATCCTGGTCACGTTCTCTGTCAGCAGTGGAGCGATCAGTCTGATAGAGATTTCAATGGTCTTCAGTAACTTAGTCACTTCACTGCTACTACGGTGACCATTGGACTGGAGGTCCAGTTGAAGAACATCAGTGGTATTAACCAGTAACTAGAGAAGAGAGACAAGGGTTTTGTACGTGTGTGTGCGTTTGCATGTGTGTTTCTGTGTGGTGACTTACTGTCAAAAGCACATCTCCAGTTGACAGCGGTCTTGTAGGTCCAGACAACGTAGAGTTGTTCAACACCAAACAGTTGTTTCTCAACAGAGACAAGAAACTGTCATAGCCTGGTAGAGTCTGGGAGGAAAATGCATAAAAACATTTCAAGATCAAGGAAAAATACCCTTTTCTCAATTAATAATGTAATATTTCTAAAGTAAAGCTTTACCTGTCCAGGCTGTGTTTCGTACCGGTCACAATTAAGCTCTAAAGTGAAAACATGGAGACATTATCTCAATACCCTTCTACAGTACACTATGTACAGACCTGTGCATGATAAAGGAGTACATCATGGACGACTGGTGGAATGGTGCTTGACTCTCACCTACACACTTATTTTGGTTTTTGCCAAAGTTAGTAAATCCAGCAGGACACTGGCACCAGTAACTGCCAATCAGGTTTTGACAGATGCCCCCCTCTCCACATACTCCGTCTGTACTACACTCGTCAATGTCTGAAAGAGAAAGAGAGAGATGGCGAATTAAGGGAGAGAGGATGAAAGTCTGGGATGACAAGGAAAGGACGTCACACACAAACATTTTACCAGTGATATTCTCAGGCTCTAATCTAAACCCAGGAAGACACAGTATTAAACAGCCTGTGGTGTTGACGCATGTTCAATTGTCCCCACAGACGGGGAGAATGTCTATACACTCGTTGTTATCAAAATAATATTGACGAGTCCAAGTCCCATCCCATGGGACAGTCAGAAGACTCAAGAAGGATTGTGCTTCTCTCACCTACACACGAAGGTTGTCCTTCATTTTACATTTTAGTCATTTAGCAGACGCTCTTATCCAGAGCGAGTTACAGTAGTGAATGAATACATTTCATACATGGCCCCACGTGGGAATCAAACCCACAACCCTGGCATTGCAAACACCATGCGTTGCAAACACCATGCTCTACCAACTGAGCTACAGATGGGGCCAGAGTTCCTAAATCCATTGGGACACTGGCACAGGTAGCTACCCACCTGATTAAACCCCTACAACTCATCCAGAACGCCGCAGCCCGTCTGGTGTTCAACCTTCCCAAGTTCTCTCACGTCACCCCGCTCCTCCGCTCTCTCCACTGGCTTCCAGTTGGAGCTCGCATCCGCTACAAGACCATGGTGCTTGCCTACGGAGCTGTGAGGGGAACGGCACCTCCGTACCTTCAGGCTCTGATCAGTCCCTACACCCAAACGAGGGCACTGCGCTCATCCACCGCTGGCCTGCTGGCCCCCCTACCTCTGAGGAAGCACAGTTCCCGCTCAGCCCAGTGAAAACTGTTCGCTGCTCTGGCACCCCTATGGTGGAACAAGCTCCCTCACGACGCCAGGACAGCGTAGTCAATCAACACCTTCCGGAGACACCTGAAACCCCACCTCTTTAAGGAATACCTAGGATAGGATAAAGTAATCCTTCTTATCCCCCCCCCCCAAAAGATTTAGATGCACTATTGTAAAGTGGTTGTTCCACTGGATATCATAAGGTGAATGCACCAATTTGTAAGTCGCTCTGGATAAGAGCGTCTGCTAAATGACTTAAATGTAAATGTAAATTAAGACAGGTTTCCCATTTCCCACAAATATTTGGGAACTCAACACACTCGTCTATGTCTGAAAGAGAAAGCGTGTGGTGAGGATGAAGTGGAGATGGGGAGATGAGGGTGAGAGTCTCTGATTATAAGGATGATACTAAAGACACATAATTCTTACCCATGCATTGTTGAGTGGCACCAGAAGTCAATAAACTTGGAAAAACAGACACAGCAATACCTAAAAAATACATAAATTCTAAAAGCTTTAACAGGAGCAAGGTATTGTGTTTCATTTGAAAACAGCATAACATTTTGTAAAAGCAGAATATTTCAGGTCATCCCAACCCCTCAACCTTTGACCTCCTAACAGCTAATTCCATGGGCGAAAGCACATGATAATGTTGAAGCAAGCTGAAATGTCCCCACAGATGAGTGAGTTGTTACTGCACTCGTCGATATCTAAATGACACCACATGTACAAAAGAATGTTATGACACGTGTAATGTCGTTACATGTCCATTTAAAAGCACTGGTTTTGGCTAGTCCTGCTTACATACGATTCACTCTCAAACTCAAGGTAGCCATAAGAGTATTAGTTCAAAGCTCTATACATCAGAGGAAAATAATGTTTAAAGTTATGACAGATCATATTTAAGTCACAATAAATACATATTTTTCTGAATAAAGACCCCCCTTAAAGTGAATGGTTTTAATGTTCTTGAGCAAGGTCTGGTTAATGCTGGAGAATGAACAAATGAGCCATGTATAAATTGCTGATATAGGTGAACATTACTGATCAACTTAACAATACAATTTTACAAAAATGAAGTCTAAAACCTTCACATTCAGTTTTCATCATCATCACAAATAGCATAACACAAAATCCCCTTAGCTTCAGCCCCACCTTCCTGTGGCTCTCCATGACCATAGTCCTTGAGAAGCGCTAAATGAAGACATAAAAGAAAGGTTGAACTGCACACATACATATAATATATAGCTTTTAAACAGACTCAGTGATGATATGTTGGTCAAATAAAAAGCTGAACATTTACTGACCCAGAATCAGGAGATATATAATTGCTCCCATGCTCTCTGACAGGCGGTGAGTTAATGTCACACGCCAGCTTGGCTTTAATTCTAAATAATGGTTTGATAACATCACGCACGTGGTAAGAACAGTGAAGTAAAAATAGCTAATCTTATCTAGCAACATCTTTCTCTTTAAACAGCAACCGCCCATAAAAACCCACTCCTCATTTAGTGGTATCGATATGACTCCAAAACGTATTCTTCAGTGTCAAAATTGACTACCAATTGTAAATAGGATAATTTGTCATAAAGTCAGTCTTTAACTGTGAGATTGTGGTCGTGACTACTGCATCACAACATAAATGAAGGTTGGGTTTGTTGAAATGGAGTGTAATGGATGCAATGGAGTGAATGGAATATTATCAAACCCATGAAAACCATGTTTTTTATACCATTCCATTTACTCCATTCCAACCATCTCCACAGCTTTTCAATACTGCCCACATGCCCACAGCTGGCAGCACACAAGTAATCATCAATTCGGAGAGCAGCTGCACCCGACCCAATCGTAATGCCTGTGGTTAATTTGGATTAACTTTGGATTTCTATATGGGGCTAGTTAGGGACCATCTGTAAATTACACAATGTACATGGGATGGTATGTTAACCTGTTGGGGATAGGGGGCAGTATTTGCACGGCCGGATAAAAAACGTACCCGATTAAACTGGTTACTACTCCTGCCCAGTAACTAGAATATGCATATAATTGTTTGATTTGGATAGAAAACACCCTAAAGTTTCTAAAACGGTTTGAATGGTGTCTGTGAGTATAACAGAACTCATATGGCAGGCCAAAACCTGAGAAGATTCCAAACAGGAAGCGCCCTCTCTGACCATTTCTTGGCCTTCTTTGTCATCTCTATCCAAAATAAAGGATCTCTGCTGTAACGTGACACTTTCTAAGGCTCCCATAGGCTCTCAGAAGGCGCCAGAACGTTGAATGATGACTCTGCAGTTACTGGCTGAAAAACAGTAGCGCATTTGGTAAGTGGTCGATCTGAGAACAATGAGACGGGCGCGGCGTGCACGTGAGGAGTCCATTTTACTTTCTCAGTCTTTGAACGAAAACAACGACTCCCGGTCGGAATATTATCGCTATTTTACGAGAAAAATCGCATAAAAATTGATTTTAAACAGCGTTTGACATGCTTCGAAGTACGGTAATGGAATATTTAGAAATGTTTTGTCACGAAACGCGCCGGGCGCGTCACCCTTCGTTACCCTTCGGATAGTGTCTTGAACGCACAAACAAAACGCCGCTATTTGGATATAACTATGGATTATTTGGAACCAAACCAACATTTGTTGTTTAAGTAGAAGTCCTGGGAGTGCATTCTGACGAAGAACAGCAAAGGTAATCCAATTTTTCTTGTAGTAAATCTGAGTTTGGTGAGTATCAAACTTGGTGGGTGTCAAAATAGCTAGCCTGTGATGGCCGGGCTATCTACTCAGAATATTGCAAAATGTGCTTTCACCGAAAAGCTATTTTAAAATCGGACACCACGATTGCATAAAGGAGTTCTGTATCTATAATTCTTAAAATAATTGTTATGTTTTTTGTGAACGTTTATCGTGAGTAATTTAGTAAATTCAACGGAAGTGTTCGGTGGGAATGCTAGTCACATGCTAGTCACATGCTAAAGTAAAAAGCTGGTTTTTGATATAAATATGAACTTGATTGAACAAAACATGCATGTATTGTATAACATAATGTCCTAGGAGTGTCATCTGATGAAGATCATCAAAGGTTAGTGCTGCATTTAGCTGTGGTTTTGGTTTTTGTGACATTATATGCTAGCTTGAAAAATGGGTGTCTGATTATTTCTGGCTGGGTACTCTGCTGACATAATCTAATGTTTCGCTTTCGTTGTAAAGCCTTTTGGAAATCGGACAGTGTGGTTAGATTAACGAGAGTCTTGTCTTTAAAATGGTGTAAAATAGTCATATGTTTGAGAAATTGAAGTAATGGCATTTCGAAGGTATTTGAATATCGCGCCACATTTTTTATCCGGCCGTGCAAATACTGCCCCCTACCCTAGAGAGGTTAAAGCTATTTGGAATATGTTGAGAGGTTGTACTGATGTACTGATGTTAATGTGATATAATTGTATTTCTGTTCAAAGTTTAACTCAGTCATCGGCACACCCCCAGGGACACAGACAAGACAAGGCGTCAGGTGACAGCCTGTTCTAGGTTCAAGTATAAAACCCCCACCCAGAATTACTTTCTTCAGACCAGCTTACCTCAGAAGAGAGAGCCAAGGTTTGACAATGCATTCCTCTACTGAACAGAGACCAGGCCTCCACTCCATTACGAGTTGGCCAATAGGTTTGACCATCCAATTCCTCTACTGAAAGTTAACTACACCACGTGGTTAACTTTTAGACTATCGATACCGACAGAATAAGAACAAGTCATTGATATTAATTACTAGTCTGCAGCTAAGTACTCAATATTGTCGAACGCGAAGACCGACGAAACATCCATTCTATAACGACATTAATGAATGTCGCTTTGAAAGATCCATTCTAACCGAGAGAGAGAACTCTCCAACAGAACGACCTTTCCAACGAAGATCACGACGACACACTGAGCGTAAATATATATATTGATTGCAATTGTTTCCGAATGAATGAGCGTTCATGTGCAAAGGATTAGCATATCAATGGTTTATATTTATCAACTCTGTAGGGCCTTCTCAGCTGCCCCCACCCCCCTTGTTTGTTTAACAGGCCGCCATGCCTGTTTAGCCCACTAGGGCACATTACTCCACCAATGCTATGTAACGATAACCAACTGTTTGTATGCTTTCTGTGAATTACTAAGTTTAGTAAATAAATGATTTTAAGACAATTGACGTATGGATGACTCTTAGTAAAGGCTGGTTTCGTGCAGATACAACAATTTACGACATTTGGAATGAGACTGGACGAGGTAGAATACACCATTTAAACCAGAAGATAATCCGTCCAATACTATAATATAATATATAATGTTATAATATAGGAAGGTTATATTAGGAAAATTATAACTTTGTAATCTGAATATTTTCCTTGGTGCCCCGATCTCCTAGTTACAGTTAAACGATTAATCAGTTTAATCGCGTAATAATAATTACAGGGAGTTAATTGATAAACATGTCTTCAGTTTAATGGTGCCCAAAGACACGACAACACTATGTACAGACCTGTCCATGATAAAGGAGTACATCATGGACGACAGGTGGAATGGTGCTTGACTCTCACCTACACACTTAGTTTGGTTTTTGCTAAAGTTAGTATATCCAGCAGGACACTGGCACCAGTAACTGCCATTCAGGTTTTGTCCTGGGTAAATAAAACTTGACAAGGAATGTAATGGTGGTTCAGTAGTCAGCCAGTACATGGAAGACAGACAAAAGTTAGCCACCTTAGAGTATTTAGACAAAACCCAACACAACAACACCCAAGAAGAAATGTGTCTCTCACCTGCACACTGAGTTTCTGTTGCCATAGCTACTGAATCCTGTGTGACACTTGCACAGGTAGCTGCCCAGCTGATTGAGATCGATTCCCCGTTCCCAACTAATATGTTGGTTCTCAACACACATCTATGTCTGACAGAGAAAGGGGGAAGGGAAAAGTAGTGGAGATGGAAAGATGATTAAAGATTGTATGTTGACAAAGAGAGGGGATAATGCCTCACACGTTAACACAGTCACACTTTAAATAAGATTGTATTGACCACCACATCAATCAAAGCCAAGCGATCTGAAGCCAGAATAGCATTGACAGTAGTAGCTTTCAACGGTGTTGATACAAGTTGAATAGCCTACAGATGTTCTTCTCATTTAAGCACTCATTATATCTACATGAGGGAGATAAGAGGTGAATTTAGAAAGTACAGCACCAGTCCAAAGTTAGGACACACCTACTCATTCAAGGGGTTTTCTTTATTTTTACTATTTTCTACAATAGTGAAGACATCAAAACTATGAAATAATACATATGGAATCATGTTGTAACCAGAAAAAGTGTTAAACAAATCAAAACAAATCAAAATAGATTTAATGTGTTAGATTCTTTAAAGTAGCCACCATTTGCCTTGATGACAGCTTTGCACACTATTGGCATTCTCTCAACCAGCTTTACCTGGAATGCTTTTCTGGCAGTCTTGGAGTTCCCACATATGCTGACCACTTGTTGGCTGCTTTCCTTCACTCTGTGGTCCAACTCATCCTAAACCATCTCAATTAGGTTGAGGTCAGGTGATTGTGGAGGCCAAGTCATCTGATGCAGCACTCCATCACTCTCCTTCTTGGTCAAATAGCCCTTACACAGGCTGGAGGTTTGTTTTTGGGTCATTGTTCTGTTGAAAAACAAATTATAGTCCCACTAAGCACAAACCAGACGGGATGGCGTATCGCGGCAGAATGCTGTGGTAGACATGCTGTTTAAGTGTGCCTTGAATTCTACATAAATCACTGACAGTGTCACCAGCAAAGCACCTCCACACCATCATACCTCCTACTTCATGCTACACGGTGGGAACCACACATGCGGAGATTATCCGTTCACCTGCTCTGCGTCTCACAAAGCCACGGCGGTTGGAACCATAAATCTCAAATTTGGACTCATCAGACCAAAGGACAGATTTTCACCGGTCTAATGACCATTGCTCGTGTTTCTTAGCCCAAGCAAGTCTCTTCCTCTTATTGGTGTCCTTCAGAAGTGGTTTCTTTGCAACAATTTGACCGTGAAGGCCTGATTCACGCAGTCTCCTCTGAACAGTTCATGTTGAGATGTGTCTGTTACTTGAACTCTCTGAAGCATTTATTCGGGCTGCAATTTCTGAGGGTGGTAACTCTAATGAACTTACCTTCTGCAGGAGAGGTAACTGGGTCTTCCTTTCCTGTGGTGGTCCTCATGAGAGCCAGTTTCATCATAGCGCTTGATGGTTTTTGCGACTGCCCATGAAGAAACTTTCAAAGTTCTAGAAATGTTCCACATTGACTGACCTTCATGTCTTAAAGTAATGATGGACTGTCGTTTCTTTTGCAATTATGTTAGCACAGCTGAAAACTGTTGTACTGATTAAAGAAGCAATAAAACTGGCCGCCTTTAGACTAGTTGAGGTTCTGGAGCATCAGCGTTTTGTGCGTTCGATTACAGGATGAAAATGGGAAGAAACTTGTCAATCTGTTCTTGTTCTGAGAAATTAAGGCTGTTCCATGTGAGAAATTGGTCAATTAGCCTTTTAAAATGATAAGCTTGGATTAGCTAAAACAACGTGCCAGTGCAACACAGGAATGATGGTTGCTGATAATGGGCCTATGTACGTCTATGTAGATATTCAATTAAAAATAAGCCGTTTCCAGCTACAATAGTCATTTACAACATTAACAATGTCTACACTGTATTACTTATCAAATTGATGTTATTTTAATGGACAAAACATGTGCTTTTCTTTCAAAAACAAGGACATTTCAATGATGATGTGTTGGTCAAATAAAAAGCAGAAAATTGACTGACCCACAATCAGTAGAAATAGAATGTCTCCCATGATCTCTGACAGCTGGTGAGTTAATGTCACATGTCAGCTTGGTTTTTGTTCTAAAGAATAATTTGGGGACCTCACGGATGTGGTTAGCGCAGGGAAGTAAAAATATTTCCCCATAACTAACAACGGAAAATTATTTTAAGTC
Organism: Salmo trutta; assembly: GCF_901001165.1. NCBI lineage: Eukaryota > Metazoa > Chordata > Actinopteri > Salmoniformes > Salmonidae > Salmo > Salmo trutta. The sequence goes on along the minus strand of NC_042959.1, from coordinate 27,762,949 downwards.
GAAAACAAAGAGGAACTGACTGGGTAGCATGAGAAGACCATTTGCATCAGGTTGATTTGTCTAGTTCTGCGTAGACCACGTCCATGAGTTCCATCCCTGAATTAGACTCTAGTGTAGAGGGTCTGTCTCCAAGATCAGACATAAGAGGACACATTGATCTAAAACACCAACATGCACAGTATAGACTCTTATCAACAGGGCCACATAAACCAGCTGCCTTACCAAAAGTAGATTTAGAATCCATATTTCACTCTGAAGCACTGCTACTTATCTTTTTCTCTCTTTTTCAAAATGTCTTGCTCTTGATTTCTTTTGAAGATGTCTGACCTTTATGCAAATTTTAAAAGTTACTGCATCAGCATTTCCCGTAACTTTCACTTGCTCTATCAGCATTGACGGGAAAGGGGTTTGAATGCTTAACATTTAGTGTGTCTTTGTGATTACACAAATAAAGAGGGTTTCTGTGTTTTTCTTCAAGTGGTGGTGGGACTGTTTGTCCATGAAATCAATCATTTTCCTGACGAACTCTCCCTCCATAGCTGAAGCATCCTAATACATTGAAAGGCTACATTATCTACATTTTTACATTTTAGTCATTTAGTAGACGCTCTTATCCAGAGCGACTTACAGTAGTGAATGCATATATTTCATTTTCATTTCATGCATTTTTTGTTTTTTTGTACTGGCCCCCCATGGGAATCAAACCCACAACCCTGGCGTTGCAAACACCATGCAGGCGTTGCAAACACCACGCTCTACCAACTGAGCCACAGGGAAGATATATGTTAGCTCAAAAGATAGGTCGATTAACCAATGAAGAGAGAAGTTTCAAGAGCTAATGAGAGATATCAGTCATGATAATGATGGCAAATGCATGGCATATGTTCCTTCATGATGATCAACAGTAAGTTTCAGGGCAGACATACATTTCTCTAGTCTGGCTGACACAAAACGCGAAGTCTTCCTGATAAAGCTATCTCTCTCTGTGAACTTGTTGTCACTAGTTACTACAGCCATAAAGTCATAAGCAACGCTTATTTCTAAAACGTATTTATTTCTAAAACGTATCTTCTTAATTAAAAATTGATTTGAAACATAACCGTAACCATATGCCTAACCCTAACCTTAAATTAAGACCAAAAAACTTATTCTGGTGATGTCACCAGCAAGCCAAAACTCCATCCTACCAAAACAGGCTGACATTTCAAACAGCTCTTACACTAAAAGGGCATTATCATAATGTCCACAATTTCACAGTCTTATTCCAACCTCAAAGTGTTTAAATATACATAAAACTCAGGAAATCATGTTCTTGACTGCATTGGGCCTTTAAGTCAGTTTGGAAGTCTTTACACCATGTGGGCAGTTCTGTCGGCCTAGCTTAATGAGAGGCAAAAAAAACAATGTTTTGGGTGAGCAATGATCAAATTCATTGTCCTTTCAGGATGATGTCGTGCTTTATTTTTGAAGAAACGGACAACTCATATTTAGATATTTATATCAGAATGGAGGAAATAATAGCGAGATGATTTTTGCATTTAAATACCTTCTCAAGCACTGTAAAATAAACAGGAAAAATATTACTGTCACTTAAAATAACTCAGTTACAACAACAACCAAGTGGCATAATACTGGACAAATGCAGCGTTGAGTGGATATACCACTATTCTCATCTCTACAAATTACAGACCATGTTTATGAGACTAAAATGACTTATGTATGTTGCCATAGAGATGAGAGCTCATCTGTTACACTCCAGAACTGATAAGAGTTCTATACATGAGATATTGTATATCTATTAACATAAAGTTGTGTTCTTATATTTTTGTTTGTTTGATACATTGTTATACTACTTAAATAAAAAGTGATGGCATGTGGATGTCCTTGCAAGCCAAGAGACAATGTTACAAATTCATTCCAAGTAAAGCTTTTCTTCTAACACAAATAGTTCAAATCCATGTCTTATTTTCTATTGAGTTGTACATCCTGTTTCAGACGGTTTCCTCCACGGCGTTTGCGGCTGACAAAGCGACACCACAGGGTTGTGATCAGGGACAGGACCACACAGGTCAATGCCACAAAAACACCCACCCACATCACCAACGACAGCTGCCAACGAGGAATAACAAGCATCAGACACACACCGAATAGACAGTATGAACATGTCAAACACACAGCTGAGCCTCCAAAACAACATCAGCACTTAAGCACTCAACAAGCATCAAACTCCCCTAAATAATGTGACAAATGCATCAAACACATTTACTATTTTAAAACATGAACATTTTCAGATTAACCACAGGAAGTCTCTGACACACATATGTGGGAATATATTTTCTCCCCCTTCAGATGTGCTATACTAGCTACAGTAGGTTTCCATCGATTTGGTGACAGATTTACATGGGAATACTCTAAAATCTGCATTAAAACAATATGTACATTTTCCCACCAGATGTGTTTCATCAAATTGACTTGTTGCGGATAAAAGGCTGTGCTTGATGACATAGTGCAGATAAAAATACCCTTTGTGGTAAAATGTCCATGTACTGAATAAAAACTACAAGTTAAATGGGTTTACATGGCATTTTCAACTCTGAGGGTTTTCTCACAATTGTTGTTTTTTTGGTATTGGAACGTGCCCTGAAGACCACAGCGCTATTTGAAAGCAGCATCAAGCTCATCACCATGCACATTCACCACCCCGTGAAGTTCAACATAAACATATTTAATCTGTTGCCTAATAAACTGCATGCTTTCCTGACAAGTCGTAGTGGGAGGACCACACCCGTCATAGCTTGACTCCAAGTTTACTTCGATATGATGGTTATTATATCAATATTTGGCCATAAAAGCATTTCCACTGACATTTCTTGCATAATTATTTTTACCGACACAAAAAGATCCCACCTTGTCTAGCTTATTTTGTTTTCTTGACATTTATAAAATTTTCCAAAACATTTTCTGCTTCCATCAGGCCTGTCATGCCATTTTTCATCCGACATGTACTTTACTTGCATAAAAAGGTTTGATGGAAAACTGGTTAGTGTTCTCATTACCTTTTCCTGATGGATTCCCTTCAGCAGAGCGAATGTGCTGAGATGGTTGCAGGAGCACACAGTGTGGGTGGAGTTTGACATCACTAAGGTGCAACCCCGCCCAGACCACACCCCCGGTCCATTCTCATCCGACCAATAAACACAGGTGGGGTCAACATCACTGGACTAGGATACAGTGTATATGGGTTGGGGTCAATTCCATTTAGACTCAGTCATTTCAGGAAAGAATTTGACTTAATGGAAAATATATCAATGAAAAACATGTTTTACTGACAGTCAGAAACTATTAAGTAGAGACAAGTGTTACCTGCAGGTGATTGAAGGTGAGATTAATCGGTTGGGGCAGGTTTGTTGTGTTGGAGTTGCTAACGGACACCGTCAAAGCACTGGACATGAGCTGCAGGTTCTGACTAGAATTGTTGTCCTTCAGACTATCCAGATTCTTATAGCTGAGCAGAACGACAAACGCAAACCCTGCACATAAAAAACAACACAAGAAAACATAAGGCCTGCTACAAAAACATGTACAACTCACAATATCTCAATGTGTGCCTTTAATAATATTTGGAGCAGATGATTGGTACTGTAGGACTGCAGCTACCTGGGTACTTCAGGTAATCTCCAATCACCGTCTCCCAAGAGGTGTCAAGTTGAGTGTTCTCATTGGTCAGGCTGACTGGTCCTTTAGGTGGAGTCTTGTCTCTCCTCACCATAATCTCAACCTCTGTTTTTTCAAAATATTGACAAAATCAACACAGACCAGAAATCACCATTACTGAAAGAACACAACATTGCATTACTTATATTTTAACGTTGACACAATCTAATGTGCTTGTTAGTGCTCTGTTTATGATCAGTATGGTGCTCAGATTGCAGTACCTGCGAGGTGGTCAGTAAATGGGAAAGGGGGATACCTAGTCAGTTGTCCAACTGAATTGTGTCTTCTTCATTTAACCCAACCCCTCTGAATCAGAGCGGTGCGGGCGGCTGCCTTAAATCGACATCCACATATTCGGCGCCAATGGAACAATGGGTTAACTGCCTTGCTCAGGGGCAGAATGACAGATTTTTACCTTGTCAGCTTGGGGATTCAATCCAGCAATCTTCCGGTTACTGGTCCAACGTTCTCACCACTGGGCTACCTGCCGCCCCATTGTAAATATGTGCTCAGTGTGTGTGTGTGTTACCTGTGTGGTTGGTCTCTATCCTGGTCACGTTCTCTGTCAGCAGTGGAGCGATCAGTCTGATCGAGATTTCAATGGTCTTCAGTAACTTAGTCACTTCACTGCTACTACGGTGACCATTGGACTGGAGGTCCAGTTGATTAACATCAGTGGTATTAACCAGTAACTAGAGAAGAGAGACATAAGGGTTTTGTATGTGTGTGCGCGTTTGCATGTGTGTTTCTGTGTGGTGACTTACTGTCAAAAGCACATCTCCAGTTGGCAGCGGTCTTGTAGGTCCAGACAACGTAGAGTTGTTCAACACCAAACAGTTGTTTCTCAACAGAGACAAGAAACTGTCAAAACCTGGTAGAGTCTGGGAGGAAAATGCATAAAACAATTCAAGATCAAGGAAAAATAGCCTTTACTCAATTAATAATGTAATATTTCTAAAGTAAAGCTTTACCTGTCCAGGCTGTGTTTCGTACTGGTCACAATTTAGCTCTAAAGTAAAAACATGGAGACATTATCTCAATACCCTTCTACAGTACACTATGTACAGACCTGTGCATGATAAAGGAGTACATCATGGATGACAGGTGGAATGGTGCTCGTCTCTCACCTACACACTTAGTTTGGTTTTTGCCAAAGTTAGTAAATCCAGCAGGACACTCGCACCAGTAACTGCCATTCAGGTTTTGACAGATGCCCCCCTTTCCACATACTCCGTCTGCATTACACTCGTCAATGTCTGAAAGAGAAAGAGAGAGATGGCGAATTAAGGGAGAGAGGATGAAAGTCTGGGATGACAAGGAAAGGACGTCACACACAAACATTTTACCAGTGATATTCTCAGGCTCTAATCTAAACCCAGGAAGACACAGTATTAAACAGCCTGTGGTGTTGACGCATGTTTAATTGTCCCCACAGACGGGGAGAATGTCTATACACTCGTTGTTATCTAAATAATGTTGATGAGTCCAAGTGTAAGAGAGCTTAAAATGTTTCCACCTGCATCACCAAAATGGTACGTTTTCGGTGGCGCAGCTGGCTAGTGTGTTGTCAAGCAGACAGTTATGTGTGTTTATTAATCGGAGGATAATTAGTTTGAGCCAGGGACAGTAAAGCAGGCACAGTGAAGCCTGTTACACATGGTGTAAATACAATTTGAAACAGAATATTATGGGCCAGTCAAAATAAGACAGCATTGGATGGGACAGTCAGAAGACTCAAGAAGGATTGTGTTTCTCTCACCTACACACGAAGTTTGTCTGTCACCAGAGTTCCTAAATCCATTGGGACACTGGCACATGTAGCTACCCACCTGATTAAGACAGGTTCCCCATTTCCCACAAATATCTGGGGACTCAACACACTTGTCTTTCTCTGAAAGAGAAAGCGTGTGTGTTGTCAAGCAGACAGTTATGTGTGTTTATTAATCAGAGGAGAATTAGTTTGAGCCAGGGACAGTAAAGCAGGCACAGTGAAGCCTGTTACACATGGTGTAAATACAATTTGAAACAGAATATCTTGGGTCAGTCAAAATAAGACCGCATTGGATGGGACAGTCAGAAGACTCAAGAAGGATTGTGTTTCTCTCACCTACACACGAAGTTTGTCTGTCACCAGAGTTCCTAAATCCATTGGGACACTGGCACACGTAGCTACAACCCGCATTACGACAGGTTCCCCATTTCCCACAAATATCTGGGAACTCAACACACTCGTCTTTGTCTGAAAGAGAAAGCGTGTGGTGAGGATGAAGTGGAGATGGAGAGATGAGAGTCTCTGATTATAAGGATGATACTAAAGACACAGAATTCTTACCCAAGCATTGTTGAGTGGCACCAGTAGTCAATAAACCCAGAAAAACATACACAGCAATACCTAAAAAATAAAAAAATTCTAAAAGCTTTAACAGGAGCAAGGTATTGTGTTTCATTTGAAAACAGCATAACATTTTGTAAAAGCAGAATATTTCAGGTCATCCCACCCCCTCAACCTTTGACCTCCTAACAGCTAATTCCATGGGCGAAAGCACATGATAATGTTGAAGCAAGCTGAAATGTCTCCACAGATGAGTGAGTTGTTACTGCACTCGTCGATATCTAAATTACACTACATATACAAAAGAATGTTATGACATGTGTAATGTCGTAACATGTCCATTTAAAAGCACTGGTTTTGGCTAGTCCTGCTTACATACGATTCACTCTCAAACTCAAGGTAGCCATAAGAGTATTAGTTCAAAGCTCAATACATTAGAGGAAAATAATGTTTAAAGTTATAACAGATCATATTTAAGTCACAATAAATACATATTTTCTGAATAAAGACCCCCCTTAAAGTGAATGGTTTTAATGTTCTTGAGCAAGGTCTGGTTAATGCTGGAGAATGAACAAATGAGCCATGTATAAATTGCTGATATAGGTGAATATTACTGATCAACCTAACAATACAATCGTTTACAAAAATGAAGTCTAAAACCTTCACATTCAGTCTTCATCATCATCACAAATAGCATAACACAAAATCCCCTTAGCTTCAGCCCCACCTTCCTGTGGCTCTCCATGACCATAGTCCTTGAGAAGCGCTAAATGAAGACATAAAAGAAAGGTTGAACTGCACACATACATATAATATATAGCTTTTAAACAGACTAAGTGATGATATGTTGGTCAAATAAAAAGCTGAACATTTACTGACCCAGAATCAGGAGATATATAATTGCTCCCATGCTCTCTGACAGGCGGTGAGTTAATGTCACACGCCAGCTTGGCTTTAATTCTAAATAATGATTTGGTAACATCACGTGTGGTAAGAACAGTGAAGTAACAACAGTTAATCTTATTTAGCAACGTCTTTCTCTTTAAACAGCAACCGCCCCTAAAAACCAACTTCTCATTTAGAAAACAGCCTGTGTGGTATCGATATGAGTCCAAAACGTATTCTTCAGTGTCAAAATTGACTACCAATTGTAAATAGGATAATTTGTCATAAAGTCAGTCTTTAACTGAGTTTTGTGAGATTGTGGTCGTGCCTACTGCATCACAACATAAATGAATTTTGTACCATTACATTTACTCCATTCCAACCATTATTATGAGCCATTCTCCCCTCAGCAGTCTCCACAGCTGTTCAATACTGCCCACATGCCCACAGCTGGCAGCACACAAGTAATCATCAATTCGGAGTGCAGCTGTACCCGACCCAATCGTAATGCCTGTGGTAAATTTGGATTAACTTTGGATTTCCATATGGGGCTAGTTAGGGAGCATCTGTAAATTGCACAATGTACATGGGATGGTACGTTAACATTCAAATAGCTCCAAAAAATGTCAATGACTTAAAAACCTCAAACCAACTATAAATTGTAGAAATTCATTTACAAATATTGAAAGCATTTCATCAGAAAACTAAAGGTTGTGAAACATGAAAATATAGAACCTTGGCATGACACTGGACAACACACTGTCGTTCTCTGCAAACATCAAAGCAGTGACCCGCTCCTGCAGGTTCAACATCCGTAGAGTACAACCCTACCTCACACAGGAAGCAGCGCAGGTCCTTATCCAGGCACTTGTCTTCTCCCGTCTGGACTACTGCAACTCGCTGGAGGCTGCGCTCACCACTTGTGCAATCAAACCCCTGCAACTTATCCAGAACATAGAAGCCCGCATAGTTTTCAACCTTCCCAAGTTCTCTCATGTCACCCTGCTTTTCCACACACTCCACAGGCTTCCAGTCGAAGCTTGCATCCACCACAAAACCATGGTGCTTTCCTACGGAACAGCAAGAGGAACTGCCCCTCCCTACCTTTAGGCTATGTTCAAACCCTACACCACAACTGAGCACTCCGTTCTGCCACTCCGTTCTGCCACCTCAGCTTCCACCTGAAGCTAGGACAGTAGAGTCCCTGCCCATCTTCCGAAAAACATCTGAAACCCTACCTCTTCAAACAGTATCTTAAATAATCCTCCTCCTCACCTCGTCCAACCCCCATTGTTTTAAATAAAAAATATAAAACACTTAACCAGCACTTGCACTTTACACCCCCACCCCACCCCTCTTCTAGCTCTGAATCTACTGATAGCTACATTGAGTAAAAATGTACTTTCTATGCCTGTGATATGTGGTTCACCCACCTAGCTATCTTAAAATGAATGCACTATCTTGAAGTCGCTCTGGATAAGAGCATCTGTTAAATGACTAAAATGCAAATGTAGTTGTCTCCTTTCTCTCAATTAATTGGTGTCAAGTTGAGTGTTCTCATTGGTCAGGCTGACTGGTCCTTCAGGTGGGGTCTTGTCTCTCCTCACCATAATCTCAGTCTCTGTTTTTCAAAATATTGACAAAATCAACACAGACCAGAAATCACCATTACTGAAAGAACACAATATTGCATTACTTATATTTTAACGTTGACACAATCTAATGTGCTTGTTAGTGCTGCGTTTATGATCAGTATGGTGCTCAGATTGTGGTCAACCTGTGGTGCCTGCGAGGTGGTCAGTAAATGGTAAATATGTGGTCAGCGTGAGCTCAGAGTCTGTCTGTTACCTGTGTGGTTAGGTCTCTGGCAGCAGCTGAGCGTTCAGTCAGAGAGATTTCAATCGTTCTCAGTAACTTAGTCACTTCACTGCTACTACGGTGACCATTGGACTGGAGGCCCAGTTGAAGAACATCAGTGGTATTAACCAGTAACTAGAGAAGAGAGACACAAGAGTTATATACATGTTTGTGTTTGTGTGTGGTGACTTACTGTCAAAAGCACATCTCCAGTCAATAACTATCTTGTAGGTCCAGACATCATAGAGTTGCTCAACACCTAACTGTTTTTTCTCAGAGACAAGAAAGTGTCAAAGCCTGGTACAGTCTGGGGGGGGGGGGGGGGGGGGCATGCTTTACCTGTCCAGGCTGTGTTTCATGCTGGTAACACAAGCTCTAAAATAAAAACATGGAGATATATGTCAATACCCTTCAACAGTACACTATGTACAGACCTGTGCATGATAAAGGAGTACATCATGGACGACAGGTAGAATGGTGCTTGTCTCTCACCTACACACTTAGTTTGGTTTTTGCCATAGTTAGTAAATCCAGCAGGACACTGCCACCAGTAACTGCCATTCAGGTTTTGTCCTGGGTAAATAAAACTTGACAAGGAATGTTATGGTGGTTCAGTAGTCAGCCAGTACATGGAAGACAGACAAAAGGTAGCCACCTTAGAGTATTTAGACAAAACCCAACACAACAACACCCAAGAAGAAATGTGTCTCTCACCTGCACACTGAGTTTCTGTTGCCATAGCTACTGAATCCTGTGTGACACTTGCACAGGTAGCTGCCCACCTGATTGAGATCGATTCCCCGTTCCCCACAAATATGTTGGTTCTCAACACACTCATCTATGTCTGACAGAGAAAGGGAGAAGGGAAAAGTAGTGGAGATGGAAAGATGATTAAAGATTGTATGTTGACAAAGAGAGGGGGATAATCCCTCACACGTTAACACAGTCACACTTTAAAAAAGATTGTATTGACCACCACATGATTCAAAGCCAAGCAATCTGAAGCCAGAATAGCATTGACAGTAGTAGCTTTCAACAGTGTTGATACAAGTTGAATAGCCTACAGATGTTCTTCTCATTTAAGCACTCATTATATCTACATGATGGGAGATGAGAGGTGAATTTAGAAAGACTAAATTATCTTCTGAAAAAACATCCCACTACTAAACAGTACATCGTGTTGAACTTTCCTAAACAGGGTCTGTTTAATGCTGGAGATTATCAAAGGTCAACATTACTGATCAAAGTACAGCACCAGTCCAAAGTTAGGACACACCAACTCCTTCATGGGGTTTTCTTTAATCTACAATAGTGAAGACATCAAAACTATGAAATAATACATATGGAATCATGTAGTAACCAAAAAAGTGTTAAACAAATCAAGATAGATTTCATGTGTTAGATTCTTTAAAGTAGCCACCATTTGCTTTGATGACAGCTTTGCACACTCTTGGCATTCTCTCAACCAGCTTTACCTGGAATGCTTTTCTGGCAGTCTTGGAGTTCCCACATATGCTGAACACTTGTTAGCTGCTTTCATTCACTCTGCGATCCAACTCATCCTAAACCATCTCAATTGGGTTGAGGTCAGGTGATTGTGGAGGCCACGTCAAATTATGCAGCACTCCATCACTCTCCTTCTTGGTCAAATAGCCCTTACACAGGCTGGAGGTTTGTTTTTGGGTCATTGTCCTGTTGAAAAACAAATTATAGTCCCACTAAGCACAAACCAGACGGGATGGCGTATCGCTGCAGAATGCTGTGGTAGACATGCTGTTTAAGTGTGCCTTGAATTCTACATAAATCACTGACAGTGTCACCAGCAAAGCACCTCCACACCATCATACCTCCTCCTCCATGCATCACGGTGGGAACCACACATGAGGAGATCTTTTGTTCACCTGCTCTGCGTCTCACAAAGCCACGGCGGTGGAACCATAAATCTCAAATTTGGACCGGTCTAATGACCATTGCTCATGTTTCTTAGGCCAAGCAAGTCTCTTCCTCTTATTGGTGTCCTTTAGTAGTGGTTTCTTTACAGCAATTCGACCATGAAGGCCTGATTCATGCAGTCTCCTCTGAACAGTTCATGTTGAGATGTGTCTGTTACTTGAACTCTCTGAAGCATTTATTCGGGCTGCAATTTCTGAGGGTGGCAACTCTAATGAACTTATCCTCTGCAGCAGAGGTAACTGCGTCTTCCTTTCCTGTGGTGGTCCTCATGAGAGCCAGTTTCATCATAGCACTTGATGGTTTTTGCGACTGCACTTGAAGAAACTTTCAAAGTTCTAGAAATGTTCCACATTGACTGACCTTCATGTCTTAAAGTAATGATGGACTGTCGTTTCTTTTGCAATTATGTTAGCACAGCTGAAACCTGTTGTACTGATTAAAGAAGAAATGAAACTGGCCGCCTTTAGACTAGTTGAGGTTCTGGAGCATCAGCGTTTTGTGCGTTCGATTACAGGCTAAAAATGGGCAGAAACAAAGAACTTTCTTCTGAAACTTGTCAGTCTATTCTTGTTCTGAGAAATTAAGGCTATTCCATGTGAGAAATTGATAAATTAGCCTTTTAAAATTATAAACTTGGATTAGCTAACACAACGTGCCATTGCAACACAGGAATGATGGTTGCTGATAATGGGCCTCTGTACGTCAAAAACAAGGACATTTCAACGATGATGTGTTGATCAACTAAAAAGCAGAAAATTGACCGACCCACAATCAGTAGAAATAGAATGTCTCCCATGATCTCTGACAGCTGGTGAGTTAATGTCACATGTCAGCTTGGTTCTAGTTCTATAGAATAATTTGGAGTCCTCACGGATGTGGTTAGCGCAGGGAAGTAAAAATAATTCCCCATAACTAGCAACGGAAAATTATTTTAAGTCGAAAACAAAGAGGAACTGACTGGGTAGCATGAGAAGACCATTTGCATCAGGTTGATTTGTCTAGTTCTGCGTAGACCACGTCCATGAGTTCCATCCCTGAATTAGACTCTAGTGTAGAGGGTCTGTCTCCAAGATCAGACATAAGAGGACACATTGATCTAAAACACCAACATGCACAGTATAGACTCTTATCAACAGGGCCACATAAACCAGCTGCCTTACCAAAAGTAGATTTAGAATCCATATTTCACTCTGAAGCACTGCTACTTATCTTTTTCTCTCTTTTTCAAAATGTCTTGCTCTTGATTTCTTTTGAAGATGTCTGACCTTTATGCAAATTTTAAAAGTTACTGCAGCAGCATTTCCCGTAACTTTCACTTTCTCACTTGCTCTATCAGCATTGACGGGAAAGGGGTTTGAATGCTTAACATTTAGTGTGTCTTTGTGATTACACAAATGAAGAGGGTTTCTGGGTTTTTCTTCAAGTGGTGGTGGGACTATTTGTCCATGAAATCAATAATTTTCCTGACGAATTATCCCTCCATAGCGAAGCATCCTAATACATTGAAAGACTACATTATCTAGATTTATGTTAGCTCAAAAGGTAGGTCGATTAACCAATGAAGAGAGAAGTTTCAAGAGCTAATGAGAGATATCAAAGTCATGATAATGATGGCAAATGCATTTGTGTGATAAACAGCCTGTTGGAAAATTAAGAAGCAACTATGATCAAATGGTGGGGGACTTTAGATTTGCGATATTAATATCACTCACACTATGTTCCTTCATGATAATCAACGGTAAGTTTCAGGGCAGACATACATTTCTCTAGTCTGGCTGACACAAAACGCGAAGTCTTCCTGACAAAGTTATCTCTCTCTGTGCACTTATCGTCACTAGTTACTACAGCCACAAAGTCATAAGCCCCGCTTATTTCTAAAATGTCTCTTCTTAATTCAAATTTGATTTGAAACCTAACCCTAAACGTAAACACACGGCTAACCATATGCCTAACCCTAACCTTAAATTAAGACAAAAATCTTCTTTTTTGGGGGATGGGGGATTTTTATGATACAGCCCAGGTTTGGAACGCTCTTTCTTGTTGGTCTATTAACTAATTTACTGCCTGGTGATGTCACCAGCAAGCCAAAACTCCATCCTACCAAAACAGGCTGACATTTCAAACAGCTCTTACACTAAAAGGGCATTACCATAATGTCCACAATTTCAGAGTCTTATTCCAACCTCAAAGTGTTTAAATATACATAAAACTCAGGAAATCATGTTCTTGACTGCATTGGGCCTTTAAGTCAGTTAAGTCAGACATTCTCCCCCTTCTTATATTTTTGTTTGTTTGATACATTTTTATACTACTTAAATAAAAAATGCTGGCATGTGGATGTCCTTGCAAGCCAAGAGACAATGTTACAAATTCATTCCAAGTAAAGCTTTTCTTAGAACACAAATAGTTCAAATCCATGTCTTATTTTCTATTGAGTTGTACATCCTGTTTCAGCCGGTTTCCTCCACGGCGTTTGCGGCTGACAAAGCGACACCACAGGGTTGTGATCAGGGACAGGACCACACAGGTCAATGCCACAAAAACACCCCCCCACATCACCAACGACAGCTGCCCGCTTCCCTGCCAACGAGGAATAACAAGCATCAGACACACACCGAATAGACATTATGAACATGTCAAACACACAGCTGAGCCTCCAAAACAACATCAGCACTTAAGCACTCAACATGCATCAAACTCCCCTAAATAATGTGACAAATGCATCAAACACTTATTTTTACTATTTTAAAACATGAACATTTTCAGATTAACCAAAGGAAGTCTCTGACACACATATCTGGGAATATATTTTCTCCCCCTTCAGATGAGCTATAGTTGCTACAGTAGGTTTCCATCGATTTGGTGACAGATCTACATGGGAATACTCTAAAATCTGCACTAAAACAATATGTACATTTTCCCACCAGATGTGTTTCATCAAATTGACTTGTTGCGGATAAAAGGCTGTGCTTGATGACATAGTGCAGATAAAAATACCCTTTGTGGTAAAATGTCCATGTACCGAATAAAAACTACAAGTTAAATGGGTTTACATGGCATTTTCAACTCTGAGCGTTTTCTCACAATTGTTGTTTTTTTGGTATTGGAACGTGCCCTGAAGACCACAGCGCTATTTGAAAGCAGCATCAAGCTCATCACCATGCACATTCACCACCCCATGAAGTTCAACATAAACATATTTAATCTGTTGCCTAATAAACTGCATGCTTTCCTGACAAGTCGTAGTGGGAGGACCACACCCGTCATAGCTTGACTCCAAGTTTACTTCGATATGATGGTTATTACATCAATATTTGGCCATAAAAGCGTTTCCACTGACATTTCTTGCATAATTATTTTTACCGACACAAAAAGATCCCACCTTGTCTAGCGTATTTTGTTTTCTTGACATTTAGAAAGTTTTCCAAAACATTTTCTGTTTCCATCAGGCCTGTCATGACATTTTTCATCCTACATGTACTTTACTCGCATAAAAAGGTTTGATGGAAAACTGGTTAGTGTTCTCATTACCTTTTCCTGATGGATTCCCTTCAGCAGAGCGAATGTGCTGAGATGGTTGCAGGAGCACACAGTGTGGGTGGAGTTTGACATCACTGAGGTGCAACCCCGCCCAGACCACACCCCCGGTCCATTCTCATCCGACCAATAAACACAGGTGGGGTCAACATCACTTGACTAGGATACAGCGTATATGGGTTGGGGTCAATTCCATTTAGACTCAGTAAAGAATGTGACTTCATGAAAAATATATCAATGAAAAACATGCTTTACTGACAGCCAGAAACTATTAAGAAGACACAAGTGTTACCTGCAGGTGATTGAAGGTGAGATTAATCAGTTGGGGCAGGTTTGTTGTGTTGGAGTTGCTAACGGACACTGTCGCAGCACTGGACATGAGCTGCTGGCTCTGATGAGAAGTGTTGTCCTTCAGACTATCCAGATTCTTATAGCTGAGCAGAACAACAAACGCAAACCCTGCACACAAAAAACACACGAAAACATAAAGCCTGCTACGAAAACATGTACAACTCACAATATCCCAAGTGAATCCATCAATGTGTGCCTTTAATAATATTTTTAGCAGATGATTGGTACTGTAGGACTGCAGCTACCTGGGTACTTCAGGAAATCTCCAACCACCGTCTCCCAGGTGGTGTCAAGTTGAGTGTTCTCATTGGTCAGGCTGACTGGTCCTTTAGGTGGAGTCTTGTCTCTCCTCACCATAATCTCAACCTCTGTTTTTGAAAATAATTACAAAATCAACACAGACCAGAAATCAGTCAGTAAATGGGAAAGGGGGATACCTAGTCAGTTGTCCAACTGGATGTATTCAACTGAAATGTGTCTTCTGCATTTAACCCAACCCCTCTGAATCAGAGAGGTGCGGGCGGCTGCCTTAAATCGACATCCACATCTTCGGTGCCCATGGAACAATGGGTTAACTGCCTTGCTCAGGGTCAGAATGACAGATTTTTTACCTTGTCA
Source organism: Salmo trutta (assembly GCF_901001165.1). Lineage (NCBI taxonomy): Eukaryota > Metazoa > Chordata > Actinopteri > Salmoniformes > Salmonidae > Salmo > Salmo trutta. The sequence continues at coordinate 27,747,702 of NC_042959.1, read as the reverse complement.
GCTCGGGGATTAAATCTAGCAAACTTCCAGTTACTGGTTCAACATTCTCACCACTAGGCTACCTGCCACCCCATTGTAAATATGTGGTCAGCGTGTGCTCAGTGTGTGTGTGTGTTACCTGTGTGGTTGGTCTCTATCCTGGTCATGTTCTCTGTCAGCAGTGGAGCGAGCAGTCTGGTCGAGTTTTCAATAACTCTCAGTAACTTAGTCACTTCACTGCTACTACGGTGACCATTGGACTGGAGGCCCAGTTGAAGAACATCAGTGGTATTAACCAGTAACTAGACAAGAGAGACATAAGGGTTTTGTACATGTGTGTGCGTTTGCATGTGTGTTTCTGTGTGGTGACTTACTGTCAAAAGCACATCTCCAGTTGACAGCGGTCTTGTAGGTCCAGACAACGTAGAGTTGTTCAACACCAAACAGTTGTTTCTCAACAGAGACAAGAAACTGTCAAAACCTGGTAGAGTCTGGGAGGAAAATGCATAAAACAATTCAAGATCAAGGAAAAATAGCCTTTACTCAATTAATAATGTAATATTTCTAAAGTAAAGCTTTACCTGTCCAGGCTGTGTTTCGTACTGGTCACAATTTAGCTCTAAAGTAAAAACATGGAGACATTATCTCAATACCCTTCTACAGTACACTATGTACAGACCTGTGCATGATAAAGGAGTACATCATGGACGACAGGTGGAATGGTGCTCGTCTCTCACCTACACACTTAGTTTGGTTTTTGCCGAAGTTAGTAAATCCAGCAGAACACTGGCACCAGTAACTGCCAATCAGGTTGTGGCAGATTCCCTCATTTCCACATACTCCGCCTGCATTACACTCGTTAATGTCTGAAAGAGAAAGAGAGAAAGAAAGAGATGAGGAATTAAGGGAGAGAGGATGAAAGTGTGGGATGACAAGGAAAGGAGGTCACACACAAACATTTTACCAGTGATATTCTCAGGCTCTAATCTAAACCCAGGAAGACACAGTATTAAACAGCCTGTGGTGTTGACGCATGTTCAATTGTCCCCACAGACGGGGAGAATGTCTATACACTCGTTGATATCTAAATAATGTTGATGAGTCCAAGTGTAAGAGAGTTTAAAATGTTTCCACCTGCATCACCAAAATGGTACCTTTTCGGTGGCGCAGCTGGCTAGTGTTTTGTCAAGCAGACAGTTATGTGTGTTTATTAATCAGAGGATAATTCGTTTGAGCCAGGGACAGTAAAGCAGGCACAGTGAAGCCTGTTACACATGGTGTAAATACAATTTGAAACAGAATATTATGGGTCAGTCAAAATAAGACAGCATTGGATGGCACAGTCAGAAGACTCAAGAAGAATTGTGTTTCTCTCACCTACACACGGAGTTTTTCTGTCGCTAGAGTTCCTAAATCCATCGGGACACTGGCACAGGTAGCTACCCACCTTATTAAGACAGGTTCTCCATTTCCCACAAATCTCTGGCAACCTAACACACTCGTCTATGTCTGAAAGAGAAAGCGTGTGGTGAGGATGAAGTGGAGATGGAGAGATGAGGGTGAGAGTCTCTGATTACAAGGATGATACTAAAGACACAGAATTCTTACCCATGCATTGTCGTGTGGCACCAGTAAAGTCGTCAAACCCAGTATTACACCCACAGCTGTAGCCATCCTTACTTTTGTAACAAGATGAATTGTCCACACAGATGACTGAGTTTTTACTGCACTCGTCAATATCTAAATGATACCACATATACAAAAGAATGTTATGGCACGTGTAATGTCGTTACATGTCCATTTAAAAGCACTGGTTTTGGCTAGTCCTGCTGACAGATCATATTTAAGTCACAATAAATACATATTTTCTGATTAAAGACCCCCCTTAAAGTGAATGGTTTTAATGTTCTTGAGCAAGGTCTGGTTAATGCTGGAGAATGAACAAATGAGCCATGTATAAATTGCTGATATAGGTGAATATTACTGATCAACCTAACAATACAATCATTTACAAAAATGAAGTCTAAAACCTTCACATTCAGTCTTCATCATCATCACAAATAGCATAACACAAAATGCCCTTATCTTCAGCCCCACCTTCCTGTGGCTCTCCATGACCATAGTCCTTGAGAAGCGCTAAATGAAGACATAAAAGAAAGGTTGAACTGCACACATACATATAATATATAGCTTTTAAACAAACTCAGTGATGATATGTTGGTCAAATAAAAAGCTGAACATTTACTGACCCAGAATCAGGAGATATATAATTGCTCCCATGCTCTCTGACAGGCGGTGAGTTAATGTCACACGCCAGCTTGGCTTTAATTCTAAATAATGATTTGGTAACATCACGTATGTGGTAAGAACAGGGAAGTAAAAATAGCTAATCTTATCTAGCAACATCTTTCTCTTTAAACAGCAACCACCCCTAAAAACCAACTTCTCATTTAGAATACAGCCTATGTAGCATCGATATGAGTCCAAAATGTATTCTTCAGTGTCAAAATTGACTACCAATTGTAAATAGGATAATTTGTCATTAAGTCAGTCTTTAAAACCTCTTACATCTAGATGTTCCGATAGCGGAACGCCTCGCCAATATCCAATGATAGGGCGTGGCGCGAATTACAAACTCCTCAAAAATCCCAAAACTTCCATTTTTCAAACATATGACTATTTTACACCATTTTAAAGACAAGACTCTCCATTATCTAACCACATTGTCCAATTTCAAAAAGGCTTTACAACGAAAGCAAAACATTAGATTATGTCAGGAGAGTACCCAGCCAGAAATAATCAGACACCCATTTTTCAAGCTAGCATATAATGTCACAAAAACCAAAACCACAGCTAAATGCAGCACTAACCTTTGATGATCTTCATCAGATGACACTCCTAGGACATTATGTTATACAATACATGCATGTTTTCTTCAATCAAGTTCATATTTATATCAAAAACCAGCTTTTTACATTAGCATGTGACGTTCAGAACTAGCATACCCACCGAACACTTCCGGTGAATTTACTAAATTACTCACGATAAACGTTCACAAAAAACAAAACAATTATTTTAAGAATTATAGATACAGAACTCCTTTATGCAATCGTGGTGTCCGATTTTAAAATAGCTTTTTGGTGAAAGCACATTTTGCAATATTCTGAGTAGATATCCCGGCCATCATGGCTAGCTATTTTGACACCCACCAAGTTTGGCACTCACCAAACTCAGATTTACTATAATAAAAATTGGATTACCTTTGCTGTTCTTCGTCAGAATGCACTCCCAGGACTTCTACTTCAACACCCAATGTTGTTTTGGTTCCAAATAATCCATAGTTATATCCAAATAGCTGCGTTCTGTTCTTGCGTTCAAGACACTATCCGAACGGTGATGCGCCGGCGCGTATCGTGATAAAAAAATTCAAAATATTCCATTACCGTACTTCGAAGCATGTCAAACGCTGTTTAAAATCAATTTTTATGCGATTTTTCTCGTAAAATAGCGATAATATTCCGACCGGGAGACGTTGTATCCATTCGAAGACTGAAAGAAGTAAAATCATTGTTCTCAGATCGACCACTTTCCAAATCCCCTACTGTTTTTCGCCCAGGGACTGCAGAGTCATCATTCCCCGTTCTGGCGCCTTCTGAGAGCCTATGGGAGCCTTAGAAAATGTCCCGTTACAGCAGAGATCCTCTATTTTCCATAAAAAGGCTATAGAAGGCCAAGAAATGGTCAGAGAGGGCACTTCCTGTATGGAATCTTCTCAGGTTTTGGCCTGCCATATGAGTTCTGTTATACTCACAGACACCATTCAAACAGTTTTAGAAACTTTAGGGTGTTTTCTATCCAGATAAAATAAGTATATTCATATTCTAGTTTCTGGGCAGGAGTAATAACCAGATTAAATCGGGTACGTTTTTTATCCAGCCGTGAAAATACTGCCCCCTATTCTAAACAGGTTTTTTAACTGAGTTTTGTGAGATTGTGGTCTTGACTACTGCATCACAACATAAATGAAGGTTGGGTTTGTTGAAATTGAGTGTAATGGATGGAATGGAGTGAATGGAATATTATCAAACCCATGAAAACCATGTTTTTTATACCATTCCATTTACTCCATTCCAACCATTATTTTGAGCCATTCTCCCCTCAGCAGTCTCCACAGCTGTTCAATACTGCCCACATGCCCACAGCTGGCAGCACACAAGTAATCATCAATTCGGAGTGCAGCTGCACCCGACCCAAACGTAATGCCTGTGGTTAATTTGGATTAACTTTGGATTTCCATATGGGGCTAGTTAGGGAGCATCTGTAAATTGCACAATGTACATGGGATGGTATGTTAACATTCAAATAGCTCCAAATGTCAATGACTTAAAAACCCCAAACCAACTATAAATTGTAGAAATTCATTTACAAATATTGAAAGCATTTAATCAGAAAACTAAAGGGTGTGCAACATGAAAATATAGAACCTTGGCATGACCCTGGAGAACACCCTGTAGTTCTCTGCAAACATCAAAGCAGTGACCCGCTCCTGCAGGTTCAACATCCGTAGAGTACAACCCTACCTCACACAGGAAGCAGCGCAGGTCCTTATCCAGGCATGTGTCCTCTCCCGTCTGTACTACTGCAACTCGCTGGAGGCTGTGCTCACCACTTGTGCAATCAAACCCCTGCAACTTATCCAGAACATAGAAGCCTGCATGGTTTTCAACCTTCCCAAGTTCTCTCATGTCACCCTGCTTTTCCGCACACTCCACTGGCTTCCAGTCGAAGCTTGCATCCACTACAACAGCATGCTGCTTTCCTACGGAACAGCAAGAGGAACTACCCCTCCTTCCCTGTAGCTCAGTTGGTAGAGCATGGTGTTTGCAACACCAGGGTTGTGGGTTCGATTCCCACGGGGGGCCAGTATGAGAAAAAAAAAAAACTATTGTATGAAATGTAAGTTGCTCTGGATAAGAGCGTCTGCTAAATGACTAAGATGTACCTTTATGCTATGCTCAAACTCTACACCCCAAACCGAGCACTCCGTTCTGCCACCTCAGCTTCCCCCGAAGCTAGGACAGTAGAGTCCCTGCCCATCTTCCGAAAACATCTGAAACCCTACCTCTTCAAACAGTATCTTAAATAATCCTCACCACGACCACCCCCCATATTTTAAAATAAAAAATATAAAACACTTAACCAGCACTTGCACTTTACACCCCCACCCCACCCCTCGTCTAGCTCTGAATCTACTGATAGCTACATTATTGAGGAAAAATGTACTTTTTATGCCTGTGACGTGGTTCACAGGCACTAGCTATCTTAAAATGAATGCACTATCTGGAAGTCGCTCTGGATAAGAGCATCTGTTAAATGACTAAAATATAAATGTCGTTGTCTCCTTTCTCTCAATTAGTTTCAGCCAGCTGGTGTGCGATTGTGGCAAAGTTGGTTGGACATTGTATAGCCTAGCTCCAGTGTTAGTTAGGGACATCAATCAATTATCATTTTTTAAACAAATAATTAATTGACTAATGTCAGTTTAATTATTTGAATTCCATTTTGTTTGGTGGTTTTCTGCGATCTCAATGCTCACATTGCACAGTTTCCCAAGAGATAAATCAGAGCCTGACTGTGTTTCTTTTACGCCTCCTGCGGAAGAGACAGAAGAATGCTCGATCGTGAGGGGATATAGAGAACAACTGATACTTTGCAAGGTATCTCTACCTGAAAATGCATGATCTAAGTGATTGATAGTTGGTTTTCAGCAGTCATAAAAGTTTGCCTTAATTACTTTGAAGATGTACAAAATAGTAATTTTGTCAGACAGCATAGACAACAACTCTAGAGATGAGATGATTACTTGGAATGAAATTATGAAGTTGTAAAAAAAACACACACTGTAACTCTTCTGCAGTAAAATCTCGTAAACCCAAATTCTTCTCTGCAGATGCCACCACAACACCTATTTTCTGTAGTACAGTTGATCACCATGGCAATAAACGCTAAAAAGCCAACCTCATTGTCGCAAATTTCATTCGTAGGCCTAGCACTCTGTACTGGGAAAAGTCTACTACTCACCAGGAGCCTCTTAGGATCCCTCTCCCTTGACCCATCTTCCTGTACTTTCTTCTCTGCCTCAACATACGACCCCTTCTGTACAACTCTGACCCTGGCAACCTAAACCTTCCTCTCGCACCGCACCACTTCTGATCCCCAGGAACATGGGCACCGCTACAGTTAACACATACCGCTTCTTTCACTGATACTACACATTCCTTTGTCCTGTGCCCTCCTGAACACTTCGCACACCTTGGAATCTCCCTCCTACACACTGCCGCAACATGACCAAGAACTTGAGAGGAATGTATATCTTCCTCAACGAGGACTATCCTGAAGCTGTGCGCCAGAACAGGAAAGAACTGATCCCAGCCATGAAAGCTGCCAGGAACCTGAAACACTGTAGTGGATTTGGCACAAAAGCTCTTACGGGATAACTGATATATCCTAACATTACTTTGTCGGGTAACGTCTCAGCATCATAGCTGAAAAGGACAGAGAGTGACTCTTCTGTTTCAGCACGCTCGCCACCGGGTCTGCGTCGCAACAAACGGTGGGTTGTCACAGACACCGGGAATCCACACCGGGAATCCCTTACCGTTACGAATGAACAAAAAGAGCGAACAAAAAGAGACCTATAAGCAGTTATTACAACAACAAGAAAATAGTTTCAAGTGTTTTGTCCAAATACTCGTGGATTCTACTAATAAAAGAATGGACAACCTGACTAGAGAGGTCCAGGACCTGAAGAACAGTTTGCAGTTCTCTCAGGATCAGCCCAATGAGTTGAAACAGGAGAAAGGCAAGATGACAGCAATCTGTAAGTCATTGAGAGTCGACATCAGTTCTGTGTGTGAATCCATGATAACAATGACAGATAAATCAGACTATCTCAAGGGACAATCAAGGTGAAACAACATGGTTGTGTATGGAATTGCAGAATCTCCACATGAGACCTGGATGGAGTCTGAGGACAAAGTGAGGGAAATGATGATCTCTGAGAAATTGAAGATGGACCACAGGAAGATTGAGGTGGAGTGCGCCCACAGGACTGGAAAACCCACTACCGAGCCCAGGTGATAGGCCCAGGCCGATAGTGGTCAAGTTCCTGAGGTTCAAGGACAAGGTAGCTGTTCTGGAAAGAGCCAAGAACTTGAGAGGAATGTATATCTTCCTCAACGAGGACTATCCTGAAGCTGTGCGCCAGAAGAGGAAAGAACTGATCCCAGCTATGAAAGCTGCCAGAGAGCGTGGGGACAGGCTCATTGTCAACCCTCCCTCCCAAAAGCCTGGAAGGGATGAGAAAGCCAAGCCTATGGGTTCGTAGCCTCAACCCCGCAGCACACACACAGCCCAATGGATTAATGCATTGCTGAATGTATATATTTTTTTATCTTGCTTTGTCTGCTCTTTCAATATTATGTATATCACTGATAAGCTAGGAAAGGGCTGAAAACAGCCCATATGAATATATGTAGCCTTAGAAATAAGGTTCATGAAATCAATAACTTGCTAACATCAGATAACACTCATATATTAGCCATTTCTGAGACTCACTTAGATAATTCATTTGATGATACATCAGTAGTAATTCAAGGATATAACATTTATAGAAGAGACAGAAAAGCTTATGGGGGAGGAGTTGCTGTATTTATTCAGAGCCATATCCCTGTAATGCTTAGAGAAAATCTTATGTCAAGTGTTATTGAAGTGTTGTGGTTGCAGGTTCACTTGGCACATCTAAAGACTTTTCTTTTGGGGTGTTGCTATAGGCCACCAAGTGCTAACAGTCAGTATCTAAATAATGTGTGTGAAATGCTTGATAGTGTATGTGATGTAAACAGAGAAGTCTACTTTCTTGGGGAGCTGAATATTGGCTGGTTTTCAAGAGGAAGCTTCTTACTGTAACTAGTGCCTGTAATCTGGTTCCAGTTATTAATCAACCTACCAGGGTGTTTACAAACACTACAGGAACATGATCATCCACATGTATTGCTCACATTTTTACTAATGCTGTAGAACTTTGTTCTAAAGCTATATCCATACCCATTGGATGCAGTGATCACAATATAGTGGCCATATCCAGGAAAGCCAGAGTTCCAACAGCTGGGCCTAAAATAGTGTATAAGAGATCATACAAAAGATTTTGCTATGACTCTTATGTTGATGATGTTAAAATATTAGTTGGTCTGATGTGATTAATGAGGAGCATCCAGACGCTGCACTTAATACATTTATGAAATTGCTTCTTCCAATTATTGATAAACATGCACCTGTTAAGAAACTGACTGTTAGAACTGTTAAGGCTCCATGGATTGATGAGGAATTGAAAAACTGTATGGTTGAAAGAGATGGGGCAAAAGGAGTGGCTAATAAGTCTGGCTGTACATCTGACTGGCTTATTTACTGCAAATTAAGAAATTATGTGACTAAACTCAATAAAAAGAAGAATAACATTTATTATGAAGCCAAGCTCAATTATATAAATAATGATGGAAAAAAACTTTGGAGTACTTAAATTAAATTGTGGGCAGCTCAACTAAATTTTTAATCGAATCAGATGTCTTATTCATCACAAAACCATTTGATGTTGCCAATTATTTTAATGATTATTTCATTGGCAGTGGGCAAACTTAGGCAGGAAATGCCCACGACAAACAGTGAGCAATTATATTCATGTATAAAAAAAACAAATAATGGAGGAAAAGCAGTGCAAGTTTGAATTTTGTAAAGTTAGTGTGGGAGAGGTGTAAAAATTATTGATAACGATCAATAAAGACAAACCTCCTGGCATTGATAACTTAGATGGAAAGCTACTGAGGATGGTGGCTGACTCTATAAACACTCCTATCTGTCATATTTTTAATCTGAGCCTAGAGGAAAGTCTTTGTCCTCAGGCCTGGAGGGAAGCCAAAGTAATACCGCTGCCCAAGAGTGGTAAAGCGGCCTTTACTAGTTTTAACAGCAGACCTATAAGCTTGCTGCCAGCTCTTAGCAAACTGTTGGAAGAAATAGTGTTTGACCAAATACAATGCTATTTCTCTGTAAACAAATTAACAGAGAGAAGGGCACTCAACATGTGCTGCACTGACACAAATGACTGATGATTGGTTGAAAGAAATTGATAATAAGAAGATTGTGGGAGCTGTACTGTTAGATTTCAGTGCAGCCTTTGATATTATTGACCATAACCTGTTGTTGAAAAAACTTAAGTGCTATGACTTTTCAACCTCTGCCATATCGTGGGTTCAGAGGTATCTATCTAATAGAACTCAAAATGTTTTCTTTAATGGAAGCGTCTCTAATGTCAAACATATAAAGTGTGGTGTACCGCAGGGCAGCTCTCTAGGCCCTCTACTCTTTTCTATTTTGACCAATGACCTGCTACTGGCATTAAACAAAGCATGTGTGTCCATGTATGCTGATGTTTCAACCATATACGCATCAGCAACCACAGCTAATGAAGACACTGAAACCCTTAACAAAGAGTTGCAGTCTGTTTATGGAAAGGGTGGCCAGTAATAAACTGGTCCTGAACATCTCTAGAACTAAGTGCATTGTATTTGGTACAAATCATCCCTTAAGTGCTAGACCTCAGCTGAATCTGGTAATGAATGGTGTGGCTGTTGAACAAGTTGAGGAGACTAAATTACTTGGCGTTACCTTAGATTGTTAACTGTCATGGTCAAAACATATAGATTCAATGGTTGCAAAGATGGGGAGAGGTCTAGCCGTAATAAAGAGATGGTCTGCTTTTTTGACACCACAGTCCAAAAAGCAAGTTCTGCAGGCTCTAGATTTGTCTAATCATGATTATTGTCCAGTCGTGTGGTCCAGTGCTGCAAGGAAAGACCTAGTTAAGCTGCAGCTGGCCCAGAACAGAGCAGCAAGTTTTGCTCTTAATTGTAATCAGAGGGCTAATATTAGTACTATGCATGCCAGTCTCTCTTGGCTAAGAGTTGAGGAGAGACTGACTGCATCACTTCTTCTTTTTATAACAAACATTGTTAACTTACACACAGCTCTGACACACACACTTACCCACCAGACATGCCACAAGGAGTATTTTCATAGTCCCCAAATCCAGAACAAATTCAAGAAAACGTACAGTATTATATAGAGCCCTTATTGCATGGAACTTCCATCCTTCCATCTCATATTGCTCAAATAAACAGCAAAACTGGTAAAGCAACACCTCGCTGCACAACGCCTCTCCCTTATTTGACCTAGATAGTTTGTGTGTGTGCATTGATATGTAGGCTACGTGTGCCTTTTTAAAAATGTATGTAGTTCTGTCCTTGAGCTATTCTTGTCTATTAATGTTCTGTATTGTTTCATGTTTTGTGTGGACTCCAGGAAGAGTAGCTGCTGCTTTTGCAACAGCTAATGGGGATCCTAATAAAATACCCCAGTAATCACTCCTATCAATGGCGCCCTGTTCCTGAGAGCAAAGCAAGTAACAGGTATTTTCCCCTTTCGCGTTGCGCAGAGCACCCGCTGCCTCTGGGAGGAAGAAACACAAAAAATCTTCACAAGTCCACTTCACTGATTCAAAAGTACCCAACTCCTTTTTCACCCAATCTGAACCCACGTGTCAGCCAAAAGGCAGCGGTCCACTTTCTCCAAAAATGTCACTCCTACTCTACCAAAATCATCTTTATCATGACCATCGGGTTGAGGCTCGGGCTCTGAGACCTTCACTACACCTGCCACCTCAGGTAATTCATCCTCCTCTTCTAGTTCATCTCCAGAGCTACTGGAGTACAGCTCATTCTTATGAACTCGACACCAATCTTCCTCGACACATTGTCTCCCTCATTGTTGCTAGCTTCATCGGATTCAAACTTGTAACCTACTTTCTTCCATCTCCTCATCGACCCCAACCCTGGAAATATACATCCGTTACAATTCTTATCACTTTCACTGTCGGACACCATGTTCCAGGCATAGACTGTAAAAAATACAGTAAAAAAAAAAAAAAAAACTGTCTCCATCCCGTGTGTGAATGACGTCATTAGGTCTTAAAGAGACAGCGTGCACTTTCATAAAAGACGAGGTTGTGTCTTTTTATGCAAATGTTGTTGATCAGTATAATAAAATAAGTCCCAAATGGAAGGGAAACAGATTGTTTGTCATCTGTAGCCTCATGATATCAGCCAAAACAAGCTCAATAACACTATTGAATATGCATTCACCTGAATTATGAATACGCCTAGGCTATATCTTGGTTGATTTACCCAGTTTATCAATAGAGATTTACCATTCAAATAAATGATTATCATTATGTTGTTAAATATATAAATGCAACATGTAAAGTGTTGGTCCTATGTTTCATGAGCTGAAATAAAAGATCCCAGAAATGTTTCATAGGCACAAAACGCTTATTTCTCACAAATTTTGTCCACACATTTATTTACATCCCTGTTAGTGAGCATTTCTCCTTTTCCAAGACAATCCATCCACCTGACAGGTGTGGCATATCAAGAAGCTGATTAAACAGCATGATCATGACACAGGTGCACCTTGTGCTGGGGACAATAAAAGGCCACTTTAAAATGTGCTGTTTTGTCACATAACACAATGCCACAGATGTCTCAAGTTTTGAGGGAGCTTGCAATTGGCATGCTGACTGCAGAAATGTACAACAGAGTTGTTGCCAGAGAATTTCATGTTAATTTCTCTACCACAAACCACCTCCAACATCGCGTTAGAGAATTAGTCAGTACGTCCAATCGGCCTCACAACTGCAGACTACGTGTAACCACGCCAGCCCAGGACATCCACATCCGGCTTCTTCACCTGCGGGATCGTCTCAGACCAGCCAGGAGTATACCAGGAGTCTCCCCAGGAGGCTCCCCAGGCCCACCCATGGCTGTGCCGCTGCCCAGCCATGTGAAATCGATAGATTAGGGCCTAATAAATCTATTTCAATTGACTGATTTCCTTATATGAACTGTAACTCAGTACAATTGTTGAAATTGTTGCATGTTGTGTTCATATTTTTGTTCAGTATAGTTAGATTCATAAAAACAAAGTCAAATTTATTGTATGATTGTATAATTGACTGTATAAACTGACACAGGTCAGGTCATTATCTGTGCGCAGTTTGACTGGCAATTTGCAATTCAAACAATAACAAATCAGCGACCCTACTACAGTTTGGGTAAAAAGCTAAGGGACTTGGCTAGATAAATGTAACCACTCTCAAAACAAATGATGATAAGCAAATAAAAAAAGGGGGTTTTCTGGTTAACCCTTCACATTTTTACAAACATATTTTATACTTTGCAAACACAAGTGGTCAAATATGTTTTTCTGAATATGAAAACATTTGTGACTCCACAGATGACATTTGTGATTCCCTTTCCTCATATAATTTCCAAGCTAAATTTCCTTTCCTCGTTTCCTAGCATCTTTTCCTTAATCGTTTTCTTCCTTTCCTCCTTTGCTATGCTAGCTCTCTTTCCTCCAATAATTTCCTAATTCTCTTTCCTTTCCTCCTATTATAGCTTCCTTTCTTTTTTCCTTGCTCCCTTTCCTTCCCTAGATACCTTTCCTCTCCTCCTTTCCTAGATCAATTTCTTCCTTTCTTAGCTTCATTTCCTCCTTTCCTTACTCCCTTTCCTTCCCTAGCTTCCTTTCCTACATCCCTTTCCTACTTTCCCAGCTTACTTTCCTCCTACTACAGTATTGACTTAGGGCATTCTGCACTACTACTACTGAATGTCACACCAGCCTCGCTTTGGCTCCCCCTCCTGTCCAGCTCAGACGTTCGGCGTCGCCGGCCTTCTAGCTGCTGCTGAACCTGCTGTGGGCAAACGCCCTTCACTCATCAACCCCGTACATGTCTCGTCATCATTACACACACCTGGTTCCAAACCCCACTCTATCACTGTATATATACTCCCTCTGTCATTGTAAATGTTGCTTGTTTTCCTGAGAGGAATCTCTCCGACTATTTCCTGAGTACTTTATTATTTTGCACTTTGGGTTTCGTCCCGCTTTTATATATGGCGCTTTAATAAATTCAGTAGTTCTACACCTGTGACTGCCTACTCCTCTCTACACTTGTGACACTGCTACTATTACAGTTACTTTAACAGTACCAGCAAATCAGTGGCCCTGTGGCAGAGTGTCCACCCTGAGATTGGAAGGGAGAAGAAAAAAATAGACTTAAATTGAGATAGCCTCAATGGCGCTGGCCATGTTGTTGCAGATGCTATAATCAAATATTTGTATAACTAACCCAAGATAGACCAGACAGAATCTGTCGTTTCCAACGGGAGCAAATTAATCATAGTTGGCAGAACAAGCAAGGTGGTTGGCAGAGTGAGATCCTATTGGCTCGTTGATTTAACTTGCTGGATTGTAATGTACAGATTGCGGATTTAATTAATTTCAATATTAGTTTCTGCATTTGGAATGAAGGTGAGAATGTACAACTTTATCCGAACTGCATGAGATAGCTAGCTCATGTGCAATACATGATGTACTAGTAGCTAAGCTACACAGCCAGGTTTTAGTTGTAAGATAACCTTGCTGCTGCTCGTTTGCAACAGCTTTCTTAGGTGGTTCCTATTCTTCTAAAGTAATGGGAAAGTTGCTGCAAAGTGCAAAAAAATATGTTTTAAGTTCCAATGTCCAGTGACCTTGTTGCCCGTGTAGCTAACTAGGTAAGCTGCTCAATCAGACAGCTACCAGCTTTCTGGTAACACATCCTGAAACAAAGCACTGCAAAAACCTGGAAAGCTGGTATCACAGTCTGATTTACCAGACTACCTAGCTAGCTACACAGGCAATAGGTTATATACAAATGTGCCAATGGTGACTGTTGGTTTCTATATTACTGTGCAACTTATTTAGCCCATTCACAAATGAAGTCTACTTCTCATAAAAATGGTCTTCTCCTCTTAAAGATTTGTCACAATACTGCCGCAGAAGATTAGCAAGCACTTGGGGCTCTCGAGTGGCGTAGCGGTCTAAGGCACAGCATCTCAGTGCTAGAGGTGTCCTACAGACCCTGGTTCAATTTCAGGCTGTATCACAACCGGCCATGATTGGGAGTCCCATATGGCAGCGCACAATTGGCCCAGCGTCGTTAGGGTTTGGCTGGGGTAGGCCTTCATTGTAAATAACAATTTGTTTTTAACTGACTTGCCTTGTTAAATAAAGTTTAAATAAAAAACATTACATCAAATCAACCACCTCCCATTCGAAGCATCTCCCACACTCCCTTTTCCTGTGACCACCACACAACACACCGCAACCACATCCCTCTTAGGGTGGCCACATTATCCTGCCTCCATCCTAAAGTTGTCAAATAAACTTTATGTTTCAGCCCGGTAGACCAGTATCTACAACCAGCCGTAGAGGCCGGTATGAGAGCATAGCAGACTCTACTCCTGTCCATCTGACTGAGCAGCCACTGAGACATATCCATCAGAACACAGGTCTACCATGGTGGGCCAGTACCGTCTGTACCACCGTTCCCCTGAGGACAGTCGTAACACTGCCACCGGGAGCCTATAAGGTGGTCATCCTCACAAAGGCCTGTGTTGCATCAAGAACCAAGCATCCTATTATACAGTGTGTTTTTTCAGCCCTTGTTGGTGCACACACTGGTCTCAACAGGGTCAGAGTTGAGCTTGAGAAGCTCTGGGGTGAATCTCCATAGTCTAAAGTCAAGTAGCATCCATCCTCATCTTATTTCCTTAATTTGCACAGGTGAAAGCAGATATCCAGGAAGCATCGCCAAGTGGTTTCACCTATTTTGTGAACACAGATGGATGCAGTTGAAGGAGAAGAGATACGAGTAGGAAGCTACTTTAGACTATTGAGGTACACCCCTGGTGTAATGTATTATTTGCTAAACAATTTAAAATGTAAATGTACAGTATCCAAACAACCACATCAGATTTTATCAGGAAAGAAGTGCTCATCCATATTGTTATCTTAAACAAGTGAAACATGATATCATCACAATGGGGAGATGTTCTCTGCTGCTCACTATTCCACCAGAGGGAACACATGAGACACTTGTTGAAACTCCCTCGTCTCCCATCGTTTTGTCTGTTATTGAAACATCCCAGGAAGATCAAGATGTTTACACACATTCTGGGGAACTATGACAGGCATTTTATTTTAAAGTCAGCCAATGCTGTGACTGGTGCAAACGTTGCTGAGCGCTTGGCCTTATTAAGCATTCTTTCCCACTCCTCCATCCTTCCTCAGCTGTGGGATGTCGTTTTTTTCCTGCCTCCACTTACTCCTTTTCCTCCCCTCCCCAGTGCTGCTCTCTCCCCCACTGTGTGAGAACAAGGGTCAGCATATCACTCCCCCCTCTCACAGGCCTGACACACACACACACACACACACCCACACACACACACACACACACACACACACACACAGACAGACATGAACGCACAAGCATTCTATTCTACTCATGTCTGTGAATGACCTTCATGAGTCATCATGAGGAAAACAGCATTTTTACTTTAACATTTGGCTGTAATACATCAAGGTCCCTGACTCTTGGAGGACTTTGAGAACTTGATTAAAAAAAGGAGCAGTCGGGTTGACTGTTTCGTTGTCATAACTCAGAGAGAGTGCTCCCTTCTGACCAGGCTACTTGGCTACCCTGATTCACTCTACGACCTATGTCCAGTTTTGGGTTACTAATGTGTGCAGTGTAATTTTATAACTTTTGGCTGCAGGGGGAGTCTATGTTGAATCAAAGCTAACCCCCGTGCTTCTCTTTGCCTCCAGCTAAGTTGAAGACCTGAAAGTGGAGATAGCGGAGCTGGCTAAGAGGTTGCGCTACGAGATCTCAGTGCAAGCCAAGTGAAAAGGGCTGGATGAAAAAACACTGCCGGTAAAGAAATTACCTTTGACCCAGGCTCCTGGAGGGCTGCCTCTGGGAGCTTGGCGCCAACCTCAAGACTCTAGTCTATACATATCAACAGAAATAGAACGCACTGCCTCGCTCAGTACGGAAGTGGTCAGATGATGCAGATGCTTAGCTACAGTACTGTTTTGCTAGCCCAGACTGGAATATGTTCCGGTATTCATCCAATAGCATTGGTGAGTATTCCACATTAGTCACCGGCTTCATCAATAAGTGCATCAATGACGTCGTCCCCACAGTAACCATATGTACATATCGCAAACAGAAGCCATGGATAACAGGCAACATCCGCACTGAGCTAAAGGCTAGAGCTGCCGATTTCAAGGAGCGGGACACTAATCTGGACGCTTATAAGAAATCCCACTATGCCCCAACAAATGAACCATCAAACAGGCAAAGTGTAAATACAGGACTAAGATTGAATCTTACTACACCGGCTCTGACTACCAGATGAGCTAAATGCTTTCTATGCTTGTTTCGAGGCAAGCAATACTGAACCATGCATGAGAGTACCAGCTATTCTGGACAACTGTGTGATCACGCTCTATGTAGCCGATGTGAGTATGACCTTTAAATATCTGGCAGGGCCAGATGGATTTCCAAGACGCGTACTCAGAGCATGTGCTGACCAACTGACAAGAGTCTTCACTGACATGTTCAACCTCTCCCTGGCTTAGTCTGTAATACCTACATAGTCCCTGTGCCCAAGAAAGCCAAGGTAACTTGCCTATAGGGTAGCCATGATGTGCTTTGAAAGGCTGGTCGTGGCTTAATCAACACTATCATCCCAGAAACCCTAGACCCACTACAATTCACATATCGCCCCAACAGATCCACAGATGATGCAATATCTATTGCTCTCCACACTGCCCTTTCCCACCTGGACAAAAGGAACACCTATGTGAGAATGCTGTTCGCTGACTACAGCTCAGCATTCAACACCATAGTGCCCTCAAAGCTCCTTACTAAGCTAAGGACTCTGGGACTAAACACCTCCATCTGCAACTGGATACTGGACTTTCTGATGGGCTGCCCCCAGGTGGTAAGGGTAGGCAACAACACATCTGCCACGCCGATCCTCAACACAGTTGCCCCTCAGGGGTGAGTGCTTAGTCCCCTGCTGTACTCCCACGACTGGGTGGCCATGCAAGCCTCCAACACCATCATTAAGTTTGCAGACGACACAACGGTGGTAGGCCTGATCACCGACAACGATGAGACAGCCCATAGGGAGGTCAGAGACCTGGCAGTGTGGAGCGCTAAGTCTAGGTCCAAAAGGCTCCTTAACAGCTTCTACCCCCAAGCCATAAGACTGCTAAACAGTCAATCAAATGGCTATCTAGAATATTTGCATTGACCCCCTTTTTTACGATGCTGCTACTGGCCGTTTATTATCTCTGCTTAGTCACTTACTACCTACATGTACATATTACCTCAATTACCTCGACTAACCTTTACAACCGCACATTGACTTGGCCAATGTGCGGATATGGAGGTCCAGAAGCCAGATGTGGAGGTCCTGGGCTGGCGTGGTTACACGTGGTCTGCGGTTGTGAGGCCAGTTGGCCATATTGACAAATTCTCTAAAATGATGTTTGAGGTGGTTTATGGTAGAGAAATGAACATTAAATTCTCTGCCAACAGCTCTGGTGTACATTCCTGCACTCAGCATGCCAATTGCATGCTCCCTTAAAACTTGAGACATCTGTGGCATTGTGTTATGTGACTAGATTACGGACTCCTCTTTAAATCTGCGTATTCCTCCAAAGCTCTGTTGTCCTGAGTCTGCACAACCCTGCCAGGACCTAGGATCAAGGGAGACACTAAAGTGTTTTAGTACTATATCTCTTGACACAATGATGAAAATAATCATGGCCTCTAAACCTTCAAGCTGCATACTGGACCCTATTCCAACTAAACTACTGAAAGAGCTGCTTTCTGTGCTTGGCCCTCCTATGTTGAACATAATAAACGGCTCTCTATCCACCGGATGTGTACCAAACTCACTAAAAGTTGCAGTAATAAAGCCTCTCTTGAAAAAGCCAAATCTTGACCCAGAAATTATAAAAAAACTATCACCCTATATCGAATCTTCCATTCCTCTCAAAAAAAATTGAAAAAGCTGTTGCGCAGCAACTCACTGCCTTCCTGAAGACAATGTACACGAAACGCTTCAGTCTGGTTTTAGACCCCATCATAGCACTGAGACTGCACTTGTGAAGGTGGTAAATGACCTTTTAATGATGTCAGACCGAGGTTCTGCGTCTGTCCTCGTGCTCCTAGATCTTAGTGCTGCTTTTGATACCATCGATCACCACATTCTTTTGGAGAGATTGGAAACCCAAATTGGTCTACATGGACAAGTTCTGGCCTGGTTTAGGTCTTATCTGTCGGAAAGATATCAGTTTGTCTCTGTGAATGGTTTGTCCTCTGACAAATCAACTGTAAATTTCGGTGTTCCTCAAGGTTCCGTTTTAGGACCACTATTGTTTTCACTATATATTTTACCTCTTGGGGATGTCATTCAAAAACATAATGTTAAATTTCACTGCCATGCGGATAACACACAGCTGTACATTTCAATGAAACATGGGGAAGCCCCAAAATTGCCCTCGCTAGAAGCCTGGGTCTCAGACATAAGGAAGTGGATGGCTGCAAACTTTCTACTCTTAAACTCGGACAAAACAGAGATGCTTGTTCTAGGTCCCAAGAAACAAAGAGGTATTTTGTTGAATCTGTCAATTAATCTGGATGGTTGCACAGTCGTCTCAAATAAAACTGTGAAGGACCTCGGCGTTACTCTGGACCCTGATCTCTCTTTTCAAGGACAGCTTTTTTCCATCTACGTAACATTGCAAAAATCAGAAACTTTCTGTCCAAAAATGATGCAGAAAAATGTATCCATGCCTTTGTTACTTCTAGGTTGGACTACTGCAATGCTCTACTTTCCGGCTACCCGGATAAAGAACTAAATAAACTTCAGTTAGTGCTAAATACGGCTGCTAGAATCCTGACTAGAACCCAAAAAATTGATCATATTACTCCAGTGCTAGCCTCCCTACACTGGCTTCCTGTTAAGGCAAGGGCTGATTTCAAGGTTTTACTGCTAACCTACAAAGCATTACATGGGCTTGCTCCTACCTATCTTTCCGATTTGGTCCTTCCGTACATACCTACACGTATGCTACGGTCACAAGACGCGGGCCGCCTAATTGTTTCTAGAATTTCTAAGCAAACAGCTGGAGGCAGGGCTTTCTCCTATAGAGCTCCATTTTTATGGAATAGTCTGCCTACCCATGTGAGAGACGCAGACTCAGTCTCAACCTTTAAGTCTTTACTGAAGACATATCTCTTCAGTAGGTCCTATGATTAAGTGTAGTCTGGCCCAGGGGTGTGAAGGTGAATGGAAAGGCTGGAGCAACGAACTGCCCTTGCTGTCTCTGCCTGGCCGGTTTCCCCTCTTTCCACTGGGATTCTCTGCCTCTACCCCTATTACGGGGGCTGAGTCACTGGCTTACTGGTGTTCTTCCATGCCGTCCCTGGGAGGGGTGCGTCACTTGAGTGGGTTGAGTCACTGACGTGGTCTTCCTGTCTGGGTTGGCGCCCCCCCTTGGGCTGTGCCGTGGCGGAGATCTTTGTGGGCTATACTCGGCCTTGTCCCAGGATGGTATGTTGGTGGTTAGAGATATCCCTCCAGTGGTGTGGAGGCTGTGCTTTGGCAAAGTGGGTGGGGTTATATCCTACCTGTTTGGCCCTGTCCGGGGGTTTCATCGGATGGGGCCACAGTGTCTCCTGACCCCTCCTGTCTCAGCCTCCAGTATTTATGCTGCAGTAGTTTATGTGTCGGGGGGCTAGGGTCAGTCTGTCACATCTGGAGTATTTCTCTTGTCTTTTCCGGTGTCCTGTGTGAATTTAAATATGCTCTCTCTAATTCTCTCTTTCTCTTTCTTTCTTTCTCTCTCTCTCGGAGGACCTGAGCCCTAGGACCATGCCTCAGGACTACCTGGCTTGATGACTTCTTGCTGTCCCCAGTTCACCTGGCCGTGCTGCTGCTCCAGTTCCAACTGTTCTGCATGCAGCTATGGAACCCTGACCTGTTCACCGGACGTGCTACCTGTCCCAGACCTGTTGTCCCAGACCTGCTGGAACCCTGACCTATTCACCGGACGTGCTACCTGTCCCAGACCTGCTGTTTTCAACTCTCTAGAGACAGCAGGAGCGGTAGAGAAAACTCTCAAAGATCGGCTATGAAAAAGCCAACTGACACTTACTCTTGTGTTACTGACTTGTTGCACCCTCGACAACTACTATGATTATTATTATTTGACAATGCTGGTCATTTATGAACATTTGAACATCTAGGCCATGTGCTGTTATAATCTCCACCGGCACAGCCAGAAGAGGACTGGCCACCCCTCATAGCCTGGTTCCTCTTTAGGTTTCTTCCTAGGTTTTGGCCTTTCTAGGGAGTTTTTCCTAACCACCATGCTTCTACACCTGCATTGCTTGCTGTTTGGGGTTTTAGGCTGGGTTTCTGTACAGCACTTTGTGATATCAGCTGATGTAAGAAGGGCTATATAAATAAATTTGATTTGATTTGATTTAACTAAATGTAACTTCCTTAAAAAATCCTTTGTGTCCCATTAGATACCAATTCAAGAAGAACCTGAAGAGAATAGTGTCTGAGCTGTATGCGGGGGATAACTGCCACCCCTTCAAGGCCAGCCTGCTGGTATGGGTGCAGCTGCCCATGTGGGTGTGACTCTCCCTGGCCCTGCAGATCCTGAGCCTGGGGGTGTCTGATGACGCCACTGGTAAACCTCCACACTCACTCACCTACTTAATCAATCAATCAATTCACAATCAAGGCTGTTGTATCCTCTACAAGAGACATAATCACATTTGTACTGCTTTATTCTGACTATGGAATATTTAAAATATTAACTGATTAATACTGAATTTATTTCAGTGTTGCAGACAGAGCTGACAGTAGGGGGCGCTCTATGGTTCTTCAACCTGACGTTGTATGACTCCACTTGTCTTCCTGGGCGTCGTCAACCTGTCCCACAGAGGTGAGGCCCTGGTCTAACTAACACACCCTGGCTTGAGCAGCAGCTCCATTAGACACACAATAAGGAAACATTTTAGAGGAGAGCTTTGATCCACCCAGTATTCAGACCCCCCCCCCCCCCCCCTTTTTTTTTTACAAGATGAAACTCCTCACCTGTTGTGCTTTCAGCAAGATCTGTGTTAAACTCACAATAGATTTCAGGGGTGAAGTGTCATGTTTTTGTCTAACAAAATACAAAAACGTAGGCTAGGACAGAACATACTGTTAAAGATGATCTACTGTGATACGTTTGCAAAGGATAGAAATATGAGCAGGGTTGCTAAAAAATTTTATATTTACATTTTAGCAGATGCTCTCATCTCATCCAGAGCGACTTACAGGAGCAATTAGGGTTCAGTACCTTGCTCAAGGACAGACTTTTCAACTAGTCGGTTCAGGGACTCAAATCAGCGACCTTTCGGTTACTGTCTCAACGCTCTTAACCGCTAGGCTACCTGGCGCCCTGGTTAAGATTTATTGCATGTGATTGATACATCTGTTTTGGATTTTAATTTGGTCATTCTGCATCCTTCACTGACCCATGAAAATACAGAATGTATTTCCCACTAGGAATGAGAACATTGAGACGTTGACCTTATTACGTCTGGTTTCTGTGTTCTCCAGTATTTTCTCTGCGGAGGACAGAAGCATCCAGGTTCCAGAAGTATGTAACCAACTTTGTCAGAGGGATCACTCTGGTGATGATGCTTTGTGTGTCCATCCGTGCTCATGCATGCGTGTCCATATATCTGCATGTATGCACATGCGTGTCTGCATGCTTGTCTGCACACGCAACCACAAACCAGAAACATTTTAGCCTTCAACAACATTTCATCACAAAAGCTATTAAACATGCCACATCACTTTCCCCTGTAGATTAACAGACAGCTAGCACATTTCCCTAGCCAGCCCTATGTTAACACCCTCCCACTAGCTCTGAAACAAAATACTTCAGCCACACCTCTGTCTCCATAACTCCAATTGCCTCTGTGTGCCTATCCATCCATCACATTACATAAGGTATGCATGAGAGGAACACTTTATTTAGAAGCCCACCTAAATGCTAATAGCTGAAAACACACTGAGGATGTTTTCTCCCCGACTTTAGTGACAATTCCACTAAGTCCACAGACCCATGCACAGGACGTCTCTCTTATATGGAAGATACACACACACACACACACACACACACACACACACACACACACACATACACACACACACACACACACACACACACACACACACACACACACACACACACACACACACACACACACAAACACACACACACACTGTACATTTTATAGTTCGACAGATGTTGCGACAGACAAACCCTGCTTGTCCCTGAATAGCCTTCTCTGGTTTTGAAAGCCCTCTCTCGCTCTTTCCCAGGTACCCTGATTCATCCTCCCAATCTAGCCCCCCCCCCCCATCTGTCTCGATAATCTGGAGTGTAATTTGTTGTCTTCCTTTGGAGCACCATGATCGTTACATAAGAAACCGATCTGCCAAAGAGAAACCCAAAACACTGGTCCACGTGAGAGTAGGCCTATGAAATCCTCCAAGGAAGACTGAAAAAATCGGAGTCTATTCCTGACCTTTGATTTAGTTAGATCTATTCTAGTAGGGTGATGTTTGGTATGCTTTTTCAGATAGGATTCTGAGGGGCTACCCATGTGAACCTCGCTTCCAGTTGAATTTTATTTTATGTATGGAATTAAATCCTGCTTATTTGTCTATGCTGAATGCCAGACTGACACACTATCCTTTTGCCCTCCTCATTCTTCTCTAGTCTATGACTCTGTACTGGTTGACCTCCAGTTGTGTGGGACTGGGACACAATCTGCTCCTGCGCTCGCCTCACTTCCGGAGGCTGTGCGGCATCGCCTCCACGCGCTCCAACTCAGACACGCCTTACAGAGATATTGCTTCTTCCTTCGTTTCCAAACACATCAAGTCAAAACGGTTTTCCATCTCATAGTGGTTAAAAGCCTTTAAATCCTAAATCAACCCTAAAGCCCTTTCCCCAATTTAGCCAGTCAAGGTATTAATGATTAGCTGAATAATCACGTGTTAGCGCTGGGTTGGCACAAACACCTGCACTGTACACCCTATATCTCTCCAGGACAAGGGTTGGTCACCACTGAACTGAGATCTAGAGTGGACCACGATGGGTGATGGTCCATCAGAGAATATCAGATATATCCAACACGTCCATATCTAACAAACCAAGTCGGTATCAAGATATCTATGTGGCTGGTGTATACTGTAACATGTACGTGCATGCTTACTTTGAAAGGCAACCACTCCCTGTTCTACCCAGGATAACTCGGTGTTGTGATTAAGGAATGTAACTGGCAATGTAACTTTAACTGGCATTGTAACTGGCAAATGATGTGCAAGAAATCTATTTAAGATGACCACCATAGTCATGGATGATCAGTGGATGCTAGATTTGTACTTTGAACATCCAGTGTAAATTGCATAACATGTTTATTTATTGAATGTGAATCTCATTATGTGATCCATAAATTGTTGCTTATATCAGATGTGTTCAAAAAGTTGAAGTAATTGGGTTGAAGTTACTTCAGTAAAATAAAACATTATTTTGTATTAACTGTGGTGTTTTTGGTTAATTGCAAAGTCAATTTAAAATGGGGATTTAGACCAAAACGTTTATGGAGACATGGAAGTCAAAGGAGGGGATTTTGGGGGCGGGGTTGAGCTTCAACAAAATCACCAATAAGAACTGTACAGTGCTTTACACTGTATGAGACAGCCATGGCAATACAGAACCACCACTATAAACTCAACATCAACATGTTGGTGCTTTTCGCCGTGGCGATATCGTTGTTACTTGCGTCCGCATCTGCGGACCGTGTGCCGCGCACCTGTGGCACGTGTGAACCCAGCCTGTGTGACCCTCTACCAACGGAGGGATGCAAGTCTGGCACAATTTTTGACTCCTGCGGTTGTTGTTCACTTTGCGCGTATGGAGCCGGGGAATCATGTGGGGGGCGCGGAG
This sequence comes from Salmo trutta, assembly GCF_901001165.1. NCBI lineage: Eukaryota > Metazoa > Chordata > Actinopteri > Salmoniformes > Salmonidae > Salmo > Salmo trutta. Next base: position 27,723,618 of record NC_042959.1, on the reverse strand, counting down.
CCACAGCCAAGCGTTGCGCCTCTGGACTGGAGTGCGTAAAGAGCGAAAAGGACAAAAAGACAAAGCTCGGCGTTTGCGCCTGCAAAACCAACTACGACGTGTGTGGCTCCGATGGCGTGACTTATAAAACTGGTTGCGACTTGAAAGTTGCCAGCCTGAAAGCGGTGAGCGAGGAGAAGCCTGAAATCAAGATCTTGAATAAAGGAAAATGCTCAACAGGTGAGAATGGGGGGAACGGCAGATAACGGTCCACTTATTATATAGAGCGCAGTAGTCGTTTAATGGACATTGAATTCTGTATATTTTGGAAAAACTGTTTTGATTTGGTGTATCACGCTACAACAATTCTCATCCATCTCAAATACATTCTGACCTGATAGCCAATAGTTCACCAAGGGGCCTAGACATGACATTTTGGTGTTACATGTTGGTGTCACTTTCATCTTGACTAATCTTTCCCCTCGATCAGTAAGAGGTATTATGTTTATTTTTAAGTGTGATATGCTTGCTATAAGCTTTCTGGCATAATCAATAACCATTTACACAATGCAAATAATGTTAATGTATTAATCCCTATGGGTGGTATCTCTCTATGACTTGTTGTCAATGTTTGCCTTGCATGAACTGATTCTAAATGGTCTTGATTAGACTACTGTCCAATGCACCATCAACTTACATTGTTATTGTACATCCCTGTCACAATACATTGATTTGTCTTGGGACGCATGCAGAGACATGAGTGTTCTCTAGTTACTGGATAGAAGAACTGACTGAGAACTATGGAAAATCTGTGGCACTGTCCACTGGGTGTGGACAAGGTTTACATCATCCTCTATCTCTATAACCCTTCCAAAACAACCAGATCTAACTAATGCCAGCCACTGAACAAGCTGAAAGCCGTTGTCTCCACTCTGGGGTGGCGCTCTCTATAGAACATATAGCCCTGAACAGACACGTCTGAGATTTTACATTTTATAAAGGAGGATGACTGTCAATCAAACAGCAGCGCCTCGCCTACAAACACACAGACAGGCCCTGTTGGTTTAAAGCAAAGCCAGCAGTGTCTAGTTCACTGAACCTTCACATGATTAATTATAACTGCATGCCAGCTCTGGATTAGGCAGGCGAAACGGTTCAGGACGTGGAAAAAGAATGGAGGAAAAAACCTGGCTAGCTGGCAGAAAAAGTCGTGCCACACGAAAGGCCCCAGACTCTTGCTAATTTGCCCATATACAACAGGGCGAGGTCAGACCACCACTTAAGATGCACCCTTTAGGCTCTCAGATAGGTCAAGGTGAATATAACGTTCCTCTCTCCACTCCAAGTTGTTATTGTTTTCTCAGAGTTCGTTCAGTTCAGAGTTCGTTGACTAGGCCTAGGGCTGTGGTTTCAGGGGAGGATTTTGTTGACCTTACTTAACTGGTGACAGTAAATTTCACCGGAACTCAAAACAACAGGGGCCTCTAGCTACAGTTGAAGTTGGAAGTTTACATACACTTAGGATGGAGTCATTAAAACTTGTTTTTCAACACTCCACAAATTTCTTGTTAACAAACTATAGTTTTGGCAAGTCGGTTAGGACATCTACTTTGTGCATGACACAAGTAATTTTTCCAACAATTGTTTACAGACAGATTATTTAACGTAAAATCCACTGTATCACAATTCCAGTGGGTCAGAAGTTTACATACACTAAGTTGACTGTGCCTTTAAACAGCTTGGAAAATTCCAGAAAAGGATGTCCTGGCTTTAGAAACTTCTGATAGGATAATTGGGGGTGTACCTGTGGATGTATTTCAAGGACTACCTTCAAACTCAGTGCCTCTTTGCTTGACATCATGGGAAAATCAAAAGAAATCAACAAGTCTGGTTCATCCTTGGGAGCAATTTCTAAACACCTGAAGGTACCACGTTCATCTGTACAAACAATAGTACGCAAGTATAAACACCATGGGACCACGCAGCCGTCATACCGCTCAGGAAGGAGACGCGTTCTGTCTCCTAGAGAGGAACGTACTTTGGTGCGAAAAGTGCAAATCAATCCCAGAACAACAGCAAAGGACCTTGTGAAGATGCTGGAGGAAACAGGTACAAAAGTATCTATATCCACAGTAAAATGAGTCCTATATTGACATAACCTGAAAGGCCGCTCAGCAAGGAAGAAGCCACTGCTCCAAAACCGCCATAAAAATGCCAGACTATGGTTTGCAACTGCACATGGGGACAAAGATTGTACTTTTTGGAGGAATGTCCTCTGGTCTGATGAAACAAAAAAAAAACTGTTTGGCAATAATGACCATCGTTATGTTTGGAGGAAAAAGGGGGAGGCTTGCAAGCCGAAGAACATCATCCCAACCATGAAGCACGGGGGTGGCAGCATCATGTTGTGGGTGTGCTTTGCTGCAGGAGGGACTGGTCCACTTCACAAAATAGATGGCATCATGAGGTAGGGAAATTATGTGGATATATTGAAGCAACATCTCAAGACATCAGTCAGGAAGTTAAAGCTTGGTCGCAAATGGGTCTTCCAAATGGACAATGACCCCAAGCATACTTCCAAAGTTGTGTCAAAAAGGCTTAAGGACAACAAAGTCAAGGTATTGGAGTGGCCATCACAAAGCCCTGACCTCAAGCCTATAGAACATTTGTGGGCAGAACTGAAAAAGCGTGTGAGAGCAAGGAGGCCTACAAACCTGACTCAGCTACACCAGCTCTGTCAGGAGGAATGGGCCAAACTTCACCCAACTTATTGTGGGAAGCTTGTGGAAGGCTACCCGAAATGTTTGACCCAAGTTAAACAATTTAAAGGCAATGCTACCAAATACTAATTGAGTGTATGTAAACTTCTGGCCCACTGGGAATATGATGAAAAAAATAAAAGCTGAAATAAATCATTCTCTCTACTATTATTCTGACATTTCACATTCTTAAAATAAAGTGGTGATCCTAACTGACCTAAAACAGGGAATTTTTCCTAGGATTAAATGTCAGGAATTGTAAAAAACTGAGTTTAAATGTATTTGGCTAAGGTGTATGTAAACTTCTGACTGTATATGAGTCAGCGCTTATTTATGATCCTAATTATCATATCATGTCCATTCCTTGGGTTGGAGTATAGAGCATTGAAAAGACAACATAGTCAATCTTCCATAGGTCTGCTGTTTCATCATAACATTGTTCTAAAGCGGCCCTTACTTTGCAACCCTTGTCATTCAAAGCTTATTCATCATAACTAAAATAGCATTTCAGTAAACCTACATTTCTGTCCACACTTGTGGATCGCATGTAAAGTATTATGTGCCAGAAGTGTGACGTGATGTAATTGCACAAATTATTTTCTTGACCCATAGAAATGACAGATCATTCTGTTTGAGCTAAATAGATTACCAGCTTTGTTTTTCAGAATTAATAATAGAGTTTTAATTGGTGCAAGTCAGCATAAAGCCTGTCCCAATGTTTCAAAGGCAATTACAGTAATGTCCAGGTTCACATTGAGAAACCAAACAGAGGTCATGTTCAACTAATTCTTACTGGCATGAGAAAATCAAGGGGAGAAGGAATGCTTAATATTTCACCAAATTCCTAACTAACAGAATGAACTCCAAACTCCTTGATGTGGTCCATGTTATATCAGCTTCACCACTTACTGTAAGATTCACATTAATTATTTTCTGAACGGCTAAATGGACTGGGGCCGCTATCCGCTATCTGTTCATTTATAACACGCTCACTCATTTATACAACGCATCAATCAGAACACGAACATTGAATTCCTGCTCTGACATTTCCATCCTGTACCAGCTTGTCCCAGGGGATAACACCAGAGCTCTCTCTGATTCCGCCCAAGGTAAAAATACATGTTACAGGTTGATTCGAAGGAGATATTAAATCCACTGAATTGTCTCACCTTTTTTTCTTTCTTCTTCTCCTCCTCTATAGCACCTGTCATTGTGACAGCCCCTGGTGAGGTCTACAATGTCACAGGCTCCCAGGTCTACCTGAGCTGCGAGGCCATTGGAATCCCCACCCCTGTGATCACCTGGAAGAAGGTACAAGAAGGTCCAACGGTGAAGTCACTAGGACATGTTCAATTCAAATTTGAATCAACACTTTTCTAGGTTATGGTACAAAAGAAAAGACAATCGCCCCATGCTTTGAGAAACCATTTCTATACGGTATCAGAATCACTCCCATGTATAGTTTAGTATGATGGTCCAAATAACTGTACATACGGTAGGTTGTTAATGTATTTTCCTATGTCTAGATATTCATACGTCCCCTTCAACTGATTGTTGATTTGGGCTCTATGGATGAAAGCGATATGACCATGGAGGCTATGAATCGCGCTATTGTTAACCACACACTGAAACAATAGCACAGGACATGAGGGGTTAGAGGGGAAATCTTCAATTATTATCTGATCTTTACAGTCAAGGCTTTACTTATACTCACGGGCAGCAGCTAACATTCATAACATTTAAGATTTAAAAAAAACTAAGAGACATGAAATGCCCATTGGTTTCACAGAGACAAAAAAATGTCAGAAAGTCAGTGAGGAAATTGAGGATGAGGCCAAGAAAATAAGGAAGGAAGGGGGGAGTGGAGATTAACAGAGCCATGGAAAGACAGGATGCGTGACGTCAATGTGGAGAACACAACTTATCATTCCTGGACAAACTACAAAGATAACCCCCTGATTGCTTACTCTCAAAATAGAGCAAGAGACCACTCTAAATAGGATTTTATAATCATGATGGAAATCTGGAAGTTTTGGTGGTAAACAAAAAAGTCTTCCTGCACTGAAAGAGAGAGTGTGGGTTTGAATTGATACGTTTTAACATTGTAAGCATGGTTTTATTGATTTGATTAACACAAACGCCCACACTCTCACAGCTCAACCGAATGTTGCTTTGTTCAAATGGAGCCCATAGATTAGAGATTTGCATTGACCTGTTAAATTGGACCTATTTAGCAATCAATGCCTATGTAACTGGTGTTAGGAATTTTCCTTTAAAGAGCCAGTCACACACCTTAAATGGCAGAACTTGAGGAATTAAGGGTGAGCTTAGCAACCACATTCCTCTTTCTCTTGTAGTGGAGGGGCCCCATTATGTTTTAATTACAGTAGGTAGTGGGCCTGTCATGGTCCTAATCAAATCAAATCACATTTTATTTGACAGAGTGAAAAGGAGGAAACCTGTACAGAATACAAATCTCCAAAACATGCATTCTGTTTTCAAAAATGCACTAAAGTAATACTGCAAAATGTGGCAAAGCAATTAAATGTTTGTCCTGAATACAAAGTGTTATGTTTGGGGCAAATCCAATACAACACATTACTGAGTACCGCTCTCCATATTTTCAAGCATAGTCATGGCAGCATCATGTTATGGGTATGCTTGTAATTGTTATGGACTGGGGAGTTTCTAAGGATAAAAATTAAATGGAATGGAGCTAAGCACAGGCAAAATCCTCGAGGAAAACCTGGTTCAGTGTGCTTTCCACCAGACACTGGGAGATTAATTTACTTTTCAGCAGGAAATTACCTAAAACAGGCCAAATCTATACTTGCTTCCCAAGAAGACAGTGAATGTTTCTGAATGGCCGAGTTACAATTTTAACTTAAATTGACTAGAAAATCTATGGCAAGACCTAAAGATGGTTGTCTAGCAATGATCAATAACCAAGTTGACAAAGCTTGAAGAATTTTGAAAAGAATAACGGGCAAATGTTGCACAATACCGTTGTGTAAAGCTCTTAGAGACTTACCCAGAAAGACTCAAAGCTGTAATCGCTGCCAAAGGTGCTTCTACAAAGTTTTGACTCAGGGGTGTGTAAATGAGATATTTTTGTATTTCATTTTGAATAAATTAGCAAAAAATTTCTAAAAACTTGTTTTCACTTTGTCATTATGGGGCATTCTGTGTAGATGGGCGAGAAGAAGAAAAAAATCCCCGGAGGGGCCCCCGTGTTGAGGGTCAGCATGGCAGATATGTTGTTGTCTACCCTCACCACCTGGGGGTGGCCCGTCAGGAAGTCCAGGATCCAGTTGCAGAGGGAGGTGTTTAATCCCAGGGTCTTTAGCTTAGTGATTGGACTGGACTATGGTGTTTAACGCTGAGCTGTTAGAGTGAAGGTGATGACTGTGCCCGGGTTAGGTCCTATCTACTGTAGAGGACTAGAGCCTGGAGACAGTAATGTCCAGGCCTCCTGAAGAACAGTTTTCAGCTTGCCTCAAAATCCCCTCAGATAGGGAGGGAGAGGGAAAGAGGGAGGAAAAGAATGGGAAAGGGGAGAGAGGGAGATAAAATTGAGGGGGAAGAGTAGGAGACGGAGACAGAACTGATGAGTGAAGGAGAGAGAGTAGAGAGAGAGAGTGAAGGAGAGAGAGAGTGGAGAGAGAGAGAGAGTGGAGAGAGAGAGAGTGAAGGAGAGAGAGAGTGAACGAGAGAGAGAGTGGAGAGAGAGAGAGAGTGAAGGAGAGAGAAAGGCCAAAAGATGTTACAACATTTACGTTTGACTAATTAAGCAGGTGCGCTTTTATCCAGAGTGCATACCTTTTCATACTGACCCCCCGTGGGAATCAAACCCACAACCACCCTGGCATTTCTCTCTGGAATTAAGCGACTTCTCTGGTGTGTGACCTTCAACGTCTTCTACACACCAAAACAGGCCAAACTCACCTCCAGCTGGTTCTCACACTTCGTCTCTTTGAGGGGAGAGAGAGGAAAAACGTCAGTGAGCTCGATACAATAAAACTGAAGATGGATGGTTTGGGTTCAACAGAACATGTCATTGTGTTAGTTACATCCATCTTTCCATACCAAGACTTTCTTGTGGCCCACTGATTTCCCAGATGAGCCTTTGCTTTCTTTGCTTATGTCATGTGTTTTTATAGCTGTAGATGTCAGTGTCTGAGCTTAGGTCATATAAAGAGAATGTGATTTTAGATGACTTGAAATAACATTGGGCGATTTACTGAAACCTACTATAACATGATTAAGTTGGTTGCCTCGTGAGTGTAGTAGCTGAAGCGTCAAGTGTTTTCAGTTTCACAGCTGCACGCACACTGTGCTTTTAATGAGTTGATTGGATTAGTTAGTTATTAAGTTAACGGTTGTTTTCCCAGGTCACCAGCGGAAAACAGAGAATGGAGCTGCTTCCAGGAGACAGAGACAACCTGGCCATTCAGACCCGTGGAGGACCTGAGAAACATGAGGTCACCGGCTGGGTCCTGGTGAGTCCAACTAGCCCACACACACATAAACACACAGATATGCACACTACTTGAAATATTTTAGCTGTCATACAGACTTGTGGATCTTCCCCCACAGACACAAATCAGTCAAATACCTCAAAGACCACACACAGAGTTAATGAAGGGAAAATTAAAGCATAGGGTGGAAGAGATATGTATTAGATAGCTGACATTCCATTATTTATGCAATTTATTTATAATTATAAACCAGGTGGTTCGAGCCCTGAATGCTGATAGGCTTAAAGCCGTGGTGTACCACGGGTATGAGAAACATTTTTTTTGTTACTGTTCAAATTACGTTGCTAATCAGTTTATAATAGCAATAAAGCACCTCGGGGGTTTGTGGTATATGGCTGATATACCACGGCTAAGGGGTGTATCCAGGCACTCCGCGTTGCATCGTGCTTAAGAACAGCCCTTAGCCGTAGTATATTGGCCATATACCACACCCCCTCATGCCTTATTGCTTAAATATTACCTGAGGCATATTCCAAAGTTATCCATCAATGCTCCCCATTGACTTGTTCTGTTCAGAGCCTCTACATAACAGAGAGTTTAATAGAAATGAAACTCCTTCTTCAATGTCTCAGTAAAGGAACAGAAAACATTGGTGGGCCCTGTTCAGTGGTTAGATCTATATCTATCTCTTCTTCCCTCTCTTTTCACTCTCAGTATTCTGCTCCCCTGCTGACAAACATCAAATTCTTTCAATTTCTTGATCTCATTTCAGAGTATTTATCTTCCACAATGATTCTTTGCCATGTTTTCTTAATTTGCCATCTTCCACTGTAGATGTTTGTACTCGTGAGAAGTAAACGTCTAAACATCTACACAGGGGCAAGCCGGCACTGGACAGCAGTTATACAACTGCAAACTATCCTGAACACTTGAAATGGCGCCCGTGCTCTGTCGAAATAAGCTGAGTTTGGCTGGGAGGGAGAGTTTGAGGCTGTGTTTGTTCCTCTTGCAGCTGCTTGTTTACTGCAGACCACATCATGTGTTCTTCTAAAAAATCACATCAAGGTATAATAACCACCGTCGCCATGCTTTTCAGATCTCGCCGCTCACCAAGGAAGAGGCGGGTTCGTACGAGTGTCACGCTGTCAACGCCAAGGGAGAGGCCTCAGCGGTGGGCACCATTCACGTGGTGGAGTCCATCGATGACATCCCTGTCAAGAAAGGTACTGAAGCATCCCTGTCCTACTGCACTCTTATTTCATGTTAAATCTAGACCCACACAACATGGCACCAAAGGGCATGTCTACCCTTTATACATTGATTTTGTCTCTTCAGGTTTGCATGGTGCTGTGTCTGTACATGTGCGTCCTTGTATGCGTACATTTTGTGTGTGTGTGTGTCTGTGCATGTATGCGTACATTCAGTGTGTGTGTGACTTCTAGCCCGTGGTGACCATCCCGTCCTGACATGTTTAGGAGTGCCTGCTTTGCTTTTGGCTTTTGGCTCGGCCCACGTCACTTGGCTCTCGACAGGGCTAGACGGTTGCCTCGACAAGGCAGCACGTGTCTCTGGGGTTGACACATGCAATTTATTGACCTGCCTTTAAAGCTTTGCTCCATGGGAAAGAACCTGGATGTTTGAGTGAAAACGCCATCACAATAACAAGGTTAGCTCTACCTTTAGGTGATCTCCCATCCCTGGTGGTCTGTGATGATGGATACTATTAAAAACAACAAACCTTTTCCAAGGCACGCTCTCCATCGTGCAAGATCCTATCTAAGCACTTCTCCTTCATTTCCAGTGATCTAAAAAGAAAGCAGAGCTAGATAGGTGACACAATCTGATGAAAACCAATCCAAGTATTCAGGTCTTCCTGAATACTTGGATTTGTATGTGGTTTTTTTTGCCCCTTGTGTCTGAGAAAGCGCTTTTAACAATTAAATTAAGTATTATTATTTATTATAAACAGGACCAGTTAAGGACCCTTACCGTAGACATTCACATAACTCTTTAATAAATTAACTCATCTGTCATCGTGTTTTTGTCTGTGTCTCTTCCAGTGACCAAGGATGATGAGCTGTAAGGCATCTCAGCACAGTAGGGACTAAGGGGCGGATCCTGGCAGGATCACGAGAGGAGGGAGCAGCCCCAAGCCACCCCCCCCCCCCCACCTCCAACACAAGTAGACCTGTACACTGACTGAGAAAGAGGACCAACACTCACTATTATCATCAATCATATTTATACTTGATATGTTATTTGATAACAGTCATAGTTTTCATAGTTATACTCAGTATACTGCGTATGCACAAGCATCAACGTTGCATCTCACAACATTGAAAGTTACCATCGTAGACATCCACAAGACACATCTAGGCCTCTCACACACATTTTTCTTGTCAGTGGCATCACACACAAGTCATTCTTTAAAATGTACCAGTTACTGCCAAAATAATTTAAACACTTTAGTAAATGAGGGATACAAAGTATATTGAACGCAGGTGTGGTTCCTGACTTAATTGAGCAATTATAACATCCCATCATGCTTAGGGTCATGTATAAAAATGCTGGGCAGTCCATTATTTTGGCTACCATGGCTATGCCCCCATAGGATGACAATGCCCCCATCTACAGGGCACGAGTGGTCACAATGGGTTGATGAGCCTGAAAACCATATGCATGGCTTTCTCAGTCACCAGATCTCAACCCAATTGAACACTTATGGGAGATTCTGGAGTGGCGCCTGAGACAGCGTTTTCCACTACCATCAACAAAACACCAAATTATGGAATTTCTCATGGAAGAATGGTGTCGCATCACTCCAAGAGTTCCAGACACTTGTATAATCGATGCCAAGGTGCATTGAAGCTGTTCGGCTCGTGGTGGCCCAACGCCCTATTAAGACACTTTATGTTGGCAGTTTCCTGTATGTGCGCACACACTATGTAATTGCACATATGCATGCTCAATCAAACTCAGCAGTGTTTCACATCTGCCTTACTCTTCCACCATCTCTTCTTTTGATGTAGTTTTTGTGAATTTATTTACTCTAAAGAATTTTACCCTGGGTGCCTCAAAATATTACATTTCAAGGCAATCATGGTTGGCCAAGGCAGAAACATACTGACATGCAGGCTAAAAATAACTAAAATCAGAACTTGAAAAACGAATGAAAATGAATGAATCATTACATTCGAGACTACATTTTTTTATTCATAATGTAGTTTTTCTTTGACCTCCTGAAAAGTACACAAATCATTCTTTCCCTTGACATGGTACTTGATAAGCCATAAAGCCATGCCTTTGCAAAAGCCATTGTGTGGAGTGAGCGATCTGGAATGACAGGCAGGCTAACCAGACACAAGGCTTTCTCTAGCATTCATATAACCCCAGGGCTCATATACCACGGGTTTAGCTAACAAACCACACAGCGGCGGATGTCTGGGGATGAACTGTAGGGTATATTGAGCAAACGACAAGTTTGAAATGGCGTAGAAAAAAGGAGGATTTATGTTGGAATGTAGAGATCCACTTTCGGTGCTATTGCTAAAAGTCTGCGACTCCAATGAAGGGGCCAGTGGACATTGCTTTTACCAAAATGTTGCTAGTTTTTCAGCTTAAGTATGTATTTGATGTATTCACTTTGGTGTATGGTTTACTAACACTGATGTTACTACCATGGGACACTTGCTGTACATTACTAATAAATACAAAATGGACTACAAGTTGTGGCTATTTCGATATTATAGGATCAAGACTTCTGCACAGAACAGTGTAATACTATGAAATTATATATATATATATATATATATATATATATATATATACACATACATATATATATATATATATACACACATACACACACACACACACACACACACACACACACACACACACACACAGTATATCTCAGTTTTTCAAATCCACATAAAGCTAGCTAGCTCAATACAAACACTGAATGAAGAAAGTGTGACAACAAATTAAAAACCAACCTTTATTTATTCTAGTTTGACAAAAACAACCGAGACGATGTTCCAAAACAGTGATATCACGCCTAAAATTATTTTGCCAGACAAATCGTGGGGACCTGACCATTAGCGTAAAAACAAGTTGACTGTTGCATTTAGTTTTTGTCTCCTGAGGCTCCATCTCTCCCACTGAAGAGATAAGCGATGTCCTCGACATTCCTACAACAATTCCTGTTGACAAGACAGGGGTTTGGTAGTGCTCCTAACTGGTCATCATACGAGGGGCGATACTCATGGACATGAGCTCCTGGAAGAGCAGCTTGCAGGCATATGGCATTCTGACCAGAGAGATCTGACAAGAAAGGGTGGAAACGGTTACATTGTACAAACATCTTATTCAATAAATCTTCAACAAAACTAAGGCTATAGAGGCAAGACTTTTTTATAGTCCTGTTGGAACACTTAAAAATCTATTTCACTATATTGTAGTTAGAATTTGGAATTGACATTCTGGTTACAGTAATAAAGGTATAATGGACATAAACAACATGTGAATAGGCCAGACTAAGTAATAAACAGGAATAATTGGGAGACTGGTGGTGGTGTTCTGTACCTGCGTTTTGTTGCGACAGCCCCTGCACTCATAGGTGTGTGTGCGGGTGTTGGCGATGGCCATTAGGCCACAGAGGTTGCAGACGTGGACCTGGTAGGGGTCAGATGCCTCGAACAGCCTCTCACGCAGGAACTGAGCCGCACCGTGGGCTATCTGACAATCACGCTCCATCTCCCCAAAACGAAGACCTCCATCACTGAGTGCAAAATGAGAGCATGGTTAGTTAAAGCGGCAATCTGCAGTTGCTACATCAAGTTTTGGACTTATAAAGTAATGATTTATAGCCATTCTTGAAGAATATAACTTAGAAATGCCTCATGAGCTTAGTTCAACTGTCGTACCCCATCCGAACCCAAAATATAACCTTGTTTTACTGCATTATTGTTGCCTCAAAACATGGTTAAAACTATAATGTTGATATCATGGATGGTCAGTCCTTGCATCCATTGCTCTGTCTATGAATTTCAGTGGTTAAATTTCTCCAGGCCCATCTCTCAGCTTTTTACCAAAACAGAGGTGGGGTGCCTGCTTTGTTATTGTTTCAATTAAGGATTCTAGATTAAACTGGGCAAGATCAGGGCCTGTATTCATAAAGCATGTGATCTAGAAGTGCTGATCTAGGATCAGGGCCTCTCCCCCTGTGCATTTATTATCATCTAAAAAGACAGAACTGATCCGAGTTCAGCTCCTACTTAAAGTTGCTTAACAAATACAAGCCCAAGTGCACTCAAATAGTGCCATGAAAGGGAAAAAGTCCTACGTTAAATAATTCTTAGTATTCTTACCGTGATCTGCCCTCCATGGGCTGTCTGTTGAGGATCTGGACTGGGCCTCGGGCCCGAGAGTGGATCTTGTCGTCCACCATGTGCTTTAGGCGTTGGTAGTATGTGGGCCCGAGGAAGATCTGAGAGGTAATCTTACGGCCGGTGAAACCGTTGTACAACACCTAGAAGGGAAAGACGAGGCCAGTTAATTGTACTCTATAGACAGACTAGTGTGAAATAGCTACTATAGAAGGTAGATGTGAATGGTAAAGGAGGCTGATGTCCTGACCTCGTTGCCCCTCAGGTGATATCCGTACTCAGACAGCAGGTTGGAGACCTTCTGCACGTTGACCGCATCGTTGAAAGGTGTGGCGTCACCAATCTCCCCTTTGTTGGCTGAAACCTACACGGTGAAAGAAGAGGGTGAAAACAAGAAAACTCCCATCCATACACCACACTTGATTTCCATGGCAAAAAGTCTCTGACCTTGAACAAACAAATTCACACTGACCTTTGTAATTTCTAAGAGACCCAATCTAGATACCTTAGTTTACTGTCACATTCTTCAGAGGTCTCAACATAGGAGTAACACAAGTTAAAATGGAGTAGGGGGAGGAGTTATTAGACAGGCACCTTGCCCTGCAGGCACTCGATCAAATGGCCGACTGTCATACGAGAGGGGATGGCATGGGGGTTGATGATGATGTCTGGGGTAATTCCCTCGCAAGTGAAGGGCATGTCCTGTGGAAAGAAACGGAACAAAGGACATAGTTCACTTACAAAAACTTGTGTAAGGGTTCCAGTTTTCTAGACCAGTCTTTCTAAGGCATAACCCCATGCAGGAATGTTGGACGTTCTACAGAGACTTCCATATTCTCTATAAATCAGTTTTATAGTATATACTGGGATGTGGTTGACTTAGCATTTCCTGTGAAGAGGCCTTTGGCTTTATTTATGTTTAGGCTCAGTCTAAACACAATGTCTCTAGGCCATTGACTAAACATCATGATAAACATTTCCTGGCTCAATGTCATACTGTGTAGTCTACTTAAGAGTGAGCAGTCCTGTAGACTGTGCATGAGGAACATGTGTCTAATACGTTACCTCCTGTCTGTACTGAATGCCACAAGTACCCTTCTGCCCGTGTCGACTGGCAAACTTGTCACCAATCTGGGGGATACGAACAGAGCGAACCTGCAAGAAGAAACAAATGGAGTTTGAGTTAAATCATGCCACAAGTTGGGCCATAAGGCTTCATAACCTTATGGCCCAAGGTTAGAGGGTGCAATATTCAACCAGAGGAGCTCATGTTTCATTTAGTCAATCTGTCAACAACTCGGATTTGGTATCTCGGACTTGATGCTTCATTGGAAGCAATCACGCTCGTAAAACTCAACTCAAACCTGCCCATACCATGGATGACCTTCCTGCCTACTCTAAACTTGACAAATAGGTAGAGCTGCCAACAGGGATAATTTATTACTGTTTGTTTGTCATTTTTACAGCCTACTAATGCATTGTCAACTTGACACAATATGCCTACTGTGGGAAGCTAGAGGACTCAGGACGCACCCTGATCTTGCAGAACTTGTAGCCCTCCTGGTTGAGGGTGACCATGACTTGGTCCACGATGCCCGTCTCGCTGGTGCGGAGGAAGGTGCTGCAGTCCCTCTTGGTGTAGCGCCGGTTGGTGCTGTCCAGCTCGTCGTCGTTCTCCGGCAGGGTCACCGTCTTGCCGATGATCACGTCCTCGCCGGAGACGCGCACGCCGGGAGCTATCAAGCCATCGTCGTCCAGCTTGTCGTAAATGGCGTGCCTCATACCTGGGGGAAGGCAGGTGCATTGGGTTGTTCACTGAGCAGTTCTGTTTGTATGAATGCCAATTTAAAATGGAAGCTACCGATGGAACATTTTATGAGATGATGGAAATAGTCGGCTCTGATTTTCTGGCCGACTCCTCTATATTTGTAGATAGGCCAAGATGCCTAGGACGTACCCGAACATGTTTCGCGTGTGGGTTTTTCAAAGACTTCCTCCTGATCAAAGCCTTTCTTCGACTCTTGTTCTTTATAGGAGCGGTAGAAAACAGACCTGAAATAAACACCGTCAATTACACCACCGTGTTAAAAGTCCTTTTCACAGCAAATTTCTATCTTCAAATCACACCGCAAACCTGAAGAATCCACGGTCCACCGCAGAGCGGTTCATGATGACAGAGTCCTCCTGGTTGTAGCCAGTGTACGCCGCAATAGCCACAATAGAATTGATACCTAAACCAGGCACAAATAAGAGGATTTCAACGAGCCAGAACTAGAAAAATGGCATAAATCTTTAGGTCAGAGTTAAGGAGTGTTTTGGCTGCTAATTCTGCAGCGCTCCAGTTCTCACCTGCTGGGAGCTCTCTGAAACGCAGGTACTCCATAGAGCGAGTGGTGACTAAGGGCTTCTGGGGGTAGTAGAGCACATGGGCCAGGGTGTCCATCCGCACGTGGAAGTTGGTGATGTACACACCCATGGCTTGTTTACCCATAGCAGACTGGTACGTGTTTCTGGGAGACTACACAGGGGAAAAGATGGGGGGGGAAATGGTATTAATAGAGTTACAGTTAAAATAGAGGCATATAAATTACAAATCGTGTGATACTGTATACCAAGACTGATAAAAATCCTTAATTTAGGATGTTTTATAGCCTTGTCTTGTCATAGACAATACCATTGCCACCGCACCTAAATCAACCATGCCAACAAGAACATATATTTTAGGAGCGTAATATTTTTAGCCGTACCTGGTTGTGATCGGGGAAGGGGATGATGGAAGCACAGACTCCCAGGATCATAGAGGGGTGGATCTCACAGTGGCTGTATGTAGAACAGTAGGCCACGCCCTTCTCCTGGAGGTCGTCAGGGGTCATGGCCAGCATCACTGTCTCTTCCTCCAGGGTGTCGATGTACTCCACCACGCCGCTGGCCACCAGGTCCTGCCAACTGTAGTTGTTGTACTCCCTCTCCTTCAGCTGGTCGATGTGTCTCCTCTTCAGCAGCAGCTTCTGTTTCTCTACGATCAGCAGAGGACGACAGATCCTTCCGGCGTCTGTGTAGATGCGGATCTCCCTCTCTCGGATGTCTCTGATCATGGACACCTAGAAACAGGGGTAAACACGGATCAGAACAACGTAGCACATCAGGATAAGGGATATTGTGTTTGTAGGTTAATTCAAATGAATAATAATATAATAAATAATGAAAATGTTAGAAAAGCTGAAATTCCAGGAAATAATCATATCCCTTACCTCAGACACAATGATGTCCATCTGCCGCCTCAGTTTCCTCAGTGTGTTCATCAGCTGCTCTGGGTCCTTGTGTATTCCAACCCAGCAGCCATTCACAAAGATCTTGGTAGCACTGTTAGTGTTGAATTAATGAAGAAAAACTTGCGTTAAAATGCAGATAAGATAGGTTGACAAACTATACAAGTCACTCAGCATAAAAGACTGAGAACGCTTAGATATCTTCTGGACTGATAAAGAGCAGTGTGCTGCCATCTGCTGGACTAACTCTGCGATGGCTGCCGGTGAGATCTCCTCCAGGTTCTCCATGCTCCACTCCTCCAAGAACTCCAGGATGGGAGAGGGCTGGGAGCCCACAGAGATGTAAGCCATGAGGGCCAGGTTCTTCACCAGGCCTACAGCATGACCCTGGAGAGACCAGATAGACAGAGGGAGGCAAAAAGACAGGAACAAAGTAAGAAGGGACAATAGCATATCAATGACACGCCTTAATCGACTGAGAGCTTAATTCTTTGAGGGTAACCTCAACCTTAAAATATGGTATGATGCAACAATAGCCCTTGATATGAACACAGATGTCATTTGGGTTGGTTTTGAACGTACCTCGGGGGTCTCGGCAGGGCACACCATGCCCCACAGCGTGTTGTGAAGCTGCCTGGGCTTCGCTAGCTTGCCGTCTCGACCGATGGGGGAGTTCACCCGTCGAAGATGGGAGAGGGTTGAGGCAAAGGTCAAGCGGTTCAACACCTAATGAGATAAAGAACACAAAAAGTTCTGGTTCGGAATGACAACAATCATCTTGTAGCAGCATTATGGCAAACTAAGCCTAAACTATATACAGTGGGGGAAAAAAGTATTTGATCCCCTGCTGACTTTGTATGTTTGCCCACTGACAAA
Source organism: Salmo trutta (assembly GCF_901001165.1). Classification (NCBI taxonomy): domain Eukaryota; kingdom Metazoa; phylum Chordata; class Actinopteri; order Salmoniformes; family Salmonidae; genus Salmo; species Salmo trutta. The sequence continues at coordinate 27,706,870 of NC_042959.1, read as the reverse complement.
GAAAGTATCAGTCTATAATTTTAATGTTAGGTTTATTTGAACAGTGAGAAACAGAATAACAACAAAAATATCGAGAAAAACGCATGTCAAAAATGTTATAAATTGATTTGCATTTTAATGAGGGAAATAAGTATTTGACCCCATCTCAATCAGAAAGATTTCTGGCTCCCAGGTGTCTTTTATACAGGTAACGAGCTGAGACTAGGAGCACACTCTTAAAGGGAGTGCTCCTAATCTCAATTTGTTACCTGTATAAAAGACACCTGTCCACAGAAGCAATCAATCAATCAGATTCCAAACTCTCCACCATGGCCAAGACCAAAGAGTTCTCCAAAGATGTCAGGGACAAGATTGTAGACCTACACAAGGCTGGAATGGGCTACAAGACCATCGCCAAGCAGCTTGGTGAGAAGGTGACAACATTTGGTGCAATTATTCGTAAATGGAAGAAACACAAAAGAACTGTCAATATCCCTCGGCCTGGGGCTCCATGCAAGATCTCACCTTGTGGAGTTGCAATGATCATGAGAATGGTGAGGAATCAGCCCAGAACTACACGAGAGGATCTTGTCAATGATCTCAAGGCAGCTGGGACCATAGCCACCAAGAAAACAATTGGTAACACACTATGCCGTGAAGGACTGAAATCCTGCAGCGCCCGCAAGGTCCCCCTGCTCAAGAATACATATACATGCCCGTCTGAAGTTTGCCAATGAACATCTGAATGATTCAGAGGACAACTGGTGAAAGTGTTGTGGTCAAATGAGACCAAAATGGAGCTCTTTGGCATCAACTCAACTCGCCGTGTTTGGAGGAGGAGGAATGCTGCCTATGACCCCAAGAACACCATCTCCACCGTCAAACATAGAGGTGGAAACATTATGCTTTGGGTGTGTTTTTCTGCTAAGGGGACAGGACAACTTCACCGCATTATTTGACGGGGCCATGTACTGTCAAATCTTGGGTGAGAACCTCCTTCCCTCAACCAGAGCATTGAAAATGGGTCGTGGATGGGTATTCCAGCATGACAATGACCCAAAACATACGGCCAAGGCAACAAAGGAGTGGCTCAAGAAGAAGCACATTAAGGTCCTGGAGTGGCCTAGCCAGTCTCCAGACCTTAATCCCATAGAAAATCTGTGGAGGGAGCTGAAGGTTCGAGTTGCCCAACATCAGCCTCGAAACCTTAATCACTTGGAGAAGATCTGCAAAGAGGAGTGGGACAAAATCCCTCCTGAGATGTGTGCAAACCTGGTGGCCAACTACAAGAAACGTCTGACCTCTGTGATTGCCAACAAGGGTTTTGCCACCAAGTACTGAGTCATGTTTTGCAGAGGGGTCAAATACTTATTTCCCTCATTAAAATGCAAATCATTTTCTAGCATTTTTGACATGTGTTTTTCTGGATTTTTTTGTTGTTATTCTGTCTCTCACTGTCCATATAAACCTACCATTAAAATTATAGACTGATAATTTTTTTGTAAGTGGGCAAACGTACAAAATCAGCAGGGGATCAAATACTTTTTTCCCCCACTGTAGGAATGTATACCAGATGTCTTCTGCACTGTTACCTGGGACACTCCAGCTCGGGCCTGATGGGCCTTCTTGACGTCACCCCAGTTCCCCGTGGCAAGAGAGTACTTCAGGCCATCGGAGATGATGCGTGTCTTGATGGCCAACTCCAGGTTGAAGTCTTTCCCTCTGTCAATGAACTTCTGGGCGTAGATGCGGATCTCTTTCAGCAGGTTCTTGAACATTCTAAACGCGTCCAAAGAAATAAAAAAGAGCTTGATTAAAGTTACAGGCTTAGTATCCGATTGACTTCATAAATATTCACCAAATGCTCAGTTTGGATAGGAGTGCGGTTTGCACAAAGTAGTCCTGCATCTGTGAATCATAGCTTTATAGATATTGCATAGTTTTATAGAAGTGTTCCTTCAGGCCTTACCCTCGGAACAGGAAAGCCAACAGAGGCCCAGCCAGGTCCAATCTTTTGTTGCCGTAGTGATCCCTGTCATCCAGCTCTCTTCTGCCCAGGGCAGCCAATAGCAGTCTGTGGACCATGTACCTACAAACAGCCCCAAATATACAACACTGCGTTAGGTTAATACATCAAGCACAACAACAACATATTGGTCTTTATGCAATCAGTAACATCATGCTGTGATAACAATAGAATTACATATAGAATCTCCAACAGAAACCTGGTGAATTATAGGATCTCTATGATTATTACGTTAATATAACATAATAAAAAAAAAACACACCCTAAGAAATAGGCCTTTTTGGTCTCACAGAAGTCACTGACTCCGACGTGGGGGAGCACCTCCTTCTGCAGCACCTCCTTGGCGTACTTGATCCTCCTCTCTTTGGTGACACCGGGCTTGGCACCACGAGAGCCGATGAAGTTCAGAGCCACGTTCTGCTCCTGGATCACAAAGGCCTCGTCCAGGGAGGGCTTGACCTGGTGGAGCACAGCAGATTAGAGGTGTGGATGGATGGGTGGGCGATGAGAAAGGGGGGGGGGGCAGGAGTATGTATCATGTGTCAGTTACAATGTAGAACTTTTACCATCTCCATCATCTCAGGGTCGTCAAAGTCGTAGATGATGTGCTCCAGGATGTCTCTGTCGGACACAAAGCCCAGGGCTCGGAACACTATGATGATGGGCACCTCCTGCCTGATGTAGGGCAGAGTGGACACGATCCTCTGACCAATGGCACTTTTCTTCACCCCCTGGGGGAAAAAGAAACAAAGCGATTAAACATTTGGGTGCAGTAGCAGAGGAAAGAGAACCTAAAGGCAACTTTGCCAGCAAATTCAGACAGGGTATATTTTGGTGTTCAAGGTTGTTTGTTTCTCACCTGTCCTCCCCTGGCCATCATGCTGACCCAGATGGAGCTGGTGGGGCGCGAGGAGTTCTCCAGGCAGGAGCGGCACTCCCCTGTGTATGCGTACTTTGAGTCCTTCTTGGCAAAGACGTACACTGTGTTCGTGGCCATCTTTTCTTGGGCAATCAGGACCTGCACACCAAACACAACAATTGTTATCAATAAAACATCCTCTTCAAGCAAAAGCGTGTGTTCCTCAGGTGCTTCGTGAAAAGTATTGAAGAAACAAGGGTACCCAAACAAACAAGGCCAGAGATACAGTACCAGTCAAAAGTTTGGACAAACCTACTCATTGAAGGGTTTTTCTTTATTTTTACTATTTTCTACATTGTAGAATAATAGTGAAGACATCAAAACTATGAAATAACACATATGGAATCATGTAGTAACCAACAAAAAAAGTGTTAATCAAATCAAAATATGTTTTATATTTGAGATTCTTCAAATAGCCACCCTTTGTGCAAAGCTGTCATCCAGGCACTCTTGGCATTTTCTCAACCAGCTTCATGAGGTAGTCACCTGGAATGCATTTCAATTAACAGGTGTGCCTTGTTATAAGTTAATTTGTGGAATTTCTTTCCTTCTTAATGCATTTGAGACAATCAGTTGTGTTGTGACAAGGTAGGGGTGGTATACAGAAGATAGCCCTATTTAACCAAGTCCACATTATGGCAAGAACAGCTCAAATAAGCAAAGAGAAATGACAGTCCATCATTAGTTTAAGACATGAAGGTCAGTCAATATGGAAAATCTGAAGAACTTTTAAAGTTTCTTCAAGTGCAGTCGCAAAAACCATCAAGCGCTATGATGAAACTGGCTCTCATGAGGACTGCCACAGGAAAGAAAGATCCAGAGTTACCTCTGCTGCAGAGGATAAGTTAATTAGAGTTATCAGCCTCAGAAATTGCTGGCCAAAAGTAACAGACACATCTCAACATAAACTGTTCAGAGACTGCATGAATCAGGCCTTCAGTCAAATTTCTGCAAAGAAACCAATACTAAAGGACACCAATAAGAAGAAGAGACTTGCTTGAGCCAAGAAACACAAGCAATGGACACTAGACTGGTGGAAATCTTGTCCTTTGGTCTGATGAGTCCAAATTTGAGATTTTTGGTTCCAACCACTGTGTCTTTGTGAGACGCAGGGCAGGATGATCGCCACATGTGTGGTTCCCACCGTGAAGCATGGAGGAGGAGGTGTGATGGTGCTTTGCTGGTGACACTGTTGGTGATTTATTGCACACTTTACAATTCATGGCACACTTAACCAGCATGTCTACCATAGACTTCTGCAGCGATACGCCATCCCATCTGGTTTGCGCTTAGTGGGACTATTGTTTTTCAACAGGACAATGACCTAAAACACACCTCCAGGCTGTGTAAGGGTTATTTGACCAAGAAGGAGTGTAACGGAGTGCTGCATCAGATGACATGGCCTCCACAATCACCTGACCTCAACCCAGTTGAGATGGTTTGGGATGAGTTGGACCGCAGAGTGAAGGAAAAGCAGCCAACAAGTGCTCACCATATCTGGGAACACCTTCAAGACTGTTGGAAAAGCATTCCAGGTGAAGCTGGTTGAGAAAATGCCAAGAGTGTGCAAAGGTGTCATCAAGACAAAGGGTGGCTACTTTGAAGAATCTCAAATATAAAATACATTTTGATTTGTTAAACACTTTTTTGGTTTCTACATGATTCCATATGTGTTATTTCATAGTTTTGATGTCTTCACTATTATTATACAATGTATTAAATAGTAAAGATAAAGAAAAACCCTTGAATTAGTAGGTGTGTCCAAACTTTTGACTGGAACTTTACATCCCACTCTCCACCCCCGTTCGCTCTTTCTTCTTCTACCTTCTCAGAACCGTTGATGATGAAGTAGCCCCCGGGATCTAGCGGGCACTCGTTGAGCTCACAGAGATCACGGTCCGTTAGTCCGCTGAGCAGGCAGTAGGTAGAGCGCAGCATGATCGGGATCTTGCCGATGAAGGTCTTTTGGTGCTGGGTCTGCAGCTGGTCCTCGCCCTCCTTGATGATGGTCTTGGTGATGTCCACGTACAGGGGAGCAGAGTACCTGTATAATACATATGTGAGCCTGGTTGGCACTGGCAGGAATAAAGGTTGCCTATGACGTGCACGGGAAATATATTGTGATAAAATGACGGCTCCTAATGGGCCAACTTACGTGAGGTTCCGGAGTCTGGCTTCGTTGGGCATCATAGGGGAGGGTGCTCCATCTCTTTCCCAGTGAGTGGGTTTGGAAAGGTAGATCTGTTCAAACTTCAGCAGGTAGCGTGGCTGTAGAACAAAGCAACAAGCTCATTAGTAACAGGCCATGAATGAGTGTCCTCAGAGATAGAGCAGCATATCTGAAAGTTCCTGTCTGTCACTCACTCACCGGGTCCTCCACCTCTCCAGAGGTGTGCTGGGCCTCAGCCTGCAGGTCAATGGGCGGGGCGTCCTCCACAATCCTCTGCACGGACATCTGGATGAACTCGTCAAAGGAGTCCAGCTGCTGTCGCACCAGACCCTTCTCATCAAAGTAGGAACTGTAGGGTGCATCAGAGAATATAGTGTTATTTGAACATAAGCAAGCGGCATAGTGTATGCTACGAGATGATCAAAAGAGAGATAGGTAGGGAGAGCATCATTTTACCTGATAACAATCCAGCAAGCTTCTTGCCATAAATCGGGGGTGATTTCATCCTCATCCTCATCGTATTGGATATCTGCAAGAGATCACGGAAAATACATCAACAAAGTGAATGCAGACACAGTGATTTAATGTTTGCCTAGGCCCCGGATATAGTTCATGGAGTTTTCTACATAAGAACAATTGATAGACACAAAGAAAGGTATTTCAGCTCTGCAGATATCAAAGACAGCTTTTTTTGCACATAATGTCATTATGTGATGCTCATATAGATAGGCCTAGTTGAAAGTGTGCTATAGCTAGCTAACGTTAGGTGTATAGTCTGGTGCAACCATATTTGGTATGTAACAAACGAGTCAACCTACATAGCGCTAGCAGGCTTGCTAGCTATCTCTTCTTGTTGATGCTCCTGGCGCCATATATTACCCTATATGCTAATTTAGCTAGCTGGCTACATTATGTAAAATAGCTGAAATACCTTCATCTTGGTCATACATGGTTACTGCTTATTCCCTCTCGTGTTCGCCTAAATAAGCATGATCCGACGTTTAAATCATCAACAGTGTCGGATTAAACGTTGTCAAACGTTGCACACTTTGCTATCTAAATGAATACAAAAAGAAATATTGACGGTCAATCGTAAAACGTCATTTCCTGCCTAAACTTATTTTGCCGTGCAAGAAATTAGTCTTAACTAAATATTTATACTGTTTTGCTCTAATATTAACTATGATAATCATATTATTTTATCTAATAAATAATATATGTTATTATTATTATTATCAGATGCCGAATCTTAATACTTCTAAACGTAAATAAACAACATTTCCACCAACGTCAGTTCCGTCAGGATATACATGGATTTTTGTTGCAGCAACTCACATGTGTAATGGATTTATACTATAGTTTCACAGATTAGATATTTCGCCGGATGTATAAATATGAAGCATCCGCTTGGCGTTTCCACTCATAGCCAAATATGGTCGTGAGAAGAAGCCCTTAGCCCACTGGCCGGCAGTGGGAGAAGATGGAACGAGATGGATTTTGGCCGACACTCTGCAAATGTATTCATCGATCAAACATTTGATCTCAATACAGTTTTCTGTTCCCAAAACTAGAATCTGTAATGAACCGAGTGGACTAAGTTTTGTAGACTTTACCCTTTGCAAAAGTTTTTAAAAATCGCGTTTAGAAGGAGTGCAAAGACGAATTGAGTTACTGCGCACGTGCACTTCACAGAGTATGCGTTCCCTAACGAATATATGCAGATGCTGCTAGAACGCGCCAATAGAATCTCGCTAGCTCGTGCTTGGCTCTACCCACCTCCTTACTTGCTGTAGAAAATATATGCTGTGGTATCTCTTGGTTTAGTTATACACATTTTTGATAGTTCAGTTAGGGGCGGTAATGGCTGCCAATCGCCGTTAAACTCCACCAAAGAAGAAGAAGAAGCAAACGTTGGTGTTGTTCTTCAAGGTTATGTTATCATTGTATAATGTATGGTTCAATTGTATTAGTTTTTAAAGATGTATAATTTTTTGCAAGCCCCATTACGGGAAATAGTTACATGTAAATGTTCTCGACATCTATCAATTCCATGTCTATCTGTAAACCAAAGTACCAAATCGATCTCATCACCTCTACCAAGGCACTATATGTCTGTGTTTGAAGGAAACATGTTCCATCATGAACTCCCTTTTGTATTGGATGACCAGTGGTGGAAAAAGTACCCAACTGTCATAGTAGAGTAAAGATACCTTAATAGAAAATGACTCAAGTAAAAGTGAAAGTCACCCAGTAAAATACTACTAGAGTAAAAGTCTAAAAGGATTTGGTTTGAAATATACTTAAGTATCAAAAGTAAATGTAATTGATCAAATATACTTAAGTATCAAAAGTAAAAGTATACATCTTTTCAAATTCCTTATATAAAGCAAACCAGGTGGCACCATTTTCTTGTTTTTTAAATTTAAGTATAGCCAGGGGCATGCTCTAACATTCAGTATTTTATACAAACAAAGCATGTGTTTAGTGAGTCTGCCAGATCTGAGGCAGTAGTGATGTTCTCTTAATAAGTGTGTGAATTAGACCATTTACCTGTCCTGCTAACCATTCAAAATGTAACGAGTACTTTTGGATGTCAGGGAAAATGTATGGAGTAAAAAGTACATCATTTTCTTCAGGAATGTAGTGAAGTATAGATACCTAAAAAACGACTTAAGTTGTACTTTCAAGTATTTTTACTTAAGTACTTTACACCACTATGTATGACACAAGAACGACCAGATTTTACAGCACTGCAAGAGAAGCATGGGGTGAAATTCAAGATCTAGGTAAAAATGTCAAAATTCAAGGGAAATGCACCTCCGTAGAGCCGGAAAAAGAGGAGGAATTTGTTTTCCTGGACTACATAGAGCAAGAAGATACTCACAAGGACCAACTTCATGGTTAGCTCCATGTGAATGCTGTCCCCATGATTTCCAAAGAAGACAAGAGGTTGCCGCCGAGGTCAGGCTCTGAGAAGTAGCAGAGGACTCTGGAGCAACAGCTGTGGTCATTGAAAGATGGGACCAAAGTGGCGACAGCGAGCCCTGATTCTGTCATCGAGTTTTGTGATATAGACTTCCTTCTCGAGGAAACAAGCAAAAAGACGAAAAAGAAAACTCAAGGACAGCAGAAAATCTATGGTACGCCAGATATGGAGGGTTGACACCTGTTGCAACGGATGTGGCGCAGTCATGCACTGCACCTGATGTGGCAGGCTATCTACCAAGTGAGAAGTATAAACTTTTGCCAGAGGAGAAGGAATTGAAAAAAGCCATTTGTCATCGTTGTTACTTGCTCACACACCACCAAACGTCAAGATGTCCAAGGAGGAACATCTGGATATAGTCCGCAGGGTCAAAACAGAGAAAGCCTTGGTACTGTTCATCGTGGATCTCCTGGACATCCCATACTCCATAGTACCAGACTTGCTATAGCTTGTTGGAGAAAACAAACACATAGTGGTTCTGGGTAATAAAGTGGACTTGCTTCCTGGAGTCTCTGAAAACTACTTGCAAAGGATTAAACGTCAGCTTTCCCAGTACTGTGCTGATGTAGGCATTTCCAGTGATAATATCAAAGATACCCTCCTCATTAGAACCAAAACGGAATATGGCATAGAAAATCAAATCTCCAGAGATTGTGGAAGTACAATGGAGAAGTGTATCTAGCGGGAATGGCCAACACGGGGAAATCCAGAGCCTCGGATGTGATCGACAAAGCCACCATATCTCCATGGCCTGGTAAGATGGAGCTCTGCCCAGCCTGCATGTAATCCACAGTTACTATAAGATACATTATACATTATTATTTATGGAACACTCTACTTTGTGTATTGTTGCTGCAATCATTAGTCTTGAATGAGCTTCACATTCCAACCACTTTTACAGTCACATTGATTGAGGGCTTGAATCAGACTTATATTTGTTTATATAAAATCTGTAAAATTTTCATTTTCTTCAAATTACTTTAAAATGTAATATTATCCAAAGGTATAATGCTGAACCTTCTGAAGTTCCCCATCATCAACCCCATTCGTTACTGCATGTTCAGGAGGTCCAAGAGGCTCCAGAGTGCCTCCAAGCAGACAGAGAGTGATCTCTCTCCACAGGAGCTCAAGCGACTGAAACAGTTCAGCAAGCAGGGCTACCTAGTGGGTAAGAGATTGGTGTTGGCTGTTGGCGACAGAACTGGTGGTAACCCCACAGGGTAGCCTAAATACCAGGGGTTCGAAATGGACATCCCATACAGATCAACCCTTGGCCTACTGTGTTGTTAATGGTTTGCATGGTTACTCTTAAATGTGTACTTTGTAATGTAGTCTAATTCTAAAAAATCCTATGTTGGTTTAGGTCGTATTGGGAGGACGTTCTGGACCGTCGTAGAATCCAAAAGAGGCCTGATACAGTTTGATCCTGATAGTCTGGCCTATGGAGAGGACATGATTGACAAGGAAGAGAGAGACCGTACTCTTTTCAACCCTTCTCCAGATGTGGGCTTGACGCTCAACGAACTGAAAGATGCCCACTGGCTCTATGACACCCCTGGCATCATGAAAGAGCATGATGTGAGCTACTTTTTGCTTCCGATTGGCGCCACTGCTGGCTGTTACGCCGGGCTAAAACGACTTCAACGTGGCCAGTATAATTGTTGTTTCATGGATTACAGTGCAGCTCATAATGGAACCCTGTACCTTCCTAATTGAAACAGCGTGTATACATGGTGTAGCTGTTTACCGTCACAAGGAGAGAACACTGCTGACTAATTAATACCACTCGACTTAGTTTCCCTTCTGATGCAAGAGGGTTGGTAGATACAAATAGTACCTTTGCATGTCCTCTGGGGGAACAAGGTGTGTCTTTCTATTTCTCCTATTACTAGGCTATACCACAAAGTATAATTTGCACAAGCAGGATGCCATGATACATTTACGCACACTGCAATAGAACAGAATTATCTATAAAGTGGTCACTGCAGTAGATTTATGACTGGTTAATTATTGCATTGTACCACTCTCATAAGGGGTTTCTTACAAGAAAATCCCAGACTAGTGTTGAACAATACCAACCATTCAGCTCACAATCTTCTGTTGATTGCTATAAACCAAGCCACAGTGCCCCCCCACCCACACTCTCTTTCTCACTCAAGTCAAAGTTTATTTGTCACGTGTGCCGAATACAACAGGTGTAGACCCGACGGTGTGCTTACTTACAGGCTCTAACCAATAGTGCAAAAAAGGTATTAGGTGAACAATAGGTAGGTAAAGAAATAAAACAACAGTAAAAAGACAGGCTATATATTTTTTTATTTTATTTCACCTTTATTTAACCAGGTAGGCAAGTTGAGAACAAGTTCTCATTTACAATTGCGACCTGGCCAAGATAAAGCAAAGCAGTTCGACAACATACAAAAACACAGAGTTACACATGGAGTAAAACAACATACAATCAATGATGCAGTAGAAAAAATAAGACTATATACAATGTGAGCAAATGATGTGAGATAAGGGAGGTAAAGGCAAAAAAGGCCATGGTGGCAAAGTAAATAAAGTATAGCAAGTAAAACACTGGAATGGTAGATTTTTAGTTTGAAGAAAGTTCAAAGTTCAAATATAAATAATATGGTGCAAAGGAGCAAAATAAATAAATACAGTAGGGGAAGAGGTAGTAGTTTGGGCTAAATTATAGATGGGCTATGTACAGGTGCAGTGATCTGGGAGCTGCTCTGATAGCTGGTGCTTAAAGCTAGTGAGGGAGATAAGTGTTTCCAGTTTCAGAGAGTTTTGTAGTTCGTTCCAGTCATTGGCAGCAGAGAACTGGAAGGAGAGACGACCAAAGGAGGAGTTGGCTTTAGGGGTGACCAGAGAGATATACCTGCTGGAGCGCGTGCTACAGGTGGGTGCTGCTTTGGTGACCAGTGAGCGGAGATAAGGGGGGACTTTACCTAGCAGGGTCTTGTAGATGACCTGGAGCCAATGTGTTTGGCGACGATTATGAAGCGAGGGCCAGCCAACGAGAGCGTACAGGTCGCAGTGGTGGGTAGTATATGGGGCTTTGGTGACAAAACGGATGGCACCGTGATAGACTGCATCCAGCTTGTTGAGTAGGGTATTGGAGGCTATTTTGTAAATGACATCGCCAAAGTCGAGGATTGGTAGGATGGTCAGTTTTACGAGGGTATGTTTGGCAGCATGAGTGAAGGATGCTTTGTTGCGAAATAGGAAGCCAATTCTAGATTTAACTTTGGATTGGAGATGATTGATGTGAGTCTGGAAGGAGAGTTTACAGTCTAACCAGACACCTAGGTATTTGTAGTTGTCCACAAATTCTAAGTTAGAACCGTCCAGAGAAGTGATGCTGGACAGGCGGGCAGGTGCAGGCAGCGATCGGTTGAAGAGCATGCATTTAGTTTTACTTGTGTTTAGGAGCAGTTGGAGACCACGGAAGGAGAGTTGAATGGCATTGAAGCTCGTCTGGAGGGTTGTTAACACAGTGTCCAAAGAAGGGCCAGAAGTATACAGAATGGTGTCGTCTGCGTAGAGGTGGATCAGAGATATACAGTAGTGAGGCTATAAAAGTTGCGAGGCTACATACAGACACTGGTTAGTCAGGCTGATTGAGGTAGTATGTACATGTAGATATGGTTAAAGTGACTATGCATATATGTTGAACAGAGAGTAGCAGTAGTGTAAAAGAGGGGTTGTGGTGGGCCCCAGTACAGATAGCCCGGTTAGCCAATGTGCGGGAGCACTGGTTGGTCGGCCCAATTGAGGTAGTATGTACATGAATGTAGTTAAAGTGACTATGCATATATGATAAACAGAGAGTAGCAGCAGCGTAAAAAGAGGGTTGGGGAGAGCACACAATGCAAATAGTCCGGGTAGCCATTTGATTACCTATTCAGGAGTCTTATGTCTTGGGGTTAAAAACTGTTGAGAAGCCTTTTTGTCCTAGACTTGGCACTCCGGTACCGCTTGCCATGCGGTAGTAGAGAGAACAGTCTATGACTGGGGTGGCTGGGGTCTTTGACAATTTTTAGGGCCTTCCTCTGACACCGCCTGGTGTAGAGGTCCTGGATGGCAGGCAGCTTAGCCCCAGTGATGTACTGGGCCGTACGCACTACCCTCTGTAGTGCTTTGCGGTCAGAGGCAGAGCAATTGCCGTACCAGGCAGTGATGCAACCAGTCAGGATGCTCTCGATGTTGCAGCTGTAGAACCTTTTGAGGATCTCAGGACCCATTCCAAATCTTTTTAGTTTCCTGAGGGGGAATAGGCTTTGTCGTGCCCTCTTCACGACTGTCTTGGTGTGTTTTGACCATTCTAGTTTGTTGATGTGGACACCAAGGAACTTGAAGCTCTCAAACTGCTCCACTACAGCCCTGTCGATGAGAATGGGCGCGTGCTCGGTCCTCCTTTTCCTGTAGTCCACAATCAATTCCTTAGTCTTGGTTACGTTGAGGGATAGGTTGTTATTCTTGCACCACCCGGCCAGGTCTCTGACCTCCCTATAGGCTGTCTCGTTGTTGTCGGTGATCAGACCTACCACTGTTGTGTCGTCTGCAAACTTAATGATGGTGTTGGAGTCGTGCCTTGCCATGCAGTCGTGGGTGAACAGGGAGTACAGGAGGGGACTGAGCACACACCCCTGGGGAGCTCCAGTGTTGATGATCAGCATGGCAGATGTGTTGCTACCTACCCTTACCACCTGGGGGCGGCCCGTCAGGAAGTCCAGGATCCAGTTGCAGAGGGAGGTGTTTAGTCCCAGGATCCTTAGCTTAATGATGAGCTTTGAGGGTACTATGGTGTTGAACGCTGAGCTGTAGTCAATGAATAGCATTCTCACATAAGTGTTCCTAATGTCCAGGTGAGAAAGGACAGTGTGGAGTGCAATAGAGATTGCATCATCTGTGGATCTGTTTGGGCGGTATGCAAACTGGAGTGGGTCTAGGGTTTCTGGGATAATGGTGTTGATGTGAGCCATTACCAACCTTTCAAAGCACTTCATGGCTACGGACGTGAGTGCTACGGGTCTGTAGTCATTTAGGCAGGTTGCCTTTTTGTTCTTGGGCACAGGGACTATGGTTGGTATTACAGACTCAATCAGGGACATGTTGAAAATGTCAGTGCAGACACCTGCCAGTTGGTCAGCACATGTTCGGAGCACACGTCCTGGTAATCTGTCTGGCCCCGCAGCCTTGTGTATGTTGATCTGTTTAAAGGTCTTACTAATGTCGGCTACGGAGAGCGTGATCACACAGTCGTCCAGAACAGCTGATGCTCTCATGCATGCCTCAGTGTTGCTTGCCTCGAAGCGAGCATAGAAGCATAGAAGTGTCACTGTGGGGACGACGTCCTCGATGCACTTATTGATAATGCCAGTGACTGATGTGGTGTACTCCTCAATGCCATCGGAAAAATCCCAGAACATGTTCCAGTCTGTGATAGAAAAACAGTCCTGTAGTTTAGCATCTGCTTCATCTGACCACTTTTTTATAGACCGAGTCACTGGTGCTTCCTGCTTTAATTTTTGCTTGTAAGCAGGAATCAGGAGGATAGAGTTGTGATCTGATTTACCAAATTAAGAGCGAGGGAGAGCTTTGTATGCGTCTCTGTGTGTGGAGTACAGGTGATCTAGAATTTTTTTCCCTCTGGTTGCACATTTAACATGTTGATGGAAATTTGGTAGAACTGATTTAAGTTTCCCTGCATTAAAGTCTCTCATGCTTGTTAGGTCCTCAATCTGTTGACTGAGCAGGAGGTGAAAGTGGTTGTGCCCACACAAGCCATCGTACGCAGGATGTTTGTGTTGAAATCTCAATAGAGCAACGTGCATTTTCATGTCAAAGGCTTTTTGTACTCAATGTCTAATGGTGATGCCGTACTTTAAGTTTGTGGATGTTTTTCAACTCTGGGTTTTGTAACCTTGTCTGTAAATATAATGATTGTAAATACCCTACATATAAACAGCTATGTGTAGACTGCTTAAATTGACATTGCTTTCATTACATTTAGACAGCAGGCAGGGAACCTTTAGTGTAATATATTATTAAACATATCAGTAACTGCTGAAAATGTAAGAAATGGAAAGGAATCACACACCAACAATACCTCTGGATAGTAGGCCAACTTTTATTAAAAAGTGTAGAGCAGGAAATGGTACAGGATGCTTTGTTTTAAACTGCACAAAAAGGTTTTAAAACAGCCAATTGTTTTCAAAAAGTCTTGGGGACAATGGCCAATAATTCGCCACTTTGGTGAAGGTATTAATAGAAGTTAGTTGGCAATTATTTTATTGAAAAAGAGTACATTTCTTCACTAACTGCAAATGACAGGTATAGGCTAACAGTAAAACAAAAATGAATAGCTTGGGCATGTATTTGCTTTAATCGCTGAACACAACCGGCGCTTATTTGAGCCAGGCTTCTATTTCCTTAATGCACACAGCTTTTGCTCAATAAAATGTTGTAAAGACTACCACACTGTTTGTGACCAGTATAAACATTATAATAACAAATCCTTCGCAGATCAGACTTGCAAAGGCTGCCAATCATACACCCCAATTTCACCCTTCACCAACATGAATTTAATGTTGCGTTTTCTTTTTGGTGGCGACATGGCTAGCAACAATGACAGAATAAAAATAAATAATTAATGCACATGGGAACATCGTAAACAATTTATTTAGACCCGACATTCATTTGAAACAGGCGTTTATTTGCTGAAATGTGTGCCGATTCCCAGCTATTAAAATGAACAGGCGGCTGGCAATTTGAGACTCGGCATTTAATTGAAGTTTTACGGTACATATGATTACAATATGTGAATGCAAAATGGTTACAAAGACTGAAATACACTTTTCTTATCCACTAACAAGCACAATACAGTAAGTGAACAAAGAGATAAAAGGTGTACATTTACAGTGCTACGGAATCTGTCTAGATAGGGTTCCCTGGGAAACTGCATTTATAGACCGGTTCAAGAGCACATCGGCTAAATTGGACCAGTTTCCCAGGGAACCCTGGTATATTCTGTTCCTTCCAATAGTCAGGAAACTCAAGACATACATCTTTATAATTCTATATCTTCTCACTTTGGCATCACACCCAAAATATAATATTGCACTGAATTTACTAAAAGAGTACACATGGCATATTTGTTTTTATTAGCTCAGTCTAACAATCACCTCATAGTACAGAAAACTAAATGCATATGAATGAAGTATATCACAGGCTAAGCTTTGGAGGTACAATTCTGTAAAACAGATGAGTGGGGTAATAAAAACAGCAACAATCAGAGTAATCAAACAACTACACCTAAACCTCAAGGAATGGTTATAAAGATAGACATGATGTAACAACAATATAATTGTAATCCGAGCTCTTACAGTGTACAAAGAATGTGACTCAATTAACAGAAACCTACACTGTTAATATGCAAAAACATAAAATACTGATTGTCGAAGGCACTGAAGAGTAAAAATAAAAGAAGAAAATGTAGAACTACGGGCATCTTCGCAGGTTCAACAACTGTAAAAAAAAAAATATATATATCTTTGGACTTTTTCTGAAATCAGATACAAAACTGATAATGGTGTGTTCACAAACTTCCATTTCACAACTTGTTTTCAATGTTAGCTAGTCTATTCTCTGTCAGTGATAGCAACATACTATCTGTTTTATACCATCCAGAAAATCTCTATCCATATCTTAAGTTCTAGAGAGGGCTACAAATGTCAAGGTCCAGTAGGCTAACACTAGGAACACCCTACCTTCCACAGAGTTGTGAATTTATTAATGAGTAGTATGAGTTTTTTTGTATGACTACATTTACTTGGATATTCAAAAAGTGACAACATATTTCAAACATTAACTCAAGAAACAATTCTATACACATCTCGCCACCGTTGTACCAGATGAACCCAAAGAAACCTCACCCCATTTCATAGTTCATCAATTTGAGTGTAAGAGTCCTCATAAGTCAAGTTTTTTGTAATTAAGAGATTTTTATAATTAGTCCATTGTGCAGATTGATAATTGATTTATACAATGTTTAAACAAATAATGATCTTGATGTTATCAATAAAAAGACAAATTAAAGTAGTTGTCAAGTGCTCCCTACATGGTGGAGTGGACAACTTACACTTGTGCCGACTTTGAACATGCAGCCCTCTTCCCCATTTAGGGGACAGACCACTTCACTGGAGTGGACTCACACAACAGGAGTGAGAACCCTATTATTCTCTGGACCACCTGGGTCCTTCTAAAATCATCCCCGTGTGAATGAAGGGGTTTCTTTGGTACTTCATTGAAAAAGTGTACCACTTCCTTTGATAATCGATGTACTATTGTTGTTCAACAGGGCTGATGGATAAAAATACAAAAAACTGGTGCAACTCATCTCTTGGTGGCTTCTTCTAATATAGAAACTCAACCGGCAAGGTGTAGCGATTTCTTGACTATCAACCACTATACGTAAGATATATACAATGCTATTCGATTTTAGATACCAGTAGTTGAATAACCATATGAGATTTACAAGTATTCTGAGATTTACAAGCAACAAAATTAATATCCCATATTTTCTTTGATGGGTGTTTCAGCCAAATGCCAAACCATGAACATTTGTTTTAGGCCTCACACATATTAACTCACATATCCTTTATGATTTAAATTAAAGGCATCCCATCATGTTTGAAAACAAGAACTGTAGAATTAATAGTCAAATATGTCTGGGAACCAATACGTGAAAGCCCAGACACCAATAATCAAATTAACTAGTCGGCCTAAAGCTGTATTACAATGGCTGTCAGAGAGTTTTAGGCATACCATATAATATTTTATACAGCACTTACTAGTGAGCACTAATGCAAAGTAACTGAACATGTAGTGTCAACATGTTTACACAGACAATTATGTTTTATAACAGGTAGAAAGGGTAAAACAAAAATACTCTGCTGAAACTGATTAAAATGGGATAAATCAAAGCCCTCTGCTCTGCAGGCACTCACTGGTCCAGCTTGGATGCATTGTCAAGATAGTACACATTCACCAGGTGACGATTCAGGTGCCGACGGTACTCCACCTCCAAGGGGAAGGTACGGTCACAGAAAATACACATGTGACTCTTGAGTTCAGTAGGAGTCGGAATCTCTTCTGTGGGAGTTTCAGGGTCATTGGCCAGTTTGCCGGCGGCAGCGGCCAGTCCGTTGAGCCCCGAGTCGTCGCTGCCCTCCGAGGCGCTATCACTGATCTCACTTCCTCCGTCATGGCTGTGGATGCCCTCATCCTCTTCAGTTTCGGTAGGCTTTCCTCTTGGCCTAGGGAGCTCCAGGGAGGGTGTTGTTGGTGTTGATGGTTCTCCTTGTGGCCGTCTGAAATCGGGAGAGCTGTCAATTTCTATGGGAGATGGGGACTCGTCTTCAGGAGTAGGAGTTTCCTCTGCTTGGTCGGCACCCTTAGTCTGCTCAGCCTGTGGCGTTGTGTCCTGAGATGTAGAGGTATGCATTGTGGGGACAGTCTCCTGGTCAGACGCCTGCTGCTCTCCCTGGAGAACTGCTGGCTGAAGCTTTGTAGCTGGACACTTTTTGTTTTCAGGGAGGCTAATAGGGTTCTCAATGATGGAACACCCCTTGTTCTCACTGGAAGCCTCGGTCTCTTCACAGCTTGCTTCTGTCTTGTTGCTCTTTTTCACTACAGGCGAGTTCATAATCTGGTTCGCTGGGTTCTCCTGTTCTGACACTGGGCAAGGCTCAGTCGTCATGCTTTGGGGGATACTGGCTTTTGATTGTGACTTGTGAGCAGCCTTGATTTTTAACCGTTTGGCCTTTATGTCAGTGCAGGGCTCCTCAGGAGATTCCTTCATTGATAAGTCCAAGGCCTCTGCAGCCTTTCTCTTTAGCGGCTTCGTCCTGCTCTTCTCTCCCTGTTTTTCCACTGGTGCATCCAGACTTTGAGGTGCTTTTGCAACAGTCTTTTCAACCACTTTCTCCATTTTTTTAGGACTCTTCTTAGATTTTGTTGCATTTTTGTTCTCTTTTCCTTCCCTCTCATTCTTCAGTGTTCCCAGCTGCTCTTTTTTCTCCTTCTCCAGCTTCTTGTTTTCCTCCTTCACTTTCTCCATATTCTCCCTCTCCAGCATGTCTTTCTCTAACCTCTCCTTGACCGATTTCTCCTTCTCAATATCGTCCTCTTCCAAACTCGCCTTTTTAACTTTTTCCACGGTTTCCTTTATTTCACTCTTATCCTGAACACTCGTTTTCCCCTTCATCTGTTTTTTTGGACGTCTCTTAACTTTATTACCTGTGGTTTGAACTGCAGCTGCTGTCTCCTTCAGGGTAACATGCTGCTTTGTATTCTCACTGCTCATCTCTATACTCTTGCGTTTCAGTGTTACCTTTTTCTCTGCCTTGTCCTTTGCCTTTTTAGGTGTCTCTTTGACAGGGGAGACACAACATTTCTTGTGGGTCTTGTCTGTTGCTACACTTTCTGCAGCTTGAAGAGGGCCGGGATTGCTGCTCTTCTTGGTCGAGAGATTGATATGGATTGATTGTTTATCAGCTCCAGAGATCGCTGGTCTCTCCTCCATGTCCTCCTCCTCCTCATCAATTGCAGACAGCTCAAACTTTGCAATTCCATTCACGATGGTGTACTCATCAGTGAATTCATCAGAATCAGGTTTCTTGACACGCAGCTTGACCTTTGACACATCCATTGCAATCTGTGGGCAGCCGGGGTGTCTAGATTTGATGTGATACTGCAGGTTACACTTCTTGGAAGCGGCATACTTGCAGACAGGGCAAAGGAACTGACGCGGGTTGAGATGGAGCTCCACATGCTTTTTGTAGTTGCTGCGATCAGCCGTCTTGTATGGACAGTGGGGGCAGCACAGGGGCTTGGGCCCATTGTGAACCTGTCTGGAATGGCGTGTCACCTCATGCTGATTGGCAGCCAGGTAGTTGCAGCGGTCACATTTGAAAGGCCTTTCACCTGTCAAGAAAAGCAATGTGGAGAATGCTCAGGTTACAGACATTTTAACTGCTATTAACTTCTATGGGAACACTGGCTCACATTTCATGCAGGGAAGATGGACCAGAGTAAGGAGAGACAAGCAACAATTACAGGTCGAACACTAAGCATCTCACAGCACGTATCGCAAACCACTTTACCGTTCTTATCCAAAACCATCTGCTCCAGCGAATGCAACAAAGGAGAAAAAGTTGACTATGAGAGGAAAGCAAAACAGAGACCTATATCTATGCACAATCAATTATATTTGTGTAATTTATGCTACATGCTAGAAATATGTACTGTCAGGCTTTTTTTGTCATGTAGCCTGTGTTAGACACTCACCTGAGTGGGTTCTCATATGCCTGGTAAGATGGGTCTTCTGGGAGCTTGAGTACTCACAGTACGGACATCGAAAAGGACGCTCCCCTATAGCAGCAAAAACAGAGTTAGCTATAATGTTAAAAACAATCATACGTTGACCATTAAGTGCATTCTAAGAGTGAAAAGGTTATTTTCGACATACCTGTGTGGGTGCGGATATGCTGCACGTAGTTGTTCTTACGGTCCGAGAAATAGCAGCACTGATTGCAGGTGAAGAGCTTACTGGGGAAATGGTTCCTGAGGTGCTTCCTCCAGTGGTACTGGCTGACGGTGGTATAAGTGCAGATGGTGCATTTGTAGACCCTCTGGTCATCGCCCTCCTTCTCGTGGTGCTTGAGGTGAGCCATGTAATGGTCGTAGCGGTTGGTGTTGTAGCCGCAGCGCTCACAGCGGATCACCCCTTTGTTGTTGGCCCCGCTATCACCGCTCTCTGCCTCTTGATCTGGTCCCGCCGAAGTCTCTTTTGCCCGTGCCTTGTCCCCCTCCACGCGTTTCACCACGATCATCCTATTGGCGCTATGAATTTGGATGTGGGTTACAAACTCCTCCTCTCGCTGGGCCTGGTAGTTGCATGGTTTACAGAAGAAGGGTTTCTTCTTCTTAGCTGACTCCATGATCATGCCCAGAGGTGTAGAAGGGGTGAAAGGGGTGGGAGGGCTAGAAGGGCGCTGTTCAGAGGGTTTGGACAGGTCCATCCCTTCTTCCTCTTCTACTTCATCGTCAATCTCCTCAACCTGGGAAAGGGCCACCCTTGGAGACTCTGGGTAGTCTACAATACACATCTCTCGCTCATGGCTATCGTAACTGTATCTGATGATGTTCTCGTCTTCACTATCGGAGTAGCTGCTGCTGCCGACGGTTTGAAGCTCCATCATCTCCTTCCCTTCTGTTGGATTTTCACAGGCTACGTTGGCGAGCATGACCAGCTGTGGGGCCGGCAGCTCATTGTGTGGAAGCTCAGCCAACCCCTGGGCATCCTCCACCATGGGCATGCCAGCTGAGGTGGCATACATGACTAACCCCATTGGATATACCGTCTGAGAAGCCATGTTGGGAGAACTGTGGCTGTGGCTGTGGGGGGGTGGGGGGCAGAACCAGAGGTCATGGTCATTGATCAAACAACTTCAAATAAGATATGTTAAATTATGTTTGTTTTCATTTCAGAACTAACATTTTTGTAGTAGTCACAGAGAGTATGAGTTTTAACAGGCCTTTAATTCTGGACTTCATCAATCTTTTGAACGTTTATCACATAGGCCACTCAGTCCCACGTCATCAAAATTATATGGCTTGCAAGTTCTCCAAGCAACTACCAACCAGGGACATACCATGTAAGGTAATTTGGTATTCATATCATGGTTGGAAAGTGCAGGATGTTTTTTATAATAATCCAGGAATGGTGGATACAATAAAGAAAAAACAAATGTCATCAATCCAAGTGTCAAAATAAATAAAAGGGAAGTATGCTAAACCTATACAATTTCAGAACACTTTCATCATGTCATTGATTCCTTATCTGGATTTAGTCATGTCTTCATGCAGTCTGCTGTACATATCAATGTGATGAACCAGTATGTGACTATAACAGATGACAATGTTGTATCGATTCTTAATTTGTAAAAAATGATATTTATCCAGACTATTTCATACTTAAAATGTAACCAATTAAATGAGAAATAAAATATTTTTCCCCCCCCCCATAAATATATTTAAATGTTTAACACCAAACTACCAAGAATATACCACCACTTCAAAATGTATGTTTCATAACTTCATTGTGGGCCTACGTCATGTATTTTACTTTAACACAGTGCCTTGGGAAACCCCATAGTGTCCTAGGCCTGTGTTTGCATGCACAGAAATGTGTGTTCGGCCATTTTGAAACAGCACCACCAACTTGGTCGACAGCGCCCAAAAACTACAGTAGCCTGCCCTACATTCTAACTAGTACGTAGAGAAAATAAGAAAGGGGTTGTATGATCTCAATGCGAAACAAAATATATAGCTATTATTGACCTAAATGGTAATGATGACCAAATACGTAAACAAATGTAAAAAATAAACATTTTACATGTCTTTACTTTCTAACTATGAGACAAAGTGCATAGACATACTTTGCCACCCTGCTGGTATTACAATAATCAAACTGAATACAATATGACTTGCAAAATAACATTTATTTGACTGAGTTATAGTCTATGTATAGTTGTAAACAAGGACTAGACTTCAGCAATACAAAGCAGAAAGTTGCAACAAAAAAAGCTACAGTAAAGGGTTGGTCGGGGAGAAGACAATTATTTAATTTCTTTAACAAATGGATCGATTGTAGTTAAAACTAACTTTTACCAACAATAGTATTCCACAAATCGCCATGCAAACTTGCCACGACAGGCAGAGAATGTCGCTGTCCAGCAAGGCCCTCAAAACTTCACTCGGAAAACTAGTTTCGCGGAAGAGCAAACTCCGACCAAAACGAGGTTGTTAACTTGTAAACTCTTGAAAAATGTAGCGATAATGAGTGATGTTCGTTTTACTTTAAAAAAAATTATATAGATCATAAATAAAGTTTGGCGTGTAAACACTTCGAAAGTTTAGAACAGCGTTATGTTAGCCATGGTCCTGATCTTCGTGCTGAAATCAGCCCTGGACAGCGCCTCTCCCTTTCAACAACCCCCACACTGCCTCCATTTTCAAAACTGTTCGTCAAAGTTAGTTTGTTTCACAAATTAAAACAATAAACAACAAATCTGTTCATTCCTAAATTACACACAACTCACCGTATATCTGTATCCACTCCTTGTCGGTATTCGGTTTATATTATCGATGTAATAGTACACAAACTATTCACGGAAGAAGTTTCCACACATTCCTACACATCGGCCTGGCTCCGTCTGTTTGCAGGGATGGCTGACGTCAACGCGAGCTAGTGTTTCTGCCGTGGGCTTCTTCTTTCCAAATCCCAATGTACCAAATGGTCATACAATCTAGCAATCCGGTTATTATTATTATGCATTATGAGTTGATTTATTTTCATTTAGAAACGTTTTGGCAAAAATGTATTCCTCTTATATATAAACTAAACTAAACTAATATATATATATATATATATATATATATATATATATATATATATATATTACACTGGGGGGCTAATTAGCTATCTAGAATGCTCGGAACACCTGCGTGTAATGGAAGAAGGCCGCCAGAAATGTGTAAGCTGCAACTGTGATAAAGCCAGTTAGACACAATAAGTGTATATTTTGCATTTCTGAAATTATTTTGATGTGATGTGATATGAAAGTAATGGGCTTTATTGAGAATCAATTCACGTTTAGATGGAGTATTTGGCTGTTTTGGCTGCCAGAGCCAGTCTACCTCTGAAAATAATATGTTAAATCCTTGGACCTTAAGGAGTCCAAGGCGCCTTAAGAGTACATATTGGGCTACATACAATGTCTACTGCTATACACATCATTCCCAATAATACAATCACAAATGTAACATTATAATTAAATATAAAGAACATTTCACAAGTCAAAGTACAACGATTTATGCATAATTCATTAGTGTTTTAAATCTTCACATTGTCGGCTTCACAACAAACAGTTGACAGCTTCAGCACCCTGATAATGCCACATAATCAGATGGTCTCATGGTTTAATTCACCATACCTGGGTTGGCTGGCCTGGTTATTTCCCCAAAACAGTCCTGAAACATTGTTTACATGATGTGTAATATATACATACAGAATGTGTAGTTATTAGATCAGTGTAAGGGGAAAAAATAGATAATCTTCCTGTTTCCGTGTTTTATTACCAGGTATACTGGGGAAAACCCACACTGACCACGGAGAAAGAGCTATTGCATAAATCCCACAATGCAGGTTTGATTGAATTCTGTCCACACCAATATAATATAATACCTGGATGGGATGGTTCAAGGGATGCCCATCCTTCTGTGTGACCTCTGTATGTGGGGAATGTTTCAGCAGAGGATCTACCAGGCCTAAATGCAAAATAAAAAATAGAACATGAGAGCAACCCACACAGACTGCATTCTCCAGTCCACAGTGTACTGCTGCACAAAAACTAACTTTGGTCTGTTGGGTCCATGGTTGGGTCCAAAGTCTTTTGGAGCATGCCAGGAAGCAGGCTCTAGTCTGGGCATACACGTGCCCTCACTTGTGAAATTTGGTCTTTGCAACTGTATAGTCATGGGTCTGTTGCAAATAGAGACAGCTTTTCAGCTTGATGAATGTGTTATAAACAACTCAAGGCCTCCAGGTCATGAATTACACCAGAAGCATAGGTAGTTACCTTGGGGGAGTTTGCCTGTAAAAAAATGTAATTGACACACACCAGCTGGTCATGATCAAATAAAAAAAAAACATTTAAAAAAACAAAACTTTTTTGCTAACACAATATTCAAGCGAAACATAATTATCATGGACACAATGTATCACAACGAAACGCCGTCCGCCACGGGGTGGCGCTTGTATGATATATTTGACATGGGGACACTGCTTCGATCAACATTTTAACAAAGATTATTATAATTAAACCAAGATGAACCACAGACTGTCGTTTCAAATCGAAACAAACGAGTCAGTGGGCAGAACAAACAAGAGGTGGGCAGAGCCAAACTCGAGCTAGAGATCCTATTGGTGCGTTCTAGCATATATTAAGTCTACAAAACTTAGTGCACTCTGTTCGTAACAGGTTATAGTTTTGGGAATAGAAAACTGTATTGAGATCAAATGTTTTATCGATGAGAAAATTAGCAGAATGTCGGACAAAATCCATCTCGTTCCATCTTCTCCCACTGCCGACCACTGGGCTTCCTCTCACTATCACATTTGGTAACGTTAGTGAGTCGAAACGCCAAGAGGACGCTCCACATTTATACATCCGGTGAAATACCTGTCTCACACAATGGAATGTTTATGCAGATTTGATCAAAACATTTTTTGCGGTTGATTAATTCTATCAATGTAGGTCACATATGCCTTGATCTCATTGGCCAATGAAATAAAGTCTTCTCTTAATTTAGTGCTCCATTTGACATAATTTTTACTAACAGACTGAATGTTTCATATTAAAAGGGACAATAACATAAAACCAGATACACTAAATAAACAGTTTAATAACTTTCTACCATATGTTGTTATTTATTTACACTTTACACTGAATTTCATAGTTTTATTTTATTTCCATCTGTCAAACAAAGAAAAAAGTTTCGAAAGACCAACTTCAGTTAGTCAGTGCATATATAAAGGAAAACCAACCAGTAACATTTACAAGCATATCATAGAAGATATAACTACTACAAGCACTTTATTGCTTGGGATGTATTCATTACGTCTTGCAACTGAAACCGTTTAGCGTTTAATAACCAAACGGAAGCAAACAAAGCAAACTGAACGAAATGGGGAAGGACCTAAATGATTTGTTCAATAGAAACTCGTTTTCGTTACAAAACGTTTTCCTTTTGGAGTAAACGGTTTCTGGTGAAAAACGTTTTGCAACAGAATAGGCGTAATGTCATGTAACTGTACGCACACTCGGTTCTTCATAGGGGTCCGTCGTGAGGGAGCTTGAGCAGAGTTGCAGGCAGTGAATGGACCCTGAGAGCACGCTAGTTTGGAATTGAAAAGTGTCGCGGTAGCTTTGATAAAGAATATCATCAAGATGAAGCAGCGGCATTATAAATTGGATGCACTGTTGAGCGCTACATCCCGAGGGGTTTGCGCTGATTGTACGGAGATTATGATAGCTGGTTAAATGACATCCCTTGAGAAAGCAAGAACAAGATGTATGTCAGGAGAAGTTCAGTATTATCATAAGGAGATGTATACTTGGAATAGAGAGAGCGGGAGGAAGATGGTGAGCTTGAGTCGGTTAAAAATAGCAGAAAAAGGGAGATGGTTTGTTAAAGAATAATGGTAGAAAATGTAAGCGGAGGGAGCTGAAGACAGGAGGAGAAATGGAAGTGAATGAGGGCAAAATATCGGAGGTGGTAGGTGTGGTGAAGTTCTCGGAGCCCGAGGCTTGCACAGAGGGTCAGGATAAAGATGAGTCTGTGACAGTTGGAGTGAAGTTTTTGGCTGATCCATTTGTGGTTTCAGGGTGGGTGAAAACAGAGTTGGGTACTGTGGAATCGGTGAGGGTAACCAGAAGTGGTCTTGTGATAATTGTTTGTGTTTCTGCTGGTCAGAGGGAGAAGGAGCTCTGTGTTAAACGAATGGGGCAAGAAATGTAAATTGTTTCGCTCTCAAGAAAAGGGCGCCATTGAAAGGAGGGATTACTGGGGTAGCAGTAAATGTAAAAGTTGACCAACTGAAGGGGAAGATTCCCAGTGTTTGTGATGCTCGTCGTTTGGTGCGACAGAGACAGAGTGGCGAGAGTGGTGAAACTGAAGTCATTGTCTGTTCTTTTGAGTTTTGATGTTGAGTCTTTGCCCGACAAAGTGATGTTAGGATATATAAGTTATACTGCATGAGCTTTTGTGCCGAATACGTTACGTTGTTACAGGTGTCAAGCTTATGGGCATGTGGCAGCAATGTGTAGGAGGGAGGTTCCTAGGTGTGAGAAGTGTGCAGAAGGGCATGAGACAAAGGAATGTGTAGCATTAGGGAAAGTAGTTGTCTTGTTTTGTACGCTTTGTACAAATAATAAAACGCAGAACTACAGGATGTTTCTTAACATAACTCTTTATTAACTAGCTACAACTACATGTTCGCCTATCTCCAACCACGATCAACTGACTATGCCCTAACCGTCTGGGTGGTCTTAACCAATCACTGCACAGTAGGATACGGCGGTAAAACGCATCCAATTATAATTCAGTATGTATTCACATATGAATATTACATCCCCCTTCTTTTAAAACAAAATACAAATGTTTACATATTCTAAGCTTTTCTTTTGAATACATGCTCTGTAGTTTGAACTCATGGTAAGTAACCATTTATATTGCATAACACACCAACTGAATCAACATAGACTCTGAAACAATGATCCAACATACTGTTACTTTTAGAACAAGGGATTCTCAGCAACTCAGCTTTCACTGTAGAAATGACATCTTAACATTTCAAACAAATACAATACCAAAGCATTTCAAGTGAACTTTCAATAACAAGTTTACAGTCTGGAACTCTTTTAGGGCAGCGATCCGCCTACACCCTTTGACATTTCACAGGTCGAGGACAGCTCTGGGCTTGACCTCTCTTCCTGACCTTGTGCGATATGATGTTGAGCATGCTTCTGTGTCAGTCAACAGCTCTTGTGGTGTTGCAGGTAAGTATGGTGTATGTTGTGCTGTGTGTGTGTTTAGTCCATCACGTTCTCTTTCAGGGGAACAGTTCATCTCATCAGTGTGTTGTTCTTTTGTGTTCAGTAAGTGACGACGATTGCGGCGGTACACTGCTCCTTCTGCTGTGCGGACGTAATATGAACGTTCAGTGTCAGCTGGCTGGATGACGACTGCTGGTTTCCAGAGGCCATGCTCCTGGATTCTAACTGACTCTCCGTCGATCAGTGGTGGCAGTGGTCTAGCTGACCTGTCGTAGTATCGCTTTTGTTGTTGTTGTCTCTGTGCACGTTTTCCATGCATTTCATTGTAGCTGACGACCTCAGGTTGCAGCTGCTGGTTGGTGCTGGGAAGGGTTGAGCGAAGTCTGCGGCTCATCAACAGCTGGGCTGGTGATTTGAAGTTGTCAACTGGAGTGTTGCGGTATTCAAGGAGACTGAGGTAGGGGTCTCTCTTGTCTGCTTTTGCTTTGTCCATGAGTGATTTAGCAATCTGCACAGATTTTTCAGCAAGGCCATTACTTTGAGGGTAATGTGGGCTTGTGGTGACATGTGTGAACTCCCATGCTTTTGTGAAGGATTCAAACTCATTTGATTTGTAACAGGGCCCATTGTCAGATATTAAAGTCTCTACAATGCCATGCCTGGCAAAGGCTGCTTTTAGCTTGTGTATCACAGCTGCAGATGTGGTGCTGTGAAGCTTGTCGAGTTCGAAGTATCTGCTGTAGTAGTCCACTGTTACGATGTAGTCCTCGTTGTTCCAGGTGAACAGATCGGTTGCCACCACCTGCCAGGGTCGGTCTGGGATACAGTGAGGTAACATTGGCTCTTTGGTGTTTGAGGGGCGTCTTTCAAGACAGATGGTGCATCTACCAACAATGTCCTCTATTTGTTTGCACATTCCAGGCCAAAACATAATGTCCCGTGCTCTCTGTTTGCACTTTTCCATGCCCATGTGTCCAGCATGGATCTTTGTCAAAATCTCTTCTCTGAGACTGGTAGGAATAATGATTTTCTCTCCTTTGAAAATGATTCCGTTGATCTGTGATAGTTCATCACGATGGTTCCAGAATTCTGAGACGCTCTGAGGGCATTTTCTCCTCTCCTCAGGCCATCCATCCTGTATGACTTCCCTCAGCTGTGTGAGTTGAGAGTCCTTTCCTGTTTCTGCTTGGATCTCCTTCAGTTTTGTGTCACTAACTGGTAAGTTGCTGTACACAGTGTGTACTTGCATGTCCATGCCTTCACTGAGGCTGCTGTCCTTGTAGGTAAGAAACTTCCTGGAGAGTGTGTCTGCGACAGGAATGTCTTTGCCTGGACGGTGAGTGATTGTGAAGTCGTATTTTTGTAGTTGAAGGATCATTCTCTGTAGCCTTGGCGGGGCTGCAGCTAGTGGTTTCCTCATGATTGACTCAAGGGGCTTGTGGTCGGATTCCACAATGACTTGTCGTCCATATACGTACTGATGGAAACGTTTACATCCGAATAGAATGGCATAGAGCTCCTTTTCAATTTGAGCGTAGTTGATTTCACAGTCTGTGAGAGATTTGGAAGCGTAGCCGATGGGCTTTCCTTCTTGCAGTAGCACTGCACCTAGTCCATACTTCGACGCGTCCACTTGGAGTCTGAGCTCTTTGTTGGGGTCGTAGTAGGCAAGGATTGGTCCTGGTTCTCTCGTGATCAAGTCTTTCACATTCTGGAAAGCAATGTCGTGTTGCTTGTCCCAAAGAAACTCACTGGACTGCTTTAGCAGTTGACGCAGGGGTGCATTAGCATTGGAGAGGCTGGGTGCGAACTTGGATAAGTAGTTGACCATGCCAAGCACTGTTTCCAGCTCTGCACGGTTTTTTGGTGGCTCCATTTCTTTTATGGCTGAGATCTTCTGTGGATCTGGCTTGATTCCATTCGCTGTGAGAAGATGTCCGAAGTAGCTGACCTCTGTAGCGCCGACTGTGCTCTTCTCTGGGTTGAGCCGGACTCCTCTCTCGCGGGATCTTTGCAGCATCGCGCGGAGGTTTCGGTCGTGCTCCTCTTTGGTTCGACCATAGACAAGGATGTCATCCACAATTGCCACAACTCCGTCGAGGCCTTCGTACACTTCGTCGATCTTTCGCTGAAACTCGTCTTGGGCTGAGATAATCCCAAAAGGCAGGCGACGGAACCTGTAGCGTCCAAACGGTGTGTTGAATGTTGTAAGCTTAGATGACTCTTCTGTGAGCTTGATAGCCCAGTAGCCTGATCTAGCGTCCATGACGCTGAAGTAGTGTGCTCCCGCTAGCTTGTGTGTGATGCCATCTAGCGTCGGTAAAGGGTAATGGGGCCGTTTGATAGCCTTGTTCAAGTCTCTTGGGTCGAGGCATACTCGGAGCTTGCCTGTGCGTGGTTTCTCCACCACCACTAACGCGTTTACCCAGTCGGTTGGTTCTGTAACCTTGGTGACTATGTCAGATTGTTCCATGCTCTCCAACTCTTTCTTCAGACGGGCACGGAGAGCAAGGGGAATCTTTCTCGGGGGGTAGACCACAGGGGTTGCGTCTGGGTCAAGGTGAATGGTACATTCTCCTGGGAATAATCCTATTCCTGTAAAGACATCAGCAAACTCCTCCAGTACATTTCCTGTCTCTACTGGTGCTGTTACTGATAAAACTAGCTTGATGAGGTCCATGTCTAAACATGCTTTAAGACCTAGCACTGCAGGTGCTCTAGTGTCAACAACGTAAAAGTCCAACATCATGTCACTTTCCTTGTATTTGCATTTGAAAGTGCATGTGCCTTTTACTGGGAGCTGTTCACCACCATAACCAGTCAGTCTGCGCATGGTGGGCTGTAGCTCACACTCAGATGTCAAGCTGCGGTACTTATTCAGAGGAATAATGTTTACTTGTGCACCAGTGTCTAGTTTGAACTTTAGCTTTGTGCCTTGTGTTCCTATCTCAATGTCAGCAAAGGCTTGCTCTGTCTCTGATATGTGACTTTTTCCTGTCACTGAATCAATAAACAGTTCATCATCATTTGACTCTTTGATTGACATTTCATCTTCACTCACTGTGTGTACTGTTTTTCCACGGTAAGCTCTGCACACTTTTGCAAAGTGATTCCATTTACCACATTTAGTACACTGTTTGCCTTTAGCTGGGCAATTTCCTTGTTCGCCATGCACTTTGTATCCACAATATCCACATGTTTTGGGGCGTTTTGAGTCTGTGTCGCTCTGTTTTGGAGTTATGTCTCTCTCCGTTCTGAAACGCGCTCTCTGGGCACCGGAGGTGTGCTTTGATGTCTGCCTGACTGCGTGCACTGCTTGTTCACGTGATGCGCTCGTGCTGCGGCGCGAAATGGTTTTCATCTGAGCCTGTGCTAGCTCGTGAGATCTGGCTATGTCGATAGCTTTGTCCAGCGTTAGCTCAGACCCAACATTCAAAAGTTTCTCTCTCACTCGCGGTGAGTGTATTCCAAATACAATACGGTCCCTGACCATCTCATCCTTGTTTGCATAATCACAGTCTTTCACAAGCAGACGCAGCCCAGTCACAAACGGTTCAAAAGACTCGCTAGCTCCCTGTACTTTCTCATGGAATTTGTACCTAGCGAAAATTGTATTAGTCTTCGGCACAACATATGCTTCAAAACGATCGTAGTATGTTTTCAGTACCTTTGATTCAGCTTCGGTAAGTGTCCATGTGTTGTAAATATCTCTCCCTTTTTCACCGATCCAGAGGAGCAGGTAGCTACATTTTTCCTCTTCTCCTCTTTCCTTCAGAGGACCCGTGAACATTAGCTCCACATGCTGTTTGTACTTACGCCATGCATCGGGTAAGTTTGTAGACTCCCAGTCCATTCGAGGTGAAGGAACTCCAGAAAAATCCATCTTTTAAGACCATTTACTCTGACACCATGTCTTGTTTTGTACGCTTTGTACAAATAATAAAACGCAGAACTACAGGATGTTTCTTAACATAACTCTTTATTAACTAGCTACAACTACATGTTCGCCTATCTCCAACCACGATCAACTGACTATGCCCTAACCGTCTGGGTGGTCTTAACCAATCACTGCACAGTAGGATACGGCGGTAAAACGCATCCAATTATAATTCAGTATGTATTCACATATGAATATTACAGTAGTGGTATGTGTTAATTGTCGAGGTGCCCATGGTGCTGGGGATCAGAAATGTCCTGTGTGAGAGAGGCAGGTTGAGGCTTCCAGGATGAGAGTAGTGCAGAAGTTGTCATTTGCTGAGCCAGTGAAGAAAGTAGAGGAAGATGGGTCAAGGGGGAGGGATCTAAGAGGAGTGGTGTGAGTAGTAGATCTGTACCAGTACAGAGGGATAGGCCAATAAGTGATATATGTTTTAGTGAGGTTGGATCTTTAGCATTTATAGCAATGGTTATCAACTGTACTACAGGGATGGAACATAAGTCACAGAAAATTGAGGTTGTGGTGACAGCTGCAGAGAGCTATTTGGGTGTGCAAGACTTAACATCAGAAGAGTTACAGGGTCTGATAAGTGGTGATGTCCCATCCTTTCAGGTTGTTGGCATGAGTTAGGACTAAATAGATTTAAATAGTGGAGTAGGGTGGTGTTATTTTAATTGTATTTGTTTTGAGAATTTTCTGTGAGTGTAGTGTTATAGTAGGGTATTTGTTTATCTAGTAGGTGGCGTTAATGCAACATATTGAATGCCAACCGCCGTTAAACCTCATCGAAGAAGAAGTTTTTCGTAGGGCAGACTCCTCCCTGCTGCAGTTCACATGGAAGATGTCACTTGAACTAGCCACGAATTTATGTTGGGGTCTCCACAAGGAAATGGCTGAGGGATTACGTAGTTTGTTTCCAAATTGTACAACTCTGACGTTACTTTTTTAATCCTGGACGCTAATATTTTAATTACAATAGCATTATACCATCGGATATGTGTGTTTGAGTTTAGTTGAAGTCAATTTGGCTAACATAACGGGAAACGAATCATTTCGAGAATCTCACCTCGGACTTGCTGCTGTTAGTTTACTACCTAGCGATAACGCTGGTATTAACTTGAGGGAGGCTTTTACAACAAGATAACTAATTTCTTATACGAAATACGACTAAAGTACAAGCAAGGTAAAGGATAAAACTGGCAACTTTTTCTTGAAGTTGTCTCGAGCGAAAATGAGCAATTGTACCGTTAGCATCTAGCTAGCAAATTATCTAACGGTAGCTAGTTGAGTGACATCCGTGGAAATTGGGTATGGTGTTGCAACTTTGTAACGTCAACGTTACCTACTTTAGATTTGTTTATCAATTTAACTAGCTACAGTAGCTGATTTAGCATAGCATGCTAATGATGCGGGATTCAACTGTGAATTTCAGTGTTCTCCATAGAACTTGCAAATTGGTCGTCATTCTATGTTTTCTCCATATTTCGGTCACTTTAATTTTTTACGTGAGGTCGTTAGATATTCCATTTTCGTTTGCACAAAATCAGCAAGCGAACACAGCGAAAAAGCATGACCAAACTACATCAAAGGACACCAAACCTGACGTGGTTGAAACGAACCGCTTTTCTATAGACAACGTGACATCTACACTCACCAAAGAACTTGTAAAATGTCTTGACACTTCGCCACTGCTTGGTAAGTAGCTATGAATGTGTTGCCAAAACTAATAACGAGTCGATGGCAACTAATATTTAATCAACATTGCATAATCAATATTTCTGACGTATGTTGTAGACTCACTGGTACGTTTTATAGTCATATGATGCCTGGTTGGTAGTCTTGCCAAAAGTGGTTTTTATCAGCAAAGAATAAAAGTTGTTGACCATGTAAATCGGACACAGTCATTCATTAATCTGCTCTGATGAGGAATGGGTAGAGTTTGCATTACATATGTCGCTTTAATCTGTATCTTAATGCAACCTACAAGCGCCAAGTATAACCAGTTAGTCGATGTCTTAGTTATTTTATGACCACTTAGCCTGTAGGGTTTGATATTTCACTTATTTATACAATAGGTATATCTAAGGCCACACGCCCACACCCTTATGTAACAGTTTTGCTTCCGTCCCTCTCCTCGCCCCTACCTGGGCTCGAACCAGGGACCCTCTGCACACATCGACAAAAACTCCACAAAAACTGTTACAAAAACTACTTCAAGGTCTCAGAACGAGTGACGTCCCCGATTGAAACGCTATTAGCGTGCACCCGCTAACTAGCTAGCCATTTCACACCGGTTACACGTACATTATTAATGCATAGCATAGGTCTACTGCTAATGCTCTTGAATGAGCAGCTTTGCTTGTTTCCACAAAGGTTTGTTGTTGTTCAGAGGCCTTCTCTCAAGTTTAAAAAATTGGTTTATGCAGCTTTGGCCTGAGCTGATCTGTCTCTCTGCCACAAAACCCTGACTGCTGGGTGGGAATTGGTGGATTAAAGTGGTGTGCACATTCTCCCCTCAGCTGACTTGGAGATTGAATTGAAAAGCAATGCCGTCTAGGAACATCAACCTCCAGGTCACATTACAGAAAACAATACAATAAGTTCACTACATCATATATGCAGTTTAACCTTCTGTTATTTTTTGTATGGCTTTTGTAATTTGACCTACTGTAGCTACTTGTGTAAGCCACTGGCATATAGGAGCCACACTATTGTGTTCAATAATAAAACAGCTGAGAGGTTATTGTCAGCAGAAAAGGCAGTCGCGGGAGATTGGAGAACTAGGCTGGATTTTCTTGCAATAGGAAATTAGGTCTACAATATTAACAGATTTTACATGCCATTTCCATTGGCTCTACTGAAATCATCAGTTATCAGGGCTGTTGTAGATAGAGAGCCCTGACAAAATTGTATAAGACTTCCCTTCTCTCCTGTTCTCATCCAGTGGGCCCACTGCGAATTGAGTTCTCTAACCCAGTCAGCCTTGATGTGGTGAGGAAGGAGAACCCCAATCTTCAGAATGGGGGGCGCTTCAAGCCCAAAGACTGTGTGGCCCTCCAGAAGGTGGCTATCATCATCCCTTTCCGCAACCGCGACGAGCACCTCAAGTTCTGGCTGTACTACCTCCATCCCATCCTTCAGCGCCAGCAGCTGGACTACGGCATCTATGTTATCAACCAGGTGAGTCCTTCCCGGCCCCTGACTGCTCTCTGTCTGCCTGTGTGGAGTAGTTGGTAGTGCTGAGTGATTATTGGAATTCCATTTTGTTTGTTTTTTCTGTTAGCTCAATGCGCACATCGTACAGTTTCTCTGGAGATAAATCAAATCAAGCCTGAACTGTGCAATGTAGTAGGCAGTTGTTGTTTCCAACAGGCCAATATTCTACATATTGTAGCCCATAAAACATGGTAATTAACTACAATGACCATAATCCATTGCTCATCTACTTGTCCGGTCTGTTTCTTTTACGACTGCTATGGAAGAGGGAACAATGCACGATTGTGAGGTGATCTAAAGAGTAGCTGTTTCTTTGTGAGGTATCACTGCCTTAAAATGCATGATCTAAGTGATTGATACTTGGTATTCAGCAGTCTTAAAGGTATGCCTTTTTTTACTTTGAAGAACTACAGTATAGTGATTTTGTCAGACAGAATAGGCAGCAGCTCTATAGAGGTGAGATGGTGACTTGGAATGAAATAATAGTCATCAAATAAAACAAATGTTATATACACAACTGAAACCTATTACTAAAGTAATGTGAATTAATGGTTAGTAAACAGTAATGGGCAGTCACTACTATCATTGGACTTGTATTAATTGTTTTATTGTGTTACAGCATTCAGCCCAAATAATGCATAGTGCTTTTAATGTAACAGTTATTTTTTTTAATACATTATTTTTTAAATAATCAAACCGACTTCAAAAAGCGCTAATCACTCAGCACTAGTAGCGGGAAATGCAGTAAGATTTTAACCAGTGAGCAAATCTTAGTGCAGGCAGTGCCCCTTTAAATTAGGTGGTTTTAATGCATGAAACAAACAAGTGGTCAGTATATTTCCAATATAGGATAGCTAGAGTTTACTGGTATGGTAAACCACAAGTACAGGTACTTTTGCCATATTTTATTTGGGTTTGTTTTTTACGTGTTAGCCTAGGCTATGTAAAATGAAAAGGGCATCAAGCTCCCAAATGACAGGCTGTAATGGCAGTTGCCCAGTGACTAGTTGAGAGATGCACTGGTAGATTTGTTTTCTTGTTGAGTAACTCTTCTGGGACAGAGACATATGGGCAATTCCATGGTAACGGTTTACGCTGAGACTCAGATTTTTCACTTTAAAATGTATACCAAAGAAAAACCATTGATTTCAAGGTTTAACAAACAATACAACTCCATGCACAAGGACTACACTTTCAATACTTTCCACTGAAAATTGTACAAAAACACATTGATAGGAAAAACTGTGCAGATACAAAGTTTGGTAACAATAAAACTGAGGGAGATTTTATCGTAATTCTGTTGCCAAACTTTTTTCCAGTAAATGTACACTACTGTTCAAAAGATGGCATCACTTAGAAATGTCCTTGTTTTTGAAAGAAAATCACATTTTTTTTGTCCATTAAAATAATATCAAATTGATCAGAAATACAGTGTAGACATTGTTAATGTTGTAAATTACTTTTGTAGCTGGAAACGGCTTATTTTTTATGGAATATCTACATAGGCCCATTATCAGCAAACATCACTCCTGTGTTCCAATTGCACGTTGTGTTAGCTAATCCAAGTTTATAATTTTAAAAGGCTAATTGATCATTAGAAAACCCTTTTGCAATTATGATAGCACAGCTGAAAACTGTTCTGATTTAAAGAAGCAATAAAACTGGCCTTCTTTAGACTAGTTGAGTATCTGGAGCATCAGCATTTGTGGGTTTGATTACAGGCTTAAAATGGCCAGAAACAAAGACCTTTCTTCCAAAACTCATCAGTCTATTCTTGTTCTGAGAAATGAAGGCTATTCCATGTGAGAAATTGCCAAGAAACTGAAGATCTCGTACTACTCCCTTAACAGAACAGCGCAAACTGTCTCTAACCAGAATAGAAATAGGAGCAGGAGGCCCCGTTGCACATCTGAGCAAGAAGACAAGTACATTAGTGTCTAGTTTGAGAAATGAATGCCTCACAAGTCCTCAACTGGCAGCTTCATTAAATAGTACCCGCAAAACACCAGTCTCAACGTCAACAGTGAAGAGGCAACTCCGGGATGCTGGCCTTCTAGGCAGAGTTCCTCTGTCCAGTGACTGTTCTTTTGCCCATCTTAACCTTTTCTTTTTATTGGCCAGTCTGAGATATGGCTTTTTCTTTGCAACTCTCCGGGTTTGACCGGCGTAAATAAGAATTTGTTCTTAACTGACTTGCCTGGTTAAATAAAAAAGGCCCACCTGTTAATTGAAATGCATTCCAGGTGACTATCCCATGAAGCTGGTTGAGAGAATGCCAAGAGTGTGCAAAGCTGTCATCAAGGCAAAGGGTGGCAATTGGAAGAATCTCAAATATAAAATATATTTTGATTTGTTTAACACTTTTGGTTACTACATGATTCCATATGTGTTATTTCATAGTTTTGATGTCTTCACTATTGTTCTAGAATGTAAAAATAAAGAATCCATTGAATGAGTAGGTGTTCTAAAACTTTTGACCGGTTGTGTGCGTGTATTTTTTTACGGTTTAAATTGTTCAAAGTAGTCATTGCGCATAGATTTGTATGGTTTGTTGAACTTTGAAATGAATGATTTTTGTTTGGCATACATTTTAAAGTGGAAAAATCGGCGTCTCGGTGTAATTCCGTTACTGTGGAATTGCCCAAATGTCTGTTTTCCATAAAGGAATTTCTTGCTTTAGTCGAGAGGAAAAAGTAGGCAAGCGTCCAAATAACTCTTGCCTCCCTTCTTTAAAGAACTCCTACAATTCGCAGTAGGCCTAATCCTTTGTTCCCATCTATGGGGAAGAAATCAGATCTGGCAACGTAGTGCCAGTATTTGTCTCTGCGTCTGTTCTTTGTCCATCAGCAATTTCCTTTATTTATTCATGGTGTTTGCACAGCCAAGAGACTCATGCTCTCTATCGTCAAACTAGCACTGAACACCAATGGACATGGCACAAAATACAGTGGCCTTCAGACGGGGCTATCTCTGTCACTTTAAAGACCTGAGAGAACAATCCTGTCTGGAATGCTCTTTTTATCCTCACACATTCCTGTTTCTTTTCATCAAGATCCTTTATTAAAAGAAAGCTCTTTATGTACTCAAAGTGTATAGACTTGGTTACAGATAAAAAATGGAAGAATTCAACAAGGGTTGTACTTAAACGTGAATGCACAACATTTGGGGAACCTGGCCTGGGTACAAAAAATCCTGTCTTTTCCAGATGTAAAAACGATCAGTAGGCCTAATTTGGGCTTTTTATTGCAATCAAGTAGGCCCATTTTATTGTTTAGCGGTGCATGTACTTACGCTACTTGCCCAAAAGTATGTGGAAACCTGCTCGTCGAACATCTAATTCCAAAATCATGGGCCCCCTCCCCCTTTGCTGCTATAACAGCCTCCACTCTTCTGGGAAGGCTTTTCACTGGATGTTGGAACATTGCTGCGGGGACTTGCTTCCATTCAGCCACAATAACATTAGTGAGGTCGGGCACTGATGTTGGGCGATTAAGCCTGACTCGCAGTCGGCATTCCAATTCATCCCAAAGGTGTTCGATGGGGTTGAGGACAGGGCTCTGTGCAGGCAAGTCAGGTTCTTCCACACCGATCTCAACAAACCACTTTTGTATGGACCTCACTCTGTGCATGGGGGCATTGTCATGATGAAACAGGAAAGGGCCTTTCCCAAACTATTGCCTCTAAGTTAGAAGCACAGAATCGTCTAGAATGGCATTGTATGCAGTAGCATTAAGATTTCCCTTCACTGGAACTAAGGTGCCTAGCCCGAACCATGAAAAACAGCACCAGACCATTATTCCTCCTCCACCAAACTTTACAGTTGGCACAAGGCAGATAGCGTTCTCCTGTTATCCGCCAAACCCAAATTTGTCTGTCGGGCTGCCAGATGGTGAAGCGTGATTCATCACTCCAGAGAACACATTTCCACTGCTCCAGAGTCCAATGGCAGTGAGCTTTACACCACTCAAGCTGACGCTTAGCATTGCGCATAGTGATCTTAGGCATGAGTGTGGCTGCTCGGCCATGGAAACCCATTTCATGAAGCTCCTGATGAACAGTTCTTGTGCTGATGCTGCAGTGGTAGTGAGTGTTGCGTGTAAAAATAATTTGTCTTCTGTTGCATCAGCACTCTGCGGTCCTGTTCGGTGAGCTTGTGTGGCCTACCACTTCACGGCTGAGTCATTGTTG
This sequence comes from Salmo trutta, assembly GCF_901001165.1. NCBI lineage: Eukaryota > Metazoa > Chordata > Actinopteri > Salmoniformes > Salmonidae > Salmo > Salmo trutta. Next base: position 27,668,757 of record NC_042959.1, on the reverse strand, counting down.
CTCCTAGATGTTTCCACTTCACAATAACAGCACTTACAGTTGACCGGGGAAGCTCTAGCAGGGCAAAAAATTTACGAATTGACTTGTTGGAAATGACGGTGCCACGTTGAAAGTCACTGAGAACTTCAGTAAGGCCATTCTACTGCCAATGTTTGTCTATGGAGATTGTATGGCTGTGTACTCCATTTTATACACCTGTCAGCCATGGGTGTGGCTAAAATAGCCGAATCCACTCATTTCAAGGTCTGTCCACATACTTTTGGCCATTTGGTGTATATAAAACCTTTGCATGAAAACGGACAAGTTGACCGTAGACATCACATCATTTGTATGGCTACCGATGACTAGTGATCATGATAAGCACTTAGCGCCACAAGTTGGCTACTCTGTTTTGACAAGTAGCTTAGCTACAAACTGGCCAGTGTTGTTGGTCATTATCAATGGCAATCATTAGCCTGAGTGGTGCCACCTAAAACACTTTGGTTACATGAAGTGAGAGCTTTCCTGCCTAAAATGAGGTTCTGTCTCTCCATCTCTCACTGACTATCTCCCCATTTTGTAGAAATCTCTAAACATGAGGCCATAGGCAAATGGGCAGAAACTTGTTTTGTGTGTGTGTGTGTGTGTGTGTGTGAGGTGATGCTGTAAGTAGTTAGACTGAATTTTCACAGGTGTGGGGATTTATTGACTTATGGGAATACTAAAGTTGGCCTTGAGTATATTTGGAAATCAATCTGGCAAAAGGACAAACTGTAGTATGAATGCCACTGCAGAGCCCAGAGTTGACAAGGTGAAAATGTAGTAGTTATTGGGTCACCTAATCCCATTTCACGCAAAGGCTGACCTTAACGAAGGATAACGATATCCATTCTTCTCAATATCCTTCAAGTCATCAACACTCTGGGTTAAAGCAAAGTAACTTTTGAACATTTATTGACAACCAAAGTTAGTACTAGCGTACAGGGCCATGTTGTAGATGAAATCTATTCCTATTGGATAAAAAAATGCGTATCAGTTCGGTGTAGTTCAATGGTCCATTTAAGGACATGATTCTTTGCAGATGTAGGCGCTATTGGCACTTGCGAGGCCAGTACTGGGTTTTAGCTTGAAGGCGTAACTTCTCTTTCAGGTCTCATGCCAGGACATGAGTCTATTGCCTCCCACCCACTAACAGGTAAAGTGTGGGAAACCAGCATGTTGTAGGGTGAACGCTACACCTAGGCTATACGCAGTAAATACATGGTTCTATTTCAGCATATAACTTTTTTTATTTTATTTTATTTTTTATTTTTTTAGTATGCTCCACTCCAGTCTCCTGCACAGGTAGCAAATTGGTGTCCACTGCAAAGAAAATAAGCTTTAATGGCTGCTTTTATACTAATGGGCCAATCTGACTTTTTCCATAGTCATGACAGGCCTAGCTATTGCTAGAGGGCCGTTCAATGCTGTTAAACACAATTATGGGGTCTTTGTTGAAATTCTACTCAGTCTTTCTGTTTCTCTCTTCTCTCCTATTTCTCCTAGCCTTTCCTATCTTTTCCTCCCTTGTTTTATTTCCTCCTTTCCCTGGCCCCTTGCTCAAACCGCCGTCCTTTTGCATGTCAGGCGTATCTGGCCAATGGCTGTGGTCGCTGCAAGAGGTGAGACCGGCCCCCAGCTTGCTCTGGCCAATTGCGTGATCCCATGGGCTGAGGGGTTCTACTGGTAATATGGGATTACTTTCTCTCTCTGTCTCATTGAATTAGAGATCTATTTTAGTCTCATGCTGTCTTCTTCACTTGTTTGTTTCCGTCTTTGCAAATGATCCACATCCTGTATACAGGTGAAGCTGTCATGCACTGGAGGAGAGAGGGATGCATCACTTGGTGGAAAAAAAAAACACACACACACTCACTCCCATAAACACACTCACAGACCTCCTTAGCGGATATTTATTTCAGAGCGTAGCAGATGTTAATGCGTTTATTTCAATCAGTGTACATGTCTGTCTCATATCACCACAATGTGTGACATGTGACTGACGGGAAAGTGCATCAGCAGAGAACACTACTGAACATTGAATCAATTGTCCAAGGGTTGGAACGCCTCTTCAGATGACTTGAACTTCGCTGCTTTGTGGCATCCAGACCCCCCTCCTCATTTTCCCGTTCTTTTTACATTGTTGTCGTTTTAAAAATACATGTTTTTATTAAAACACTAGCCACGCTATTCTTTAATTTGAGAACCTCAGTCCTTGTTTCGATTGCATGTTGTTAGGTTTCATCTACCTCCATTTGAGTATTTTAGACACTTTTGGTTCTATGGGTATTCAAGCTTAACTTTTTCAGGAGGACCATCAGATAAAGCCAGTGATATATGAGACGTGTCCATTTGAAAGTCACTCCGCCCATATTGAAGGCACATTGACACAGAACACGATGCTCCCGTTTTTTTTTGTTGCCAAAGGACACCGCACAGAGAATCATCCCAGGACACTGACGAACATTATCCCTGCTAACTGACCATGTATGCAGCCAGAGAACACAAAAAGAGAATAAAAATACCCACCCAACAAGTAGTGGATGACATGCCAGCCCTGAAAAGCGCCCAGAATATGTTGGCTTAAGTGTAAAAGCCTGTACAGACTACAATATGATATTCTGTCATTCAATCCCCCAATTTAAGGATATTTTGTCCCCCCCTTTTTTTTCATTAAGCTAGGCCAATGATTATAAGACGAGAACTGCTGAAACTCGATTACTGCTTTAAGTTTCAAAATGGGAAATGGTTGTCTCCCAGATTTATCTATCCATGTCCATCAGCATTCCTTTGTTTTTGAGTCATAATAATTATCCTACACCTTGGAGAAAAATCTCTCCTTCCCATTAGAATTCTGTCTCTAGTTACATTCACTCTACATAAAGAGGTCACGATCCATAAGCTCCTAAAATGCCACTGACACATTTTTAGCGCTATTAAATTGTATTTGAATCTGTTGATTTATACACCCTTGAAAAGACCTAGCGTAACAGCTACACGAAGCCACAAAGAGCTGGGCCTGCAAAGCTTTGATGACCCTGCATCAGCAACACAGAATATGAATTTCAAGTTTGTACGTGCACACCCTCTTGATATTAAGGGTAAACGCATGTTTTCCAGCAAACAAGAAGATGCCAACATAACGTCATCAAAGACCAACGACTCAAAGTCATGTACTGTATACACCACTGTTTTTCAGTTGTCCAAACCAACTAGCTACACAAGTCTGGTACTTTTCTCTCCAAACTTCAATGTAGGATGTTTGTAGCATCTAGTGCTCAATCTCTGGCACGTTTTTGTATTCCCAATCACATTGTAATAGATAGCCCTCTGGATGGTTTAGTTTAGCCTTGGTTCTGGTGTACACTTTAGTCCAATTAGACATGGGTGGCCAAACAATGAGGACCATAGTTGCTTACTCCTGTCTAGACCCTCAAAAATAACTATTTAGATTTACACGATTCACCTTCCAATTCTAAACCCATATTCTCTCCATTCACTCTCTAGGACGGTGATGAGATCTTTAACCGTGCCAAGCTCCTCAACGTTGGCTACACAGAGGCCCTGAAGGAGTACGACTACGGCTGCTTTGTTTTCAGCGATGTGGACCTCATCCCCATGGACGACCGCAACACCTACAAGTGCTTCAGCCAGCCCAGGCACCTGTCTGTCTCCATGGACAAGTTTGGCTTCAAGTAAGTCAACTACTCCCACAGATGACCAGGCATTCTCCCCAGTCCACGGCTGTTTCAGTCTCTCCCCATTCCACAGCTGTTTCAGCCTCTCCCCAGTCCACGGCGGTTTCAGCCTCTCCCCAGTCCACGGCGGTTTCAGCCTCTCCCCAGTCCACGGCGGTTTCAGCCTCTCCCCAGTCCACGGCGGTTTCAGCCTCTCCCCAGTCCACGGCGGTTTCAGCCTCTCCCCAGTCCACGGCGGTTTCAGCCTCTCCCCAGTCCACGGCGGTTTCAGCCTCTCCCCAGTCCACGGCACAGACATGGGATAGACACAAATGTTAGTAGGAGTGGCCACATAAAAGCTTAAAGAGCACCTGTGGATTCCATGATGTTCTATCCGTGTCACTCACTTCAACCAATTTACTGCTGAATTACCATTGCGGTTACAGAGAGCTAACGGTAGACTTTGCTTGATGTTGCCTATTGAAAATTGACTTTTGCGTTTTGTTTTGTTGAGTTTCTGGTTTTGCCTGTCTTTACCTCAGTAGCTGTCTATAGGTGTTTGCTGTGGGCATTTCAAACCAAGCCCTTCACTGGGTTTTAGTGATTGACTACCACATTCCCCATGGGGTGGGGATGTAATTATGAAGGATATTTTATGGTTGGTGATGATTGCCTTCTTCCTTATTGATCACGTGACTGATCCTAACCAGGTTCTGTAAAAGATTAGCCAAGAATAAGGCTAGAAAGATTAGGCTATGGGTAAAGTATCACATGCCAAAGGAATAACATATTAAATGCACAAAGGCTTGTTTCTCCTTACCTCTGTCGGTAAGACAAGCAAGCATTTTGATCGCTAACGCAATAGGCGGTGTTGGAAAGAGCTTGACATGTCATTTGAATTAGGCCCTAAATCTAGTTACACTAGTAGTGAACTGTTGCTTATTTGTATTTATTATGGATCCCCATTAGCTGCTGGGACTTTATTTGCCTCGAGTCGTGTGTTGAATAGCCTGCCTAATACAACGTGCTCACATGAGCAGTACTGGCTTCAAAGGTCAGCTGTCACAATGGCTTAAATGCTAATCATTTTAGCCTTATGTGGCAATGCTGTGAGTGTCGCACGGTTTTGAACTGCGCCAGTGACCTGTAGCGCAAACTCCAGTTGGTTTAGCTGTTGATCTACACGTGTAACACGTCAGACAGGGAAGGGCTCTTGTGAGGCTACAGGCTGTCTTTGTGTTTGATAAAGTGATTTGGGAGCTTCTCTTCTGATACACAGCTCTGGGCCTACACAGCTGTAGGGCTTATGCTAGGCTAGGCGCTGATCTACAGTCAGTTTGTCTCCGTTGTCTGCTTCTGATTTTTAAGATTTAGATTAGTAAAGTAAGCTGGTCCCAGATGTGACGTCCTAGTGCGCCGTGTGTGCAGGTCATAGAACAGGTCTCTCAGCTTCTAACTGGGCTTTTATGGGTGTCCTGTCACCAAATTCCTCCGTGTTGCACACACAACAGCTTGTGTCCTGTCACTGTGTCATGTTCCTCCAGGGGCATGCAGCTCACAGAGCATCCGGATGGAATATCCAGCAGGCTTTGGGCAGGAAAGTCCAGCTCAAGGAGAGACGCCAAGCTCCCCTTGTTCGGTGACTAAATCCCACAATGGATGAATGGTTTTTTTTCTCTTTTCATTAGATTTTCTTAATTGTGGCGACCTTTCCAATGTTAGCCATGGGATTTAAAGAATCGCGTCATAGCCAAGGATAACTCTTAGTGTCCAAAATCAACCAGAAAATGAGGCAAGGCTAAACCAGGGAGCCTCAGTTTCTCAGCTACACATGGCCCTACAGTACACAGTGTACAGAGAGCCAGCATGTAACTTACAGAAGGCAGTGACGCATAGAGGAAGAGGGTTTTTCTGCAGCACCGCATCTTGTAGGCATATACTTCTTTCCTGGAACATAACCACTGACTGCAATTTCTGTCGGGCCCCAAGTCCTTGACCCCTTCATTTGAGAGCTGTTTAAACTTGAAGTATCACCATGTATTTATTTATCTTTCTCTCTTCTGCTCTCTCTGTCTCTCTTTCTCTCTCAGGTTGCCGTACAACCAGTATTTTGGGGGTGTGTCGTCAATGAGCAAGGAGCAGTTCCTCAAGATCAACGGCTTCCCCAACAACTACTGGGGCTGGGGAGGGGAGGACGACGACATTTTCAACAGGTCGGAGTCCACACACCCACTCTCAGACTAACGTCTGTGGCGTATTAGGACTCCATGTAAAAGTCAGCAGCAGGACAGCAAGAAATACGACTACAAATAATTCATATTTATTGGGTAAAGTGTTAGCCAAGGTTTCACATGAAACCGTTTTCTTGTTCAGTGTCGAAGCCCCATCACATAGTAACATAGGCCTAGTTCTTGTCACTCATCAGTGACACTCGTCAGCATTGTTCGAACTTGTCCCCGAGAGTGCCTTTGTATGCCACTACCACCATTTGCTCTTGAAGGAAATGTTAATGTGTTAAAAGAGAAATGTGTGGTTTTGAAAGAGTTATGGCTCCTTCAGACCCAGTCTGACATTTCCTGAAATAAGACTAATAGGGTACTTTGCAGGGATTGGAACCATAAATATTTTTGTTCTGTGACGGTTCGAACCAAAAACGATTACCGATTTTATATCGTTCCCTTTTTATCCTGTAAAAACAACTTATTTTAAATTTAGCTTATTAAATTAGTTCACCAATCAGTGTGGCTAGAGCAGGCAAGCTAGTTGTTCACATGTGACTGACAGACAAGTGTAGCCTATGGCTCAGGACACAGATTGGGGAGGGGGTTGAGGAGGAGGGAGGGTTGAGGGCATCTTATGACAGGCATTATCTGAATTGGGTCCACAGAATTATGCCTTTGAGGAGTGGCTTCTATGGAGGAACTTTGAATGTCCTTTTAGCTAGCTAGCTCACAAGCTTGAGCAGAGTGGCACCACTACCTTTTTGTAGTTAAATCCAACTTGATAACTAGGCCTATAGTATCCTTAACTAGCGTTGAAGTTAATCCATTTTTCTCTAGCGAATTAAAAATCTCTCCCTCTTCTGAATCACACTTGTAACGTTAGTACATTAGCCTAGGCATCGCAGGTAGCCTAAACACTGGCAAAGATTTTGCGTTTTTTTTTTTCCCGGAACGTAAAATAACGTTATTAACTGGTTAACATGCTTTTTAAAATAACAGTATGCATCACTTTCTTCCCATTTCTGTTCCTTGAAAAATTCTTTTTTACGGTTTTGTTCCCTGAACCAGTTCCAACTCCTGGTACTTTGTGAAAAGAGATGCATGTTTCTCTTTGTTTAACTTAATTTACAGTATCTCCTGTTCCAGAGCCAGTTTTGTTCAGTAGTGTGATCCAAGCTTTGCTGGATTTGGCATTAAATTAGCTCTACAAAACATATACTGTGCCTTGTTAACCTGTGTCTTTTGAGGCATGTGTAACCCTATACTTGCTCTATAGACCAGCCAAACTGAATTAAAGAACAACTCCACACTTAGTGTTGAATGCCTCACAGCGCGAGGTGTTAAGATGTGTTTTTGTCTCTTCTGCTTTTCGTAGGTCTTAGTAGGGGTTGGTTTATAATTCACCTCATCCATTTTTATTGTGAAACTGTAAACTGGCAGACTGGATGTTTCCAGAGACGATTAATGTTATTCACGGCGTTCGGGAAGCTTTTGTCGCTGTGTCAGCTACACAAATGTGAACTGTTATGTAATAAGCAAGGCCAATTTGCGTCTCTTCCAGAGGCAACTGAATGAAAATCAAAGAACTTGTTTTACTCCCTTTCACATCTATCCTACTTTTATTTTACCTCTTATGTTTATTTCACTAGTGTAAAAAAAAAAAGTGCAGATTTTCTCCTCGGAGCAAAACGTTTTTGCAACTGCGGTCCAGTGTTTTAGTTAGACGGGGGTTCTGACGCATGTTGCTGCTGTCTTTTAACAGGCTGAGCTCCAAGGGGATGACCATCTCACGGCCCAGCGGAGCCGTGGGGAAATGCAGGATGATCCGCCACAACCGGGACGGTGGGAACGAAGACAACCCTCAGAGGTGAGGTTCCCCCTTGTGAACAGTACTCCTGCTGGATGCTCAGGGGCGGTATTTCAATCTATAATGGTACCGCCTCTGTCTTCATTCACTTCCTTTCACATGAATATAGCCAAACTGGATATGATAGGAGTAAGCGTTTGGTCCACCTAGTTTCAGCTATATTGCTTTAACCTATCCAGCTCTGTTAGATCTGTAAAGGAGAGCAGAAGGGATGGAACAAACCCTCCCCAGGCTCTCCTTTCCTTCTCCATACAAGGATTAATTCACTCGCTACTGTTCCCCTTGACGTCATTTCTCACTAGCGCTGGCTGACTTTCTGAACTTGGACTTTCTTCTCCGTACCGATGCAAACTTAATAGAATATAAAAGTCTGGGAAAACATTGGCGTGCAATGTGTTTATTATCACGCGAAGCCGCAGTGATAAGCCACTTAATCCTTCATCTCTATTGAAGTCACTACGTAGATATTACATTAGTGTATAGTAGATTACTTTTCCCTATAGCACTTTGATTTGTTTGATTGTCGTGTAGTTTTATGTTTAATCAGGTGACGGTTGTTGTGAAATCCAAAAGAGATGTTTGCCATAGGCTACACCTTAATAAACAAAAGACATGGTTCCTAAACCACGATATTGAATTGTGGTTGAACTGTGGTTTTTCGTTCCAGGTTCGACCGTATCGCCCACACCAGGGAGACAATGAACAAAGACGGCATCAAAACCCTGTCGTACAAAGTGGTCAAAGTGGAGAAGGATCAATTATACACCAAAATTACTGTGGACGTGGGAAAAAAAGACTGAGAGAACCAATAAAACATGAACAGCCTTGACAACCTGTGGTGGATGCGGTAACCAAATGTGCCTTGACATTATAAATAATGATATGCCTTGGACTCTTTGGACTACAGAGAATGACTGATCTGATCAGCAAACAAATGTTCCCTTTATTTTCGGCCTTTGCACATCCGATGGTGAATTGAACTGGGATTCCAGCTTTTTCTTCATAGGATCCATAAATCATTGACACCAGGAATGACCGTTGACATTCAGTACATTGACACACTGTTGGTTTCCTATTGGGCTTGTATGTACTCCTCTCTCTCTTTTTGAAGATTGCTGCTGCGACAATGTCCTTTGTGAGCCATTTTGTCTTGAGG